>NW_022589741.1:334747-370875 GCF_004348235.1 Phoca vitulina | reverse complement strand
GGGGTGGGGCTCACGGTCCCGGACGGCGGGGTGCGGCGGGGACTGGCGCTCAGGGACCCGGCCGAGATGGAGCGGGGGTGCGGGCGCAGGACCGGGGAGCCCACCGCCCCACAGCCGGGGCGTACCCCCGCGCCCAGCCCGCCCCACGTCCGCGGGCTCCCAGGGGGCGAGGGGCCCGCCGCCCACGCCGCCACCCCGGCCACCACCCCCGGGAAGGATACAGGTCGGCGACAGGCCGGCAGCGCCCGCGGCCCAAGCGGGGGCTGCGGGGGGCTCCGTCGCGGGCGTCCGACACCTCGGGGCCCCGTCCCGAGACCGCGCTCCGGGCTCCAGGCCTCCAGGCCAGCATCCTTCACCTCAGCGCCGCCTCCCCGCCCGCCGCTGTCGCCTCCCTCATGGCAGCCCCGGCCTCCTCCTCTTCCTCCCTCCACTCCGTCTCTCAGGCCTCGCGTCACGGGCGCGGAAGGGTTGGCCACGGCAGCCCCGGTTCCCGTGCAGCAGCGATGGTGGCTGTGGCGGCTGGGGCGGCGACCTTGCCTGGCACTGGCGGAGGGGGCGGCAGCTGCCCCGCCGACGCCGCCGCCATCTTGGCAACCAACGGACGCCGCGTCCTTGGCGACGGAAACCAGGGCGCCGGGGCGGGGCGGGGCTATGCTCCGGGCAGCCAATAGGCGGCGTGAGCGGGTCCCGGCCTCCCGGGAACCGAGTCTGCGCAGCAGCCCCGAGCTGCGTGGCGTGTTAGCGCCTGGCACAGTCCTCCGTCCCCGGTCCTGAGGATCGTGTCCTGGGGGTGTTGAGGGATGGGAGGGCGGCCACGGGATCATTCAGGGTGGGAAGGTGGGGATTGTCGATGGAACCACCGAATCTTGTGGGGTTCGAGCTGGAAGTCTTTGGGGGCAGCAGTCCCTTTCCCCCAGCTTGATGAGGTGGCGATTTCCCTTCCTCTGCATTCTCTCACCGCCGCAGGATGCTGGCCAGTCCTCTGCGGTCTCTTCCTCGCCCTCTCCCTGCTGAAAAGGTCTGCCTTTCAGCACCCCCCGATGGCGCCTGCCCTGCTGCCAGATTCTGGCGACAGCGCATCGCCGCGTCGGGGGCCTGGAAAGAAGTCCAGGTTTAATTTCAGATCTCCGGGAGAGTATGCCCCAACACATCACCATGTCAGATTGCTGCGGGAGGTGTGCCAACCTGAGTGGGTTTCTGAGCCGTTGATGTGATGGCTTTGCAAGTGAAAATTTGAAAAAAAGGCTGGAAATTTTTGTTGGAGCTCAGTAGAAAAGTACATATAAATTCCGACTGTGTTTCAGCCAGGGTTTGTGTGTGTGTGTGTGTGTGTAAAAACTCCCAGATTGGAAGCAGAATGTACAAACCAAATAAAAATCACTCACCCAGCATTGAAATGTCTCTGCCTTTGTGAATTAATTTGTCCATTTTTGGAGTTCAAATAAACTTTTCCAATTGAAACTATTTAAAACAGTTTTTGCAAAGTTGGATGCAGTGATCCAAATTGAAATGTCATCTGGTGACTGAGATTTTAAAGTGCCACAGCAAATCCAGTTTTGATTTAACACGCAAAGCACATAAGTTTCCTTCAGGACAATGCCAAGAAGATAGAATATATAATTTTGGCAAAGAAAGGCTAAATGGACCATTAGCTATCTTGGCAAGTCTTAGACTGGCCTAGCCACAGTGTTGACCTTGATTCTGTTCCCATTGCTATCATCAAAAGTCTGTTTCTCTAGGGCCTATTTGAAAGAGTAAGAAAAGCAGGCTGCAAAGTGAGAAAATTGTAGTTGCTGTTGGGAGTATTTAGGCATGCTTAGACTTCCTCAAAATCTAACTTTCGCTATCTTATTAGTTTGGCATTTTGAAATTCCTAGGCACCTTCTTGCTTTGCATGGACTATTAGCATTAGGAAGCACGGCTTGGTTTCTCAAGTGCCTAGAAATGCTCATTCATATTAATCATTCTTCATTCAAATGTTGCTTTGCAATGATGACCAAGAAGAAAAGAAATTTTAAGCACAGTGCTGTTACTTTTTCTAAATCACAGGATCTGTTTTTTTTTTAAACCTTTAAATTATTTCTTCAAAATATTAATCAGGTTTCCACCTTTATGGAAGTTGTATAGTCCCAGGTTCAAAAAAAAAAGAGGCTTTAAGATTAGATATTTGGATAATAGATAATTTGAGGCAAAATTTATAAACTTTTTCTTTTGACAGGAAAGTCAAGTATGATTCAAGCAACAAAAAAGAATATTACACTAAAGTCTCTGTATTTTGTCAGAAGAGACATCTGTATTGAATATAATGCTTAATTCTTTTGCACTTGAAAACCACAGTATAACATATTATATACATGTTATATAATATTTTTATTTTACAAATATTTTATACATTCTTTTAATATATATAATTCATTCTTTTATTAAGGAAATGTATACTGAGCACCTAGTATATGCCAAAGACTTTCTAGCTGCTGGGGATACAATAGTGAACAAAACTTCAAAAACCCTATGCTCATGAAGTTTGTATTTATTTTTCTTCCCCACGAGAATATATTAGGTAGTGAAAAGCACTATGAGGAAAAATGGAGTAGTGTAGGGGGGTAGAGACTGATATAGTTCTATTCTAGATATGGTGCTTAGGGAAAGCCTCTGATTAAGGGAAATTAGGGCAGAGTCTAAATGAAGAAAGGAGGTTGCCGTTCAGATAGTTGGATGAAGAATATTATAGGCAGAGGGTGCTGTAAGTACAAAAGGCTCTGAGGGCAGAACTATATTTGATGTGTTCATAGACCAGCAAGAAGACACTGTGACTAGAACAGGGTGAGGGAGGGAAGTGTGTTAATACACAAGATTGGAGAAATGCTTTGGGGATGTACCTCAGATTTAGCAGGGACTGATAACGGTTTTCAAGGAATTGATGTAAAATCCAACCTCAAATGAAGAGGAAGCTGTTGGAGAGTTTCGAGCCAGAGCATAATATGATCTAAGTTAACCTTTAGAAAGAATCACTCTAGCTGAGGTAAGGAAGCTTAGACTATAGTTGATAAGACTAGACACGATGAGGCTGGTTTGAATGTTGTTAGAGTAGGTTAGGTGAGAGATTATGGAAGCTGGGAGTAGGTTGGTGGTAATTGAGGTGGTAAGAAGTGTTCAGAATTTTATTTATTTTTAAAGATTTTATTTTTATTTGAGAGAGAGAAAGAGAGCATAAGTGGGGTAGGGGCAGAGGGAGAAGCAGGGCCCCCACTGAGCCAGGAGCCTATGCGGGACTCCATCCCAGGACCCTGGAATCATGGTCTGAGCCAAAGGCAGTCGCTTAACCAACTGAGCCACCCAGGTGTCCCAGAAGTGTTCAGAATTTTAAACCTTGAGCCAGTAAGAGGTATTGATGAATGGTTGGGGCAAGTGGGTAAAATGGTTGTGTTTCAAGTGAGTGAAAAAAGAATCAAATGTGACTCTATGATTTAGGGCTGGACCAATTGGATGAAAAGTATTGCCATTTACTAAAATGGGGAGGAACAGGTTGAAGGTGGAAGGAATAAGATTTGGGCTTCGGACATGATCTAAGGAGGAGATGCCTAGTAGACACCCAACTTCATTAACAAAGCTCATAAACTGTTAATGATGTTCTGTTTACAAAAGAAACTAATAATAACCCCTTTATGGTTACAAAGCATGTCCACATAACTTATCTAATTTGAGTACTGTAATAACCTTGTGAGTTATGCAAAGCAGCTGTGAGGGACAATTTCCTGAGCTTTCACTTTCTTCTTGGCTGAGGCTATTTTTTTTCCA
Organism: Phoca vitulina; assembly: GCF_004348235.1. Taxonomy (NCBI): domain Eukaryota; kingdom Metazoa; phylum Chordata; class Mammalia; order Carnivora; family Phocidae; genus Phoca; species Phoca vitulina. The sequence continues at coordinate 367,077 of NW_022589741.1, read as the reverse complement.
TCTTCTGCTGAAGTATTTTCTTGCTCCAGTAAGAATTTCCTGGATTTGTTTCTGGGAAAGCTATGAAAGAACAAAGAATTTTAACATCTGGCTGATTTAAAATTACTGAAGTTCTGCCATATTCATTAAGTTTTGTAAGACTTCAACCAGAAATTAAAGATAAGTGCTAATCTACTCTTAATACAGATTATAAGGGTCATCGATAATGTCAGCAATGTTAGACTGCATTATAGATCAAGTCAAATAATAGTAATAATAGTGACCCCTAACATTTGAGTGCCTGCTTTCTCCGAGGCACTGTGCTGAGTGCTTATGTATATTAAATCATTGAATCCACAGCATAATCCTCATTCTACAGAGGAAGTAGTTAAGCTATAGCGATACTGGATAACTTTGCTCAAGATTCCAGAGTGAAGGCGGGGTGGAATCAAGATTCGAGTTGGTCTCAGAGCCGATGCCAGCAGCCGCCTCATGCTGCCTGCTGGAGAGGCTCGAAGTGAGAGGAGAGTGTTTGGGTTTAATAGTGGGTGGCGAGGAAGCACAGTCAGAGAATACTTAACTGTTTGAAGGTATTAATTCATTAATCAGCATTTCAGTGCCTGCTGTGCCCCAGTCAGCATGATTAGCCCCAGAAACACTATGGTAGTTCTCGGGCCGGGAAAAGGGAGTGGAGAACGTAATACCTGGAACAGGAAGCCAGACTCAGGAAACGTTTGGATCCTTTTATTTTATTTAATTTTAGTATAGTGAATATTTAGGCATGTTTATATAATGAAGAGAAGGAAGTGTGTAAGGGGTTATTTGGAGACTCATTATAGACATTGATCTATCAGCTCTTAGAGAGTGGTAGTTTTCAATAATAATAGTTACCTGACATTCAGAATTTTTGAAGTTTTAGTAACATAGATGTTACATACAAATCAGAGTCCTAGAAATTTGGCATTTATGTGATTAATATGACCATCCCTGAAAGCTAAATTCAGGGGGAAGCTTACTTTTTACTGAATTAGCTGTCCTGGATATCCACATTGATTAGATTTCTGCTTAGCGTTTTGTAAAAACAATTTTAATATAACCTTCTTTCTACTCCATCATTCATGTCTACTTCCTTACTATTTTTATGCAAACTGGTTTACAATTATTGAGGGATATTTTATCAAAGGTGTTTTTTCCAAGGCCCCCAAAAATCCAACTCATAAACATTAGGTGGGCTTATAAATTCATGCTTTATCTATTTACTTATTTATCTAGCTATTGCCTATATTCTAACAGCAGGCGTGTAGCCATAAAAAAAAGGTTTGTATAACTTAAAAATGACAGGATCTCTATGGGCTACCTTGTTTTTCATATGAAGGGTGTTGTTTCAAACGAGGGCATGGAAACCAGTAAGTATTGGCTTCTGTTTTTGTTGAACACCTTCCAGAAGCTTTCAACTGAAGACTCTATGCACTGTAGTTCTTTCAACAGAGAGCTGACTGATATTTGAAGAAGTTTTTCATTTCTCCAAGAAGAATATAATGTATCTTCCTCAAGCTTCACTTTTATTCTTAAATACAGTTATTTTTATTTGTGGAGAAGTTATACAAGGTAACTGTGTACATCATTCTAAGGTAAGAATTTCAGCAATATTATTTTAGCTAGGAAGTATGGGTATATTGTTTTCAAGATACATATTAAAAGTTTGAAAAGATTAATTGTAGTACCCAATGTAATTATGGAAAGATTAAAGTGTTTATTTAGAATGCTGAGACTCTGCTTAAATGATATTATTTTTAAACTTAGGAAACCATAACTTGAGGATTGTCACTTAACACATTTCTAATGAAAAAAATTTTAAAGAAATTACAGGCCTAGGTTAAAAACTAGCCAGCAACTTTCGGGTTAACTTTGATAATGAAATATCTGATAGGTAATAAGAAAAAATTCACTTGCTGTTTAAAAAAATGAGTATTCTATAAGTGTTTATATTTCAAATACAGTCTTGTGAGTGGTTACCTAGGAAATTAGAAACTTTTATTTAAAACAATGTCAGTGTGACAGCTAATAAAGTATATGCAGTACTCTAAGCAGATGGGGATTTGAATCTGTACATATTCAAATATTGGTTTATAATTTTAAAATATTTTACAATATATTTACCATGGTATCAATACAAATTCAAAGTTCCAAGGTTGAATAAAGAATAAATTTTAGGAGAGCCACACAAATATTAATAATACAATTCTCTAAAATACTAAAAATTTAAAAACTTTATTTATTTAGAGCTGAAAAAATATGGTTGTCACCTAGGTTTTTGAAAACATCAGTATGCCAATTATTACAGGAGGAGAGGGGAAAGAGCAAGAAGTTAAAAATAGGTCAATGTAACAAAATGCCAAGGTCTTTTGGGGGCAAATATCTTTTATAATATGATTAGCTCTTTACCTTTCTCTCAATATCCAGGTCAAAGGGAGGTAAAGCTTGTTACTATTTTCTTTTAATAACATTTATTTAAATCTATGTGACTTCTACCAAAGAATGTTTTTATATCGGAAAACCAGTATTTACCAACAGAAATCAATACATTTGGAACGGCAGCTGTAGTTGGCTTTCCAAGATGACATCTGTTGTTGATTTTGCAAAATTCGTGCTTTTTTACTACTGTCACTGATATCTTTCAAACCAATGAGTACTTGACCTTTCAAATCTGTGAATAGCTTAGTTTCTACAAAAGCAACAAGCCTTCCACACATACCCCCGCCCTCCCGCCCCCAATTCCTAATAGGTTGCTGGCAGAAAGCCCATTTGGCATAGAAGTGTAGATATCTCAGGGAACCTTCCTAGTCCTGGTCAAGGAACTTCAGACTGCCAGATAGATGCTTGGAGGAAGGAAGGCTGGGCGCTGGATCAGACACCGAACGGGCCAAAGTTCAAGGTCAAGGCCACGGAGCCATGTAATGGAAAGTAGACCCTAAATATATCCCTTAGGAATTGGAGAAGAAGAAGGCAGAGCAAAAATATTGAATTAACATATACTTTTTATTCTTACCTAAAACTTACCCATAAGGTTTACTTGTGGAAGTTTAACTAACCAGTTCATTGTTTTCTTTTTTCTAACGATCATCCTTGTGTATGTCCTGAAATTTCATCTTTTCCATGCACTCTTCTTATTTATTATGTATTATGTATAGAACATACCTCATATATTGTTTTCTTATTTCTATTTTTTAATGTAAAGGATTCTCCAGCAGTTAATGTTGTAGAAGACGTATCTAATGCAAAAGATGAGAGTAAAAGTAATGATACTGTTTATAAGGAAGACTGTGAGGAGTCATGTGATGGTAAAATTAAAATTACACGAGAAGAAAAACATTTTATGTGTAGTAAGTATTAAAAATGACCACAATTATAAGGGTATATGATTTATTATTTCTAGGGTATACATAGAAGGAAATAGGCCTTAGCTTTGTTTCGGTCATTTTTTAAAAATTTAAATTCAATTAGCATCATTAGTTTCAGATGTAGTGTTCAATAATTCATCAGTTTCAAGTAGCACCCAGTGCTCATCACATCACATGCCCTCCTTGATGTGTTTGGGTCATTTTATATGTATCTTGATCATCCTAGGCCAGAAGTTTTCTGTGTTTGGCACATGGTAGGTGCTTAGTAAATATTTGGTGAGTGAATGAATGAATCCTTCTTATACACAGCCCTGTGGCATCCGCTGCCCACAGAGGGCAGAGGGCGCTGAGAGCTGTGTTTTATCAATCCACCAACGGCTATTTTTGATCTTCCCTCTGAGCCCCTAGGAAATTGCACCTTAGTTTTGAGGGGGGAGTCCATTAATACTGAATAGCTGCTACAGCAAGTATAATACAAATTCATAGCCAGTTTATGTAGCAAAGCATAAAAACAAATGTTCAAAGTCTTGATTTTTGTTTAAAACTATTCAGTAACAGTGCAGGAATTTTCATGGTCTATTACATGCACATGGTCGGCAAGATAAAGAAGGGGGATCGGAGAGGGAGGGGGTGATGCTCTAGTCTAGCTCTTACAGGGTGGACATCCTAGGACAAATTACGTGCTTAATTCTATGTGCAACACGAGCACCTCTGGTTTCCCAAGCTGGTGAGTGCCCTGTGGGTACTGTCCCTTAAGACAGATGTCTAAATCCAGGAAGAATCTAACAGAAAGCGAGAGACTGAAAGTGAAAAAGAGGGATGAAGCTGGGTGGGGTCGGTTTTAAGATATCAAGGATTATTAATGTGATTCTGCTGTGAGAGTGAAAATTAGAAATAACCTTTTGAAGAATACTGTGTGCAATACTATGTAGATGCTTTCGTTATAAAGGACATCATCACTATAATTGGTCTGGGAAATACAACATAGTGTATGATTAGTTCCTGATTTGAGGGTTGTGTCGTAGAGAATGTCTTGGGTATAAGAAGTACAGACTGAAATATCCAGGGACACCACGGAAGCCTGCTCTCCGACGATTTGGGTTATCTGTATTGCTCTGGCAACGCTTCTAAGAATACAATTGCTTTAAAATAAAAAAAATTTTTTTCAAAGAAAAACATATAGTAAAAGTTCAATCAGAAACCAACCAACCAAAACTTTGACTAAGACTTATTGTGTATATGTGTGTTTGCTATTTGCTTATATAAAAATATACAGCAGTAATAGAACAAACTAAGAGAAACATTTATTTTGAAAATTAACTTCCATGATATGGATTATTGCCTTTTACTTTCTTATATGGTAAGAATTGAGGACTTCTGGACCTCCTGCTTTTGTATCTCTCATCTTATGAAGTCAGAATTAATATTCAGAATGTTGTGTCTCTGTTACATGAGATTAAATTATTTGGGGGTCATCTAAACTATTGGAAAGCATAGTTTCATTAAGAAGTGTTAAGACAGTTATTTTCTTGGTTAAACAAAAATTATACTAACTGGAGTATTTAGATAGATTGAGATATTATTGTGTCTACATATTTATCCAAAATCATGTAAAATTCATGATTTTTCACTCTATTTTCTCTAACAATCTAATATTTAGCCAACACTTTTTATTATGATTTAAGGAAATTTGCAAAATTCTATTGTTTCCTACACCCGAAGTACCAAAAAGCTGCTAAGAAATATGATGGACGAGCAACAAACTCCCGTGGATTATTTATCCAGTCAGGTACGGCTCTGTTCTCTGGCGTTGTTACCGCACATATTCATCGATATGGTTGGAGGTGCAGCTGTTTCATTTTGCAATGCGGCCACGTCCAGGCGTGTGTTTAGGGCCTGCTCTGTTAGGGGCATCATAGCAAACCTCAGGCAGACACAAAGCTGCTTGGAGCTGGTGCTGGTGAGGTGGTGGGTGTACGGGGACAACTGACTGAAAGACGCAGGCCCTAAGTGGCGCCCACCGGGAGCCCCGCAGTGTGTGAGGGGGAGCTGGAAGGGACAGGTTGGGGGCCTGCAAGGCTGCTCGCTGCCCAGGGGGGCAGGTGGGAGCCACACCTGGAAGGAGTCTGTGCTGTTCCTTTGCAGCCTTGCTGTAGGGGTGAGGGGCGCAGTGCGGGGCGGGGCAGTGGGCATTATTACATACTGCAGAGCTGGGTTTGTAAGAAGCTCGGGGATGCCAGCTACAGAATTCAGGGGAAGGGGTTTTGTTCGAATATAAAGTGCTTAAAGGTGCGCCTGTGTGTTCAGGTTAACGAGCTCATGAACCGGGTTCTCCTTCTGACCACAGAAGTTTTCAGAAAGCACCTGGATCCTTTTCCCCACAGGCCGGTTCAGTCACATGGTGAGAACTTTGCTATTTCGGACTTTTCGTACTTGTCTTTAATTGCTTCAGATTTTCCCGGACAACTTGGTGCCTTTAGGGGTTTTGTTTATAAAATAGAGCTCGCTCTTATCTAATGGACTGGAGGAGTCCTACCTGCCACTGGGCAGACTTCAACCCGGACAAGTGTGCTTTCCCAAGTCAGGAAGGTTTTCGAGCATCTGAAGGCCATACTATACCAAATGTACATCCTGGATTTGTTGGAAACCGCACGGTTTTATGTACATCCTTTCTGGGCTGACCTACATTTTATTCATGATTAATTTTCAGTTAGAAGAAAAGAAGGTTTCAGAGTTCTTTCCACCTGTGGAGTACTTTTGATATGTTCTAAATATTTCAAATTGGAACATAAAATTTGAAAAGAAAAACTTAAGACAGAAATAAAGTGGAATTTAGAGCTTTTTGTATAAAAATACAGTGTAGTAATTCCCAGAGGCCTGGGTTTCTAAGGAAAATACCGTATCATATCTTACAAATGTGAATGAATACCAAAGAGTTCCAAGTAAATAAATATGATTGAGGGCCTAGGGTATGATCTTTCTTCCTTACGAAGGGAAGGAAATAAACAATTACTGAGAATCTCCTAAGTGTCAGGTGTAAGACAGGCACTTGCATATGTTATTTTATTTTATATTATTTTATTGTACCTCGTGTAGTTAGGAGCGTGGGCGCTGAGGCCGGACCGCCCGCCTTCCACTAACTCATGCAATTTCCTTATCGGCTGACTGATGATGCACTTACCTCCTACAGTTGTTGCAAGGATTATATGACCAAGTGCGCGAAAAGCTCTTCAAATAGTGCCTGATGCACAGTAAGACAATATAAGGCTGTGCTGTGATGATGATCATCATCAGAGGAGGAATATGCAGCCCAGAAAAATCTAAAGAATGTGCGCACATTTATTTGGATGGTGATAGCGAAGCGTGTATTCCAACCCAGATCGGTCCTTTATTGTGAACTCTTATCATATCTACTTGCGTCCAAGGTTCTAGAAGAATGTCTCTTAGCAATTCAGAACAAAGGCAACAAACCCATTATCTTCTGGAGAAAAAGGGGGAAACAAATAATCTTTAATGGATAATTTTTTGTAGACATTTTCTGCATATGTGTGCTTTATATAATGCCTCACTATGTAATCACCAGAATAACACTATAAAGTAGACAGCATTGTTACAACGATAGAAGAAGAAAAGTGGTTGAGTAACCTAGCTAAGTGTTCTCGGCCGCTAAGGAGTAGGGCTAGGACTAGGACTCTAACACAGGCTTCTGGTTCTGGAGTCAAAGGCTTGCATGTGTTTGTTTCTCTGGGTAATTAACAATGTAAGGGTTGCATTTATTTTATTACATTTATAAAAGATAACACAAAGTGTCTTAGAATAAAATGTAATATCCATATCCAAATAATATGCTTACCATCCCCTGGGAAGTGGGGTGCTCTGGAGAAGGTGATCACAGGATGCCACAGTTCTAACTCCCGGCCGCAGAACAGGCTCTGGCCTCAAGCATAATTTCTTTTTGGTGAAGAAAGTGATTTTCCCGTCCTCTCCCTTTGGCTCTTGTAACGGTGCTTCCCGACTAGTCTCTGAAGTTTCCAGTAGTCAAGGATGTGTCACCTGTCGTTAATCTACTTATTCATTTGGGTTTCTCCTTCCCATTCATATAGATTTCCTTTACACATTATGCCCCCCAAATAAGCCTAGATTCAGGAAAGAGCATTATTTATTGGGTGAGAGAATGCATAATTATAAAATATATTAAATAAATGTGGATCCCAAATGGAACATTTAAGCAGTATGGAGTACTAATCACTAACAGTGATGTTATTAGTAAAGGTTTATTGCAACATGAATTCCTTAATCCCATTTCTTGTGTGTATTTTCTCCTGATTTCTAAAATAGAGATCATTTTTCTTCATTTCTAAGAAGTTAAAATCATCATATTGTTAATGGAAATTATAATTTCAGAGAGCACTGTCAGATCTCTACAGTAAAATGATTAGGGCTTAAATGTGCACTTGAAAATATCCTAACTAACTGGTTTTACTTTTCTAGGTTCAGATTGTACTGATATTAAAGATACCATTGGGTCTGTCACCAGAACTCCAAGTGGTTTATATATAATCTACCCGGAAGGATCTAGTTACCCGTTTGAGGTAAAGTTTTCCCTTATCATATGAAACAGGATAAGCAGCCAATCTACTTAATTAATATTAAAAATTCAATTGTTTTAATATTTTTTTCTTGAAATTTTTAATATAAATGGGTAGAAGTTCCAGTTTCAAAATTTTGGTTTCCTGAAATTCTTTGCCCAAACCACGAACCTGTAAAACAGCTTGAGAGTCTTTCACTTTTCCATTTGAGGTTTCATGTTTATACTCTTTGAAGTAAATCCATTTGGTGTAAGAGCTTATATTATCTTTACAGTAGGCAGAAATATGCATATAAATGCTTGCTTTAATTATCTTGTGGATATTAGAAAGTAGTGGGGTGCTCTGCCTTGGAACTTGCTAAAGAAACTTTGATTTCCCTTCCCATACATGAAGGTGACAGATAGTTTTATGTGATTATATAAGAAATTAATAATTACAAAAAACCTTTCACTAAAGTGTGAGACAGATTGAGAAAACCTTTTTTAAAATTAAAATCATTTTTAAATTGAATAAGATAAATTACCCTCATGTCTATCTTTAGTAGTCCTATGCTATGATTTCTGGAAGAAATTTCTATCAGAAATTACTGTTATTGACAGGATATATATAATATCGTATTATAATATTAACCTAGTAATATTACATATACAATAACATACAAATTATTTATATATAATTTTTTCTGTTCACTCTTTTGTGCGTAAGAAAGTTTATGATGTCACTATCACATCTTATTGATAATCTCATTACACAATAACATAATTTTTCTCCTGAGTAGATACTACCAGTTTCTCATCCCGAAGTTATTATTTATTTATTTCTAACATTATTTTCTCATCTATTGACAAGATGTCCAAAAATTGGGGTTTAGATGGGAAATAATTTTAAAATTACCTAACTTGCTTCACCTACAGATTCAGAAATGAGCCTGAACATACGAGGAGAGGGAGGGCTTCTGATTTTGTCAAGAGTGGGATGCATAATTACCTTCTCAAGCCATGGGGAGGTGTTTAGGACCTAACTTCCTCCAGGCTGCCTTTCTCCGTGTGCAGGGAGTTTCGGATGGGGACGCTTGCTTGGATTTTCTCCCCATGTCGCTTCCCTGGGTCCCTCCAGCTGTCCTCTTAGGGGCATTCAGAGGTGCAGCTAGGGACACGGGCCCAGGCGGGCACAGATCACACCGTTCTGTCTGCCAGAGCCCAGTCTGAACACAGGCCTTTCAGGCTTTTGGAGAAAAGAGTAATTGAAGACAGGTACACGGGCATATTTAATGAACACTTTAAAAAATCAGTGTTTTCATTCAAAGGAAAAGTGAATTTGCAGACACCCATGCTGCTACGTCAGTCGGCAGCACTACCTCAACTGAAAAATATCCACGGAGTTGAGGATACGAGGATAGAACACTTACGTATGTAGACGGATTACTGACACGGAGCTGCAATTAGCTTAGCTGCAGGTTTGTCTTAAACAGCATTATTTCTAGAGATTTACATTTGAATGTATGAATAGCATACAACTGCGTTGAAACTCAGTGGAACTGTCTTCGCTTTCTCTGGGCTTAAGGGTGAAGCATGAGCTTTAGGTCAACGAATGAAAGTGATAGTATATGATTTTTATCTTTTCTGGGTCTGTCTTAGGTAATGTGTGACATGGATTACCGAGGAGGCGGATGGACCGTGATACAGAAGAGGGTTGACGGGGTCATTGATTTCCAAAGGCTGTGGTGTGATTATCTGGACGGATTTGGCGACCTTTTAGGTCAAATCTTATTTCTCCTCTTTTTTTCTTCTTTTTGGCATGACACCTATGGACTGTTTCTCTGTAGGTCACATCACAAGCAAAAACAGCAAATCCTCTCTCAAATTACTTTCTCTTCATTTGTATTACTTAGAACGAGTGGGTCTTGGGTTGGGATCTGGAAATCCTTATCTTTAGATACGTGTTGAAATGGGGTTGAGTGAAAGTTCTAACCTGGGTAATTATTAAGCATTTACTGTGTAACCAGCAGAATTCTGGTAGATGCTCAACAACTATTTGTAGAATGAAACACTGAATGGGAGGGCAGGGTTGTCACGAACCTTGAAACGCTTGGCGTGTGTGGTTTGTCTCCGCGAATGGAGAACTGAGGTGCACAGCGGTACCAATTCAAATCACGTGACCTGGGAGTAGTATTTTATAAAAATTTGTGAAATCTGTTCACATAATAGCCGCATGACAGCATTACCTTTGCCAGCAAATAGGAATGCCAGTATTTCTGACCACTGCAGAATTTGAACTTTGTTGGAAGTTTTGCAGGCGATTTTGATCATTTTCATGCTGTTATTTTAAGTTACTGTTGTTTTAATTTAAAAGCTTTAACATCCCGTGATAACATCGTCCAAGGATTTAGTAAGCAGGGGTGTTAGTTCTCCTGCTACAATCCCGCCTGCACGCTAATGATTTTAGAAAGCACGGGACATGTAACGAAGTGTTACGAAGGCGGCTGGACAGATGCCCTGTCATGGAGCATGGTTAATATAGTGTACTTTCCCAGCATTACCTCTAATTTTCTGGCAAGTGCTATCTCCTGATTTCAGCAGTCATAGATCTACAGGCTCTGAATTGTCATCCTTCTCCCTTGATGCTTACTTCTACGGGGAAATTATCTGAGTTTTGAGACAAAGCTCTTCAGGCAGGTATATTTCATGTGAACAGACTGTACTTGGTATAGTTTAAAAAATAAACTTGGGATTAAGGAAAATATATTGTTAGTTCAAATTAGGGGCTGGGGAGAGGGGCAAGATGGCGAAGACACTTATAATGGAGTGTCATAGACTGGAGACACCAAGTGGACCCCCTTCCTTCCTGTCTTTTCTTCGGGGTAATTTCCACTTCCACGTGGGCGTGCAGTTAGAGTGCCCCCGTCAGCCCTGAGGGGAACGTGGTGCCCTAGCTAGAGTTTCAACCACGTGAATGCTGTCACTCTGTCCCCCAACTCTCCAACTCTCAGAAGTTTGTTTCCACTAGCCCCGTCCTTCCCTCCGTCATCTCAGGATTCAGCTGGGGGCATGTATGTTAGAGCAGAGGCCGTGCCAAGGTGGGCAGGGGGAGGCCCGAAGCCGCAGTAGAACATGCAAAGAGCATGCAGTCCCAACACTGTTTCCTAATTCATCCTGGAATTCATTTTCATTCATCACATGACATGACATGTTTATTTGTAGGTAGCTGACACACTGCATTCTAACGAAGAAATGCTTGTTCACAGGGCATCATTCTGAAAGACAAAAAAAAATAATTTCAACTGAACATTTTCAGGAAATGTTTCTTTAGGAGCTGCTGATTTGGAGGTTAAAACTCTTAACGTTTATGAGCACACATCATTTTGTTACCTGCCATTATATTTCAACAGCTTCTTTGTTGACATACCTTGAGGTAAATCTTGAAATTTTAGTTAGTCGTTAAATGAATTTTTGAATTTATTTTGGTGAGAGTAAAAATAAAACAGTCTAGTTGCCCCAGTCTGGTGACGTAGAAGGGGGAAGATTACATGTGTGTGTGTGTGGGTGTGTGTATACGTACATAAACATGCTTATATACATATACACGTGTATGTATGTATGTACACACACATACATACACAAATACGTATGTATCCATATACAAGCAATACATATGTATATATTTTGTAAATTAGGCAAACACTGATAATTTGAGTGAGGGCTATCTAGTCTCTCAAATAATTTATGTGAGCCATTTCAGTGTTAAAAACTAAACACCACCAAACACTCAATAATAAAGGGGGTTATTCTAAGTTGTATTAAAATATGTTAAAAAACTTTTTTTTTAACAGGTGAATTTTGGCTAGGACTAAAAAAGATTTTTTATATAGTAAATCAGAAAAATACCAGTTTTATGCTGTATATTGCATTGGAATCTGAAGATGACACATTTGCTTATGCATCATATGATAACTTTTGGCTAGAAGATGAAACAAGATTTTTTAAGATGCACTTAGGACGGTATTCAGGAAATGCTGGTAAGTTTTTTATTCCCCAAATTATGCAGGATATATTTAAATATATAGCTGACTCAATATTAGGTGAAGATAAAGTAATGCGTTTCTCTTGCTCTAGGACACATAACTGATAACGAATAGATTAGCAATGAGAACACTGAGTTTTGAAGCCCTGCTATGATCATTAACAATCTCGTGATTTTGAAGAGCTTATATTCTTTAAAACTATTTTCCATGTGTAATTGCAATTGACTCTTTAGAAGGAGAGTCTATGGGGCAGGCTGGGAAGGAATTGCTGACATTCTCATGTTATGAGAGGTTGGCATTTAGAAATTGTAGAATGTTAGAGCTGATCTCTGTTCTCACTTTCCAGCTGAAGGAACCTAAGATTAAGGGACTTGCCCACAAGTCCCAGCTCACCACACATGAGCCAGGGCAAGGAGCCAGGTTGATAGAACAGCTAGTTAAGTGGGTATTTTTTTTCACTATACCTTGATTCATCTACTCATTTCCAAATAAATGTAATTTTTAAGAAATTCAAAATACATCATGTTAAATTTATAATTTGATGCTGAAAAATCTTAAATCATGGCACTTGTTTGTTGTGTATATTTACGAGTGAGATATGTTCCCAGTTCTTTAACTGAGTACAATATAGAGGGAGGATAAAGAAAACCAAAACTTGGAATATTGAATACTGACAGAGCTTTGGGCGTTTAAGAGAGGGAGAGAAGGATCCCAACTGATTGCAACTAGAAAATCTTCACGGAAGGGTAGTTTCTAACAAGCAGTTAATGTTAGATTTAATGTGGGAAGGTTTTTTGAAAGTATATACTCTGCAGAGCCGGATTCAGTCAGTTTGGGCCCAGCTACTTCTATCCAAAGATGGAGATGTCAGCATCCTCATAGTTGAGAACCACTAATCTGTACTTGGAGGAAGGGACAGGCCTCTGGCCAATGAATATTGGCAAAGAGAACAGCTTGAGCCAAGACACAGCGGGAGGAAAATGGCTGAGCATGAAGAGGTGTCGGGTATGGTTGGAGTCCCTGATGCCCGAGGGGGTTTAGCCTTGGGATATTAGGTGAAGGTCTGAAATTCCAATCTTGATGTATAGGGAAAATTTTAAAGAGTTACAATATGTGATTTTTAATGCTGCATCTATAAAAGTGGAAAGAACTATCTCAATATGGAACATATTATGTTAGGAAATGTTTGTGTGGGTTTCTCTCTTGGAGTAGGATCTAGAGGATACGATTTATAATGGTGCAAGTGTTTTCACCACAGAGCCCTCAGACTCTGCCCTCAGAAAATACTCTGCATTTTCCCAGTAAGGTTAAGTAACTTTCAACAGATGATCACATAATACAATCAAGATAAAGAAACGTTGTCAGTAGAACATAAAGATAGAAACATAGATAAAACCAGGGGGTTAAGTGTGATCAGGTGCATGGTAGAGGTGAGCTGCAAATTTGATTTTGACCTCAGAGCAAAAATAGAAATATGAAATTTGAACTTTTGAACAACACAGTTGTTCCATGAGGACAAATATTCTTGATTCTAAAACTTGAGAGAGCTTTATTTGGGTTCTCAGAGAAAACAGTGCCGTGTTCTAAGTACACTCTCACAGGAAACATGGCAGTGAGTTTTACTGGGCTAGGTCTTAAAAATAGACTTATGCATTATATTATATTATAGTATTATTTTTTAAGGATTTTATTTGTAAGTCATCTCTACACCCAACGTGGGACTTGAAGCTACAACTCCGAGATCAAGAGTTGCACGCTCCACCGACTGAGCCAGCCAGACGCCCCCTATGCACTATATTTTAAGAATTATTTATTAAATATAACCCAGGGAGGAGCCCATATAACATATACCCGTTCTGGTGGTTGGTCTTTGTCCAGAGAAACTATCTGTGGAGGAATCATATGATTTAGGCAATGTTCCTTAAGTGTTGTCTCTCATCCGAACTTCTGTGTGGGTGCTGACAATTATCTTCTCCCTGCAAATCCCTGCAATGTGGGCATTTTGTTTCCTGTGAAGTGTAGGGTAAGAGGCTTTAATAACAAGCAGAGCTGGGGTATAGGATGGGTCACTACCACTTGGGAAATTCTCCAGGCTCCTCAAAGACCCAAACATTCGGAACATAATGAAACAAATGTGGGCTTTGGATTCCTTAAAGATTTCGCATAACTTCACTTTAAGTCAGTGTTTCAAACAGATTAGCAAAGTTTTTTTTTTTTTTTAGAGATGTATTTATTTATTTTAGAGAGACTGAGAGAGAGAGTGTGCGCGTGCGTGTGTGTGTGGGGGGGTGGGAGGTGGGGAGGTGCAGAGAGAGAATCTCCAGCAGACTCCCCACTGAGTGCGGAGCCCAATGCAGGGCTCGATCTCATGACCCCGAGATCAGGACCTGAGTGAAACCAAGAGTCAGACGCTCAACGGACTGCACCAGCCAGCGCCCCAGATTAGCGAAGTTTACCTGTAGGGTGATCTCATGTAAGGGACTAATTAGAACCTTCTGTTTATACAGTTTTAGTAAAACAGGGCATGGCTTCTGCCCCTGCTACTTACTTACATGGGCTCCTCGGCCAAGATGCTCACTCTGAGGTTTTGGTGACTATCAGGGATGCCATACATGAACATCAGCCATTTAAAAATGGTTTTCCTTCAACTCCTCTCCATGTGTTGTGTGGGGAGCCATGAAGAAAAGGCGCACCTCGGTAGTGTAGCTGATGGCATGCTGGAAGCAACTGGGTATTTTATACCAACTTCGTGACCCCTAAATAAAACCCAACAACTTGTGCATTTACAGATGGAAGCATCTGAAAGGTGGCAGCAATCTTTCCAGCCAAGCGATGGAGAATGGTAGTGGCATGAACACTTATTCTGTACTCTGTATTATTATTACATAGAAATTCTTCTTTTCCCTAAATTACCAAGTACCATATTACCCTTCCCCAAAGTATGACAGGTTTGTACAGCATCATTTTTGGCCTAAATTATCTGATTCTGTCTACACAGCCAAACTTCCATTTGGATTGTAATTTTACATCAAATATCCGCTTAACGATGCCTATCATGCTGAGGAATTCATTTCCAGGTTCTGCTATATTGCAATCTGGAGGAGAGATTTTAATACGATACCTAGTAGAAAATAACCGAAACCTTAGCTCTAGATGTGAAGCTTTATAACAACAGTTTTGGCAAAGGTCAATTAAATTTACAAAAAGTGCCTTTAAATGTACCCATGTAAAAAAAATCTGTTTTACCCAGGTGATGCTTTCCGGGGCTTCAGAAAAGAAGAAAACCAAAACGCAATGCCTTTCAGCACATCGGATGTGGATAATGATGGGTGTCGCCCCGCATGCCTAGTCCAGGGTCAGTCCGTGAAAAGCTGTAGTCACCTGAGTAACAACACCGGCTGGTGGTTCAGCCAGTGTGGTCTAGCGAACCTAAACGGCATTCATCATTTCCCTGGAAAATTGCTTGCAACTGGAATCCAATGGGGCACATGGACCAAAAACAACGCACCTGTCAGGATTAAATCTGTTTCAATGAAGATTAGAAGAATTTACAATCCATATTTTAAGTAATCTCCTTTTAAATTGTAGTGTGCGTTCCACAGTTATTTTTGATAATATAGAAGGGATTTTACATGGTTTCCCCTTTTACTGTTTCAAACAATTTAGCCAAAATTTAACTATAGATGACATCTAGGTGTTAAGGGTTTAATTAGAAATCTTTACTTTTGTAGAGTTTTATAAAACATGGCTCAATGTATGCTTTTACTGCTAAGCACATTAACAATAATGTAATAAAATTTGTTGTAAGTAAATTGCACGTTGTCTTCCTGGAGTCTGTTGTCCTTTCAAAGAATTGTCCCTTCTCTTCAAAGAACATGTATTATAGTAGATTGTTAGGAAAATTGAAGGGAACATTATACTTATTTCCATATTCATTAGAAATGGTCAACTCTATAATATACAGATAATTTCTATTGAAGACCATTACAAGGAATAACTGTGCAGATTAATACACACATGGTTTAAATACTTTACTATTTCCAGGTGATTCCACAATATTTTACAGGTAATAAGAGTTTGCTGCACAAAGAAAGTCCTTTTTTCCACATTTTATTCTGGTTAGTAATTTTATTCTTGTTTGTAATAAATGTACTGTACATTTATGTCCTTTTATCCTATATTAAGCCAGTGAGAATGGTAGGGACTTCTTTTAAGTGAAGAACAACAGAGAAAGAGCCATTACTCAGCGGTCTAGAGGCAGCTCTTGGAACAAGCCTGTCCCCTCCACTTTTTCCACTAAGTTGGAAAGAGTTGGAACGACAAGTATTCCTTGGGAAAAGAGCAGGGAACATCCTGAGCCAAGGGTCAGTCATTGATCAAAAAGATGAGGGATTATGCTAAGTGAAATAAGTCAAGCAGAGAAAGTCAATTATCATATGGTTTCACTTATTTGTGGAACATAAGGAATAGCATGGAGGGCATTAGGAGAAGAAAGGGAAAAATGAAGGGGGGGGGAATTGGAGGGAGAGATGAACCATGAGAGACTATGGACTCTGAGAAACAAACTGAGGGTTCTAGAGGGGAGGGGGGTGGGGGGATGGGTCAGCCTGGTGATGGGTATTAAGGAGGGCACGTTCTGCATGGA
The DNA here is from genome assembly GCF_004348235.1 of Phoca vitulina. Taxonomy (NCBI): domain Eukaryota; kingdom Metazoa; phylum Chordata; class Mammalia; order Carnivora; family Phocidae; genus Phoca; species Phoca vitulina. The sequence goes on along the minus strand of NW_022589741.1, from coordinate 350,442 downwards.
GCACTGGGTGTTATACGCAAACAATGAATCATGGAACACTACATCAGAAACTGATGATGTAATGTATGGTGATTAACATAACATAATAATAAAAACAACATTAAAGAAAAAAAAGACGAGAGAGACAAAAATCAGTATTGAACTGAAAAGTACGTTGTCCAGAGTTAGGGTGATACACTGAGGTAGGAAGAAGACTGAGTTAGAAATACATGCGAGGATGTAGATCAAGGGGAGACATCAGCCCCGGTAGGCTGAGCTTGATCAGAACAGAGAATCTGATCTGAGCTCAGGGATGGGCAAAAATGGCAGGGTCACCACGCAAGATCGCTTTCGCTTTGATCGCCTCTCAAAGCTGTGAACAGATCATATCCAGGATCTGCACAGGGTCAGGTCACACGTGGGGGAACATGGTTCCCCGTGGCCTCCACGCATTTCATGGAGGCACCGTTGAGGGCCTGGGTCTTGGCAGTGGAGGAAGACGTCTACCGGGTCGGAGGAACACAGAACGGCTAAGGGGCAACGGCCCCCAGGAAGCCTTGTGAGAAGCTGCAAAGTATCAAGAGGCCTCAGGCCCCATTGCGAAGGAGAAGGCATATTTTGGTTAATAATCCTGAGCTCAGGGCTCCCAGAAATGAGGCGACCTGAGCCTTGGGAGAAGCTAAGCGATCAGGACAACTGTTCCTTCTTTGCTATCTACTATCCCGACAGCCCACACGCATTCCCAGCAGTGGGCAGAGAAGGCCGGGCTACAGCCTGTGGTCTGAACAGCATCATCGCAGATCATCCTTGCAGGGTCTGAGGGCCGCCCCAGAGAAATGGTATCCTGTGAACACGCACACACTGAAACAAATTCAATAAATACAAATAAAAATTCTTCCATCAACTTACACCTTCCTTGTTAGTAAACGCTGAAACAGTGCCTGGTTAGAAATCAAAAGAAAAATATGCAGACCCAGAGGCTTCTCTCTATAGCAGCATATGTATTAATTATAAATAGGAAAAGCTTATCAGGCATGATAACTTTGAGAACTATGGGACTTAGACGCAGGCTAGAAACAAGCTGAAATCTGTTTAAGCATAATTACAAAACATCACCGATGCATCTAATACATTCATTCTCTGTGTTTCCCGTGAAAGTGCAAGTTAAGAAGTCAAACGCTTCGTTTCTGATGCTTGAGAATTCGGTGCATTCCCGGCTGGGAGTAAGACCTGAGGCACTGCATTTTCCAGGATTGCCCAAGCCCTTCATACTTCAGAGCTCGGCTCCTGAAACCAAGACAAATGGTATAATGAGAACTTTGATTTTTTTTTTTTGTAAGTCACACAAATTTCTGAGAAACGTATCTGAAAACGTATTTAATTTACATCTTTAACAATACTGCAATTTCACACTTGGATGGAAGTTTTGTTACCAAATACATTTGTTGGGGGTAAAATTCCATAAATGTCTTAAAATAAAACTCCTAAAACTGGCCAGATATTCAAGCAGTAAACAGACTTAGTATCATGAGAAGTATGAGAAGTGAGAAGTATGAGAAGTATGAAAGCAGCTGATAATCTGAAAATTAAGGAATTTATTCAGCGTTCTACCATCTGGACACAGGACCTGAATTAAACTTCCATTTTAAATGAGTATGCGTATAACAGACATGGATTTCTCATACTGCAACCATCTCAGCTCCAATGTGCTCATCCAGTCAGCGCCCTGCCAGGTGTCCGTGAGCCCCGGGTGTCCATGTGTGCCCGGCGCGGGGCGCAGACGTCTGCACCGGCCACCAGAGGACACCTCGGGCTGCCCGGCGTCCCCGTGGATGCTCGGCTGGAGGCGCCTCGCAGAGCTTCAGAGGAAGACATTGGGCGGAAAAATGATCTATGTCTGCCCTCCACAACAGTGAGGAAGAATTAAGTCAGCTCTGTTTATTGTGTGTGTGTGTTAAAGTCCTTCGCTGCTTTTCTGTCCACCCAGGTGGCCTGCAGCCATCCTGTGGGGACCGGGACTGACCCCAGAGCCTCTTCCTTGGAGAGTCTGGATCACCGTTCCTCAGCTCTCGCCCCTCCTCCTAGGATACAGGGGGTCCTGAAGGAAAAGTCAACTGGATCCCCTCCCACCCAAACACTAACGAACAAAAACAGAAGTTAGGAGAACCTATGTCCTCCCCTGAGCTGCCTGCTTTCAGAGAAAGAGCCAGCGGTATTTTAAAGAACAGTGACTCTGTGGCTCAGTCGGAGTTTTCAGGGGCTGGGAGGATCCCCGAGAAGGAGGCCCTGCGCTCGGGCTCTTGCAGGCCCCGGGAGTCTATCCCAGCACCTAAGCAAGTGGGAAGGACAGGCTACGGGGCCAGGATGCTGTCTGGATGCACGGGCCTCTGAGTCACAGGGTGCCAGGTGGTGGGGTGGAGGACAAGGCCGTGAGAGGACGGGGCAAGATCGAGCCAGGACTGTCAGAATCCTCGAGGGCGGTGGCAAGCCTGGCTGTGCGCCGGTGACGTTTTGGGTGGACAGGATAACAGTCAGGTGGTCATGATGGAGTGAACGAGTGGTTAAATAGCAGCCGGGGGGGGTTCTGTAGTAGATGCAGGGAGCAGAGCCTTCCCCAGACATGTCCGTAGGGTGAGCTCAGGAAAGCAGAAGGGGGCGTCTGAGGCTCACTCCAAAGCGGTGAGGATCCGATGTTTGTGCCCTGATACTGGATCCCTGGTGGAGCCTGGAGAAATCTGAACACCTGTGCCAGAGACCAGCTTATACATGAGGAAAGCTCTGTTGGGCTAGAGGACCGGACTGTGAATCGTGGAGGTAGGGATTCTGGGGGATCTTGTCTTCCTAAACTGGATGTCCTGGTACATTATTTTGAGAAATTTCCACCCCAAATGTTTCTCTACCCAGACACGATTGGAGGATTTTGTCCTAAATTTGCTGACGTGCCTTGGAAGGTCGTGAGGGTCTCTGACTTAGACCCACAGTCTATGAGATAGATGATGTGTATGGGGGGGGTACTTAGAAGTAGACTCTTAGATTCAGAGCTTGGTGGACTGATCCTCACTTCCCGCTCAACGAGAGAGTTCTTTTTCTTTCACACATATGACTTCTGCACCCCTGTCCGTAGAATGACCAATTGTGGTGGTTTGAACTGGGAGACCCGGTTGAGTTTCCGGGTGCAGGAGGGGCAACTTCTTTTCTTTTCTCTTTTCCTTTCCTTTCTTTTATTTTTTCTTTTTTTGTATTTATTTATGTACTTTAGAAAGAGAGCAAGCATGGGGAGCAGGGAGCAGGGGAGGGAGAGAGAGAATCTCAGGCAGACTCCCCACTGAGCATGGAGCCCCACGCGGGGCTTGATCTCACAACCCTGAGATCATGACCTGAGCCGAAACCAAGCTTAACTGCCAGCACCGCCAGGCACCCCGGGCAATTACTCCTCATGAACAACTGCTGGGTACATTGACACTGTCCCAGGGATGGGGGACTGCCCCTGCTTACATTTGTTAACAGAATTTGGGGGCCTCACCAAAATAGAATTCTGAGGCTGCCTCCTCTTTAACTTTTACAAAAAGAACAGTTTGCGGTAGGGGATGCGTTATCGGGACAAGGACTGCGTCGTTTGGTTGGATGACTGGGACACTTAGCAGGCCTCCCTGACGTCTTTAAAAGTCAAGACAAAGGAAGTGGTGCAGAAGGGGAAAGAGTCCAAGCAAGCACTGGGAGCGCAAGCCGCTTCCTCATGTAGCTCCCAGTGTCCTCGTTATTTGTACAAGGTGTACTTTGTCTCCAGACTGAACTGCCAAGAGCTGCGTGTGATGCATCTCTGCTCTGGGAGCAGTACTTCCAAGTTTCCATCAGGGGCTTTCATGTCTCTCGCGGTCACGTAGCCACACCAGGCTGTCCAACCAGTTACACCAGGCTTAGGCCGTCGATAAACAAACTGGTCCTGCCTGACACCAGCAGACTCCAAACTTCACACAGCACATCATAAATCATTGGCTCACTGCCCTCCTCTTGGCTAAGTGTCCGCGCCAGAATCCCAGGCGCGGAGACAAGCGCGGAGTCATCCTGGAACCAGCCTATACAATCTACCCTCTGACACTAGGTCATGTCTTTTAAAGTATACATTGCGTGTTATTCTTTTCCCTGGAACTTTGGCTATTTATAGAATGGGGAAAAAACATTTTCCAAAGTAATAACTGTTTCCCAATGAGTATTGTTTTATTTATTTTATTTTTTTTTAAAAATATTTTATTTATTTATTTGAGAGAGAGAGAATGAGAGAGAGAGCACATGAGAGGGGGAGGGTCAGAGGGAGGAGCAGACTCCCTGCAGAGCAGGGAGCCCGATGCGGGACTCGATCCCAGGACTCCAGGATCATGACCTGAGCCGAAGGCAGTCGCTTAACCAACTGAGCCACCCAGGCGCCCCCAATGAGTATTGTTTTAAATAGGTATTGTTGTACACACATTTCAGTTTACCAAATTTCCAGCGCAAGAATGCCCATAATTACATACAAGCTTAACAATGGTTTTACCTCCTTCTGCCACTGAATATGTTTTGGGGAGAGGGGATTGCTTTTTTGTTTTAAAGAACTGAGATATAATTTATAAACCATAAAAGCCACCCTTTAAAAGTGTGCAGTTGGGTGATTTTTAGTACATTCACAAGATGTTATAAACATTACCACCATATAATTCCAGAAAATTTTTATTACCCCAAAAAGAAATCCCATACTCATTAGCAGTCGCTCCCCATTTGCCTCCCCCACCTCCTAGCCCCTGTAAGTACAAATTTATTTTCTGTGCCTATGGAACTATTCAGAACATTTCATATGGATGCACTCACATCATATGTGACTGGCTTCTTGCACTTAGCATAACATGTTCAAGTTTCATCCACGTTGTAGCAGGTCCCAGTACCTTATTCTCTTCTTTTTTTGGAGCTATAATTCACGTACGACAGGACTTACACACACAATGCACTCTGTTTAAGGAGTACAAGTCAAGGGTCTTCAGTAAATCCAGCATTGTCCAACCATCACCACAATCAGTTTTAGAACATTTTTACCTCATCTTCGGGTGTACTCTAGTTGGAATTTCTGGAGCTTCTTGAATATGTAGATGAATGGTTTTCATCCAATTTGGGAAGTTTTTGGTCATTATTTATTCAGATATTTTTAATGCTTCTTCCTCTCTCTCCTCTCCTTCTTGGACTACCATTTTGCATATGTTGGTACTGTTGATGGTGCCCCATAAGATTCTGAGGCTCTATTCATTTTTCTTTATTCTTTTTCTCTCTGTCCTCAAACTGGGTAATCTCAATTGACCTATATTCAAATTTGTTGATTCTTTCTTCTGCCTGCTCAAATCTGGGCTCCTTCTCTTCGGTTATTGTACTTCTCAACCCCAGAATTTATATTTGGTTCTTTTTTTTAAAAAATAATTTCTTTTTGTTGATATTCTCTATTTGATGACATTTCATTCTTATACTTTCCTTTAAGTCTTTATATATGTTTTTTTTTAGTTCTTTGAATATATTTAAACAACAGATTTAAAGTCTTTATCTAAGTCCAATATCTGATCTTCCTAGGGACAGTTTCTAGTGACTCTTTTTTTGTTTGTTTGTTACGTTTTTTGTCCAGCATGTTGCCCATATTTTCTTGTTTCTTTGCATGTCTTATAATTTTTTGATGCAAATCGAACACTTAAAATAATATCATGTGACAACTCTGGAGTTCAGAGTCTTTATCACTCCTCATGGCTTGTTATTTTTGCTGCTTTTGTTGTTATGTGTTTGTTTGCTTAGTGAATTTTCAGAATTAATTTTGTAAAGTCCTTATTCTTCTTCAGGTGTGCCCACTCAAGTGTCTGCTTGGTTAGCTAAGTGGCCACTTAATGGTTTGATAGAGATTTCCTTAAATGCCTGGAACCAATAAGCCTCCCAGTCTGCCAAGTGGCTCTTTGTGTGTTTCGGGGGCCTGACTTCAAGACTCAGCCAGGAAGTTCACAACTTTGCTTTACCCTTCACTTTCTCCTTGTGCAGGAGCTCAAAGTGAGCCAGAGGTGAGAGTTTAGGGCCTTCTTAGGTCTTTCCTGAGCATGTGCGGAGCCCTGTGAGGGCATACAGCTCTATACATGCAAACAGCCTTCCAGATTCCCAGGAATCTAGAAGAATCCCAAGAAGATCCCTAAGTTTCATACTAAAAGTTATACAGCTTTTTAGAGCCCCCATGGACATCTTATTTGCTAGCTTTTCCTTTTAAGTTTTTTGGTTAGTCTATTGTTTGGCCCAACTCTTATCTATTACTTTTGGCAGCCGCAATGTTACATAATTGCCTCCAGTTGTTTGAACTGGGAGCAAAGGCCCCTGGAGAAAAGACTTCTTAGCAATGGAAGGGTTCCAAGTAAGGTAAACTACGGTATTATGAGTGGGTTCTTCTAGGGAACCACCAGGCCATAAAATCATGATAATTCTCTGTGAATGTGCTTTGCAGGAGCTCTGACCCCATTCTACCCTCGCCAGTGTATTCCAGGCTGCTGATTTTTACTGTGATTGCAATTATTGGTTTTCAAAACTATGACTGATCTGAGGAGAAGAAGTAGGAATAGATCAAATTATAAAATTACAAAGCTCACTGTTCTTACCAAGATTGAGCCATTTTTCTTGAATAAATTATCTCTAGATTGTTGCAAGCCTTTGGTTAATTTCTAAAGTTCTACAACAGTTGATTTTGACCATTTCCCTTTGGTGTTCTCCTTGCTTTTATAGATTTTTGGAGGATTAAAGAAAGGGATAATTTTGGAGATTATTTGTAGGAATCAGGTTCAAATGGAAGAACATTTTATAGATATTTTTAACTAAATCTCCTGGTACATTTCATTGTTGATATTGGTATTATCATAAACTGTGTTAAAAATCAACTTAACTGGGGTGCCTGGGTGGCTCATTGTTAAGTGTCTGCCTTTGCCTCAGGTCATGATCCCAGGGTCCTGGGATCGAGCCCTGAGTTGGACTCCTTGCTCGGTGGGGAGACTGCCTTTCCCTCTCCCTTTGCCCCTGCTTGTGTGTGCTCTCTCTCTCTGTGTCAAATAAATAAATTTTAAAAAATCTTTAAAAAATCAACTTAATCTTACTAATTATACTTGATAGTGGTTACGTTATGAGTTAAAGTAAAATCATTAGAAAATTAACTAGTCATAATTACACTAATACTTTCTTATAAAAGTGGCCTTTTAGTAAGTCATAATTACATTAATGCTTTCTTACTAGAATTGACAATATACCAAATACTGTCATGAATTGGAGAATAAATTAAGGGCCAAGTCTCATTTAATTCTGGATTGCAAATCTTGTGGGCATACACATATGCCATGCTTCATACTAAGGGTTATACTGACATGAGATCTCAGTGGGCTTTAAGTATTGGTCAACTTTGTTAAAATGCTAATCAAGCTTTTTTTAAAAAGACGTTATTTATTTATTTTGAGAGAGAGTGAGAGAGTGCATGTGCACATGAGGGGAGGCAAGGGCAGAGGCAGAGGGAGAGAAAGAATCTCAAGCAGACTCCATGCTTGATCCCAGGACCCCAAGATCACGACCTGAGCCAAAACCAAGAGTTGGATGTTTAACCAACTGAGCCACCCAGACACCCCACCAATCAAGTTTAATAGGCTTCCTATTCTGACTAACTGCAAAATTTGGTACATCTAGTTTTTGGTCGTACATGGTGTCTTGGCCGTTAGAAGGGATCTATGCAAATTATGCTCTCCATGAACTCCCATAGGCTAGGGGTTCCACACATCTTTACATTCATTCCATGTACTTCCACTGCCAAGATTCCAAGACATTTTCCTTAAACTATTTCTGTTTCTATCTCAAGGGGCATGTTTACTCGTCCATCTTGGGTCAGTGTGATCCCTAATATTCTATCTAACTAGTTGTTGAGTCTTCATTCACTTCTCCAAGGCTGTACCATCTGTCCAGGCTGCTTGTCACCCTTTCTCTTCCTCCTGAAATAAAATCTTTGCTAAATGTCCAACATGGGCCAATAAATTTTTTCCTTAGAGACAGATTTGGCTTGTCCCAGGACTTCTAGACTTGTGCCATTTTCACCCAGGGCGCTTTTAGGGTGTTTTGACCAATGTTGGTTTATTTATCCAATGTGTTGTTGTCGTAGAGTACTTATTGCTTCAGTAGTTTTGAATATATATTTTGGACCCCAAAATGTTGAGTTCCACATAATAATGCCATATGGGTATCAGTGACCCAAAATACAGTTTGAGTATGCCAAGAGCTTCCCATAGATGCTCTTGGCAGACAATGGGCTGCCATCAGTAGGTATATAAGCCCACCAAGTTACTGCAACTAACATTGTTTTTTTTGCCTAGTATTATTTACCTTAGATTTTTGCCCTCTGCCCACAAAACATGGTCTACAGTCATTGGGAAGCATGATACAAGGACAAATTTAACATGCTACAGTAGATCCATCATGTCTGAACGTTTTTCTCTGTAAGTCGTCACATAAGTTAATAGATTAATAGTCACACAGTGATCTATGGCTCTGTTATTAAACATATTAAACAGTCTTTTTTTTTTAAGGGGCAATAATTTGTACTTATCACCTGTGAAACAAGTCTTCTGTAATAGATTCATTGGGGGCAATAACTGGCGGAAGGTAAAGGGGATGGGAGTAGAGAAGAATAGAAATACAATCGGAATGAGCACTGGGTATTATAGAAGACTGATGAATCCCTGACCTCTACCTCTGAAACTAATAGTACACTAAATGTTCATTAATTGAATTTAAATTAAAAGATAATTTTAAAGAAAGAAATGCAATAGGAATGTGAGACAGGTCTGACACCCATGAAAGGAAGAGAAGGTAGATTAGATAAGAAGAGCCTCACGTTGTGGTACAAGTCTGAGAAAGACTCGGCTAGCTCACCAGGGAGCTCCATAGAAAAAATTCTCCATTGGAGGTGTCCAGTGTTGAGCAGCAATGGCCAGGCCTTATTGTCTCCCCCGACCTGCCCTGCAGGGATCAGTCACTGGCTGGAGGAAGCGTGGGTTTGAATCAAACACTGGGTGATCCTGGAGGCAATGGTAGTGGACGCAGTTGATTTACTGACTGTACTTGCAGATGGCACCGTCTCTCTCTCTCTCTCTCTCTCACCCCACAACCACTGGTCTGCTTTCCACGTCCATAATTATGTTAATTAATGATGTTAAATAAATGAAATCATAGAGTGTATTCTTTTGAGGTTGGATTTTTTCACTCAGCATAATCTTGAATTTCATTCAAATGGTCATGTATATCAGTAGTTTCTTACTGTTTCTTGCTGATTAGTACCCCATGGTTGGATCTACTGCCATTTCTTCTATCATTCTAAAATTGATTTTTGTATATTGATCTTGTACCCTGTAACTCTAATAAACTCACTTATTAGTTCTAGTAGGTTTTTTTTTTTTTATAGATTTGACTAGATTTCCTACACTGTCTATGATTAAAGACAGTTTTATTCTTTCCCAATTTGGAGTCTTTCATTTCTTCTCCTTGTCTTATTGCACTGGTAAGAACCTCCACTATGATGTTGAATAGAAGTGGGGAAGGCAGACACCCTTATCTTGCTCCTGATCATAGAAACTTTCAATCTTAGGGAAAGCATTCAATCTTTCCCCATTAAGTATGATATTTACTGTAGGCTTTTTGTGGATGCCCTTTATAAGGTTGAAAAAGTTTCTTTCTCTTTTTATTTTGCTGAGATAATTTATGAACTTATTAGGTGCACAAAGATTTAAGACTGTTATGTTCTTTTGATAAATTAACCACTTTATTATAAGGAAATGACCTTCTTTATTTTCAAAAATACTCTTTTCTCTGAAAGGTACTTTGTTGGATATTAAGGTAGCTATTCCAGCTTTTCTTTGACTATGTTGGAATGGAAAAAGATACCACACTTAAAAATATATACTTGTGTCTTTATACTTAAAGTGTATTTGTGGGCAGCATATAGTTTAGTTTTGTTTTCTTAGCCAATCTTAAAAATCTCTGCCTTTAAACTGGGGATTTTCAACTATATACTTTTAATGTAATTATTGATGATTTAGTTGACATCAACTACCTTACTCTTTGTTTCTATTTGTCTCATATGTTCTTTATTTTTCTACCTCCCTATTTTTAGACTAATTGAGCCTTTTAGTAACTCAATTTTATCTCATTTTTTTGGCTTCTTACTTCACCATTTTTCTGATGTCACTCTAGTGATTGATCCTTTCTCCCCCCTAGCTTTGAGAAAAAACTTGACATATAATATTGTATAAATTTAAGGTGTATAGTGTGATGATTTGATAATATATATATTGTGAAATGATCACCACCATAAGACTGATATATCCTTTACTTCACATAATTAGCACTTTTTTGTTGTGGTGGTCGTGAGAACATTTAAGATTTTCTCTCTTAGCAATTTTCAAGTGTATAATACAGTCTTGTTAACTATGATCACCATTCTGGGGGCGCCTGGGTGGCTCATTGTTAAGTGTCTGCCTTTGGCTCAGGTCATGATCCCAGGGTCCTGGGATCGAGCCCCGCATCGGGCTCCCTGCTCCACGGGAAGCCTGCTTCTCCCTCTCCCACTCCCCCTGCTTGTGTTCCCTCTCTCGCTGTGTCTCTCTTTGTCAAATAAATAAATAAAATCTTTAAAAAAACCCAAAACAAACAAAAAAACTATGATCACCATTCTGTATTTTAGATTCCAGAACTTACTCCTCTTTTAACTAGAAGTTCATTGTACCCTTTGACCCACATCTCCTCATATCCCCCAACTGGCATATTACCAATCTATGATCTGTTTCATGATTTTGGCTTTTTTCTTTTTTTTTTTTTTTTTTAAGATTCCACATGTAAGTGAGATCATACAGCATTTGTCTTTCTCTGACTTATTTCAGTTAGCATAATGCCCTCAAGATTTATTCATGTTGCTGCAAATGGCAGGATTTCCTTCCTTTTTTATTTTTTTTTATTTATTATTTATTTATTTATTTTTAAAGATTTTATTTATTTATTTGACAGAGAGAGACACAGTGAGAGAGGCAACACAAGCAGGGGGAGTGGGAGAGGGAGAAGCAGGCTTCCCGCTGAGCAGGGAGCCCGATGCAGGGCTCGATCCCAGGACCCTGGGATCATGACCTGAGCTGAAGGCAGACGCTTAACGACTGAGCCACCCAGGCGCCCCGATTTCCTTCCTTTTTTAAATGGCTGGATAACATTCCATTGTATACATATACTGTATTTTCTTTAGCTGCTCATCTGTTGATGGACACTTAAGTTGTTGCAATGAGCATGGGAGTACAGATATCTCTTTGACAGTGATTTCATTTCCTTTAGATACATACTCAGAAGTAGAACTGCTGGATCATATGGTATTTCTATGTTTAATTTTTTGAGGAACCTCTACACTATTTTCCATAGCGGCTGCACCAAGTTACATTCCCACCAACAGAGCACAAGGGTTCCCTCTTCTCTACATCCTCACCAGCATCTGTTACCTTTTGTCTTTTTGATAATAGCTATTCTTAGCCATTGATTCTTGATTTTAAACCTTCCTGGGACTTCTAAGCCTGGGACTTGAAGACAAAATCCCTGATGCTCCACCATGGACGGCACATGTCTCATTTCCTCAATCCAATCTTTTTAAAGAACAAGGCGCTACAGAGTTGTGAGCCCTGGAGCCCGTGCCTCATTGTACTGAAGTAATATTCAGCCATTCTAGTAGGATGTGGGGGAAATAGTTCTAATTCCTAGTTCTTCCCAGGCTTCCTTGGGTTCCTCTTCCTTTCTATCTTTTTCTTTCTGGGATCCTATAACATTGGCTCTGTATGAGCACTCTTTTCCTGGATGCTAAATACACCTTGACATCAGCTCCCTTCATGCTGGGAGGAAACTTCCTTCATAACTTTTTGTCGTATCTGCTTCTTAATCTAAGAAAATGGCTTATCCTGGGTGGAGGGTCAGCAGTCAATTACAGCTTTTCTGAGCTGCCAGATGCCCTGTTGCTCTAATCCTCTCCAGGACTGAAGCTTTGTAGACAAGCAGCTTCTCCAGCTGTAGACAGGGATGGAGGCCTATGTATTTCCTTTTACTCCAATGTGGGATTTGGAGAATCTTTTTTAGAGAGACTTATCCATCCTGCTTGCCAGACGCTATGCTAGACCTGAGAGTCTGGCCCAAGCAAGAGAGTTCCTGGCTGTGGTAGAGGGATGTACAAGCAGTTGAGGGGGTGGAGATGTGTCTTGAGTGGAACTTATACAAACTGGGTGTTTGTGGTCTTAACCCTTCCCTGTCTGGATTATAGTCTTCCTGACGGAGTGCTATGGTGGGAAATGGGGAAGGGTCTTCTGGTGGCTATGCTTCATGGTTTGGGTAGATGGTGTTCCAGTGGGTCCATAGGGGCTAATAATAGTTCTGACCCCTACCAAGGAGGGCTTGGAGTTAGGTTTTTTTCAAATAAGAATTTTATCTTCCTGACTTTAAAAATGGTTATTTTTTTGTGACTAACAAAATGTTTCTGTTTGAAATGGAAAGAATCATTTTATTTCTTGCTAGAGAAGGGGTTCTCTTTAGATTCCACACATCCCTCATTTGGTTGGTGCATTGATGGATGATTCCCCTTTGAGTATCCAACGTCTACAACTTTAGGAATTTAAATCATTTGGGGACAAGCTGAAGCAGAGTGTTGGTGGTGAGGGGTATAAAATCTTTGGACTTCCAAATGACCTCTTCTTTGAAGTCAGGGAGAAGCTGTGGGTTAAGCCCCTAGTAAACCAGGCTGAGAGACAACCATGGGCACAGACAAAAAGTCACCTTATGCTGAGGATTGTCAACAGGGATCCTGACAACTAATCATAGCTGTAGAAACTCGGAACCTATGGAAGGGAGGCACTTAATTTTGCAAACCTTGTTTGAACTGCCTAGTGAGGGCTTCCATCTTTAGAATGTATGGCTGGGAGACGTTGATGTTAGAAATGTGAGACGTCAGGGTCCTGGGCATGTACTCAAAAGTCACATCGAGTCACCAACAGCGGAGTGGAAAGAACTGGCTATCAGCCACGGTTAAAGCAGAATCTTGCCTGGGATAAGGGTCAGCCCATGTATAGTGGCCTTACATTCTCTTCTGGGAATTATGCGCTCTACTTAAGGGTTGATTCTCTTTGCAGAGAAACGAAGGGTGGATTGCTCTAAATCTCCCTAAAGCCTGCAACATCTGGCCCCAAATTCTGCATGGATTTTTTTCTTGGAGGGCCCCAGCGGATTGGAAATGTCAGTGGAATTCTTACGGAATTCTCCTGCTGGTTTTGGGCTGCTGGCTGGCTTGCCAGGGAACAGCCTCATTGCGCAAGCCTGCCGCCTTTGTTCTCGTTGGACCCCTCCCTCCTCCTCCCCCGGGCTGCCGGGCTGTCAGAACATCAGAACGCAGTTAGCACAAACATCTTTTCTGGGCTTCAGCCACAACTTGTCTCTTGCTCCCTCTAGCGGGACCGCCGTGGAACTGACAGTCTAAGTTTCCCCCAGGGCGGGGCGGGCGGGGGGGGCGTGGTTCCTGTTCATACAGGTGGTTTGGCCTGGGACTGCACCTGCTTTCTTTACTCCTGCAGCCTCCAGCTTGTCTCGCGTCCTTCCTGGTCCCCATGTTCTTCCTAGGAACTGGCTTGGTAATAAAATGCAGCCCGAGTTTAGAGCATTAGAGAGAATGTGAGATTAGAGAGAAGTGCTCCTCGTGCTCGCAGGGTGGTTTCTAATTCTTATCTAGGCTTGAGAGGTCTTTGCTCGCTCTGAGAGGGCTGTTCCCCAGTTGGGGTGAGGTCGCAGATGCTTGCAGTTAGATACTACCAGGTTTTCATGCACAAGAAGGGTAAAGGAAGTCTCCACTTGATTAAACTTAAAATATTTCTCTTTTATTTTCTAAGATGTATCTACATTCATTAGCGGCCAAACCAGGAAACCAAGTGGGGATGTAGTTACAAATCCTTACCCTGAGTTTCTCCAAGACTTTAGAGATGCTTATATGGTTGAGGCATTGCTTTTGATCGGTTCGTGATAGAACTGGAGAGATAAAGGAGCTTCTGTTTGGATTTTTCTTTTTTTTTAAAAAGATATTATTTATTTATTTATTTGAGCTGGGGGAGGGGCAGAGGGAGGAGAGAGAGAATCCCAAGCAGATTCCCTGCTGAGTGGGGCTCCATCCCACCGCGCCAACGTGGGGCTCCATCCCACAACCCTAAGATCAGGACCCGAGCTGAAACCAAGGGTTGGACACTTAACCAACTGAGCCACCCAGGAGCCCCTGAATTTTTCTCTATGTTATTGTGCAGATTCTGCCAGTGGCCGAAGATATCTACTCAATAGGACTTTGAGGAACTGGGGAAATAATCATGTGGTGTCTTTGGGTCCCGGTGGGCTTATGATAGAGTTGTCTTGGGTCAAATGTCCATTTATTTGATCCCTGCAAGTCTCCATAATGATGAGATTACAGGAGCATTTTATTTTTCCAGGAATTAACCACCAAGACTACAAGCCAACAATCTCTGCAAGTTTTGGGTATTTTCCTTTCTCCAGGGCATGGTTAGCCTTGAGCCTTTCAGCAATTTCCCCTTGGAGAAAGCTAGGATGGACTTCCATACCTACTTGTGATGGTAGGATTCAGCACCAGGTGAGCCTCTCTCCCAGGGTTGACATTGGACAGATTGGAAAACAGCCCCTGGTCCTCAACATACCTTATTGTCTCATGCTGCTAAACCGTCCCAGTAGTGAATGGTGTCCTCTAAAGTTGTGCACTGCCCAATCTGGCTATTTGTGTGTGCTGGTCCTCCTGGCCTCCCGTTATTCAAAGGGCTGGTCTGTGACCCGGCAGGGTTGTAGGAATTAGGTGAACCGCCCATGGCTCTCTGCACTGCAGGGTCAACTGAGACCCTTGTTTTCAAGACATAGGATTTCTGTTACACAAATAAAGTTGAACATTCCTGGGCTGCCTAAGTGATCTCGAGTTCAAATAACGAGCAGAACCAAAAAATAGCATCATTTCTGTAACATGCAGCAGAGGTTTTTAACACAAAAGGTTTGAGCGGCAGCGTCTCTGGGCCCTGTGGTGAGGAGTTGTTTCTCGACTTCGCTGCTCCGGAGGCTTCTTGCTTCTGAAATGAGGGGTGTCCCTGACTCTCAGCATCTCCCGCCAGCGGGTCTGCCCTACGGAGAGCCGCCCGGGGCTCCCCAGATCAGGGCCTGTGCCCCTCCCACGACTCCGCGCCCCGTGTGCCTTCCGCATCCCCTAACAGGACGCAGTTGAGGGTAGGTAGTGATCGGCTAATTCATGTTATAAATCCACTCAGGACTTCCACCCTGTGAGGTCCTCAGCTGACAGAAATTCTTTGTTCACAGCCTAGAAGCCAGAACCTCGCTGGGGCGGCCTTTGAGTTCAAATTTCCATCCATCAGTTGAGAAGCAAGAAGGCAACTCCTCGCTGCCGCTGTTTTTATACTTGAATCCCTAATCCGGCAATTCTACCGCTGAAGACAGCCTGACAGCGTGCGGCGCTTGCGGGGCTCCGCAGCTCGGACCCGCAGCAGGTGCACGTTCTCGGACCCGCAGCCGCGCGTTTTCAGTCCCGCAGGTGCACGTTCTCGGTCCCGCAGGTGCACGTTCTCAGTCCCGCAGGTGCA
>NW_022589741.1:159669-334737 GCF_004348235.1 Phoca vitulina | reverse complement strand
CAGGTGCACGTTCTCGGACCCGCAGCCGCACGTTCTCGGTCCCGCAGCCGCACGTTCTTAGACTCGCAAGTGCACGTTCTCGGATCCAGGCCCGCACGCGTTCCCCGGGTTCTGCCAGCTCCAGGCTGCAGCATCCTGCTGGGGCTTCCCCTAATCTCAGCCCGGTTCCCCTACTGCCACCGCGTGGTAGACGTGGAGCCGTGCGACCCACATGGCTCCAGGTCAGAATTCACAGGCCCCGCGCAGGGAGGGCAGCGCCCAGCCGGCTGCCAGCGCCCTCAGGGTGGGCCTCCGTGTCACCTCGCTCCGCAAGGTCACTCCCTGGTTGGGGAAGCTCACACCCAGTGACTAGGAAGCACGAGGCAATCATTGCGGCGAGGCTGGAGAACTCCGGTGCGCAATATCCACTCTGGAATTGCTGGGCCTGCACCGCAGTTCGACTTCTTCTGCCCAATTCTGCTTTCTCCTGCCCCCTTCATAAATGTTAATTCCTAAAAAAAATATCTTGCACCTCAAATTCAGTCTCAGACTTAGCTTCCTGAAAACCCGGTGTGCAACAATTAGTACCAGATGTAGTAAGGACTCAAAACCATGGCGAGATGGGGTTTTGGAGCTGGGACTCTCGCTGCCCCATGGGTGATGAGGACCCCGTCGCTGCTGGCTTGCATGCTTGCTGCCATGATCGGTCATGGGAAAACAAGGCTCTAGCAGGGGTAAGCCTCCGGTGTTTGAGACACGGAGGAAGGAGAAGCAATGAGCATGAATGAATTGGGTTCCTATCGCTAAGCATCTTCATGACTCAGAAAGATCATAAACAGGCAAGTGAAATTAGGTATGAAAGCCAGAGGCCTATTAATTGTGTATAAAGAAACGTTTAGCCAATGTTCATAGCAGCATTATCAACAATAGCCAAATTATGGAAAGAGCCCAAATGTCCAGCGACAGATGAATGGATAAAGAAGAGGTGGTATATATATATATATATATACAATGGATTATTACTCAGCCATCAGAAAGAATGAAATCTTGCCATTTGCAACAACGTAGCTGGAACTACAGAGTATCATGCTAAGTGAAATAAGTCAGAGAAAAGCAAATACCGTATGATTTCACTCATGTGTGGAATTTAAGAAACAAAACAGATGAACATAGGGGGAAAAAGAGAGAGAGAGAGGCAAACCAAGAAACAGACTCTGAACTACAGAGAACACACTGATGGTGACCAGAGGGGAGGTGAGTGGGGGGATGGGGGAAACAGGTGAAGGGGATGAAGGAGCACACCTGTCTCGATGAGCACCAGGTGGTGTATGGAAGTGTTGAATCACTAAATTCTACTCTTGAAAGTAATATTACACTGTATGTTAACTAACTGGAATTTAAATAAAAACTTGAAACTAAAAAAAAAAACAACAAAAAACCAAACTGTTTATTTCCTGCTATCAGGAAGGCAGAGAAAGAATGACTAAGCCCACCATCCAATTGTTGGAGTTGACAGAATGTCAAAAATGGTTAAAATGTCCAGTCAAGGCAGACCCGTCATGTCAAGTTTAGGGCCCTCGTTGGGAGAATCTGGGCCCCTAAGACCTGAGATGGGGACGTCTGGGTAGATGACCATAAATTTTGGCTGCTTAGAATTCCCTAAATCTGCAGAAATGGCCCATGCATTCTTTTTAAGAGCTAGTGGTTTCTAGTGTGGAAAGACAGTGAATGCATGGACATTTCTCCTGCAAAGTAACACAGGGCCCCCTCAGAACCTGCTCCCCATTTCTTGTCCTGGCCAGTAGGTCTGTCATGGTTAACTTACAGAATAATCCAGTTGGGGAGGCACTGGATTTGATAAGGGAGGAACGGGAACACAGCCCAAAGGAGTTGCAGAAGTATCCAGCAGGCGTCTGAGCAGCAGAACGGACACTGGGTTGTGAGAGCCCTTGACCCTGGGCCTGAGACACACGACTGAACAAGAAAGAGTTTCTTGACTCGGTAGTGCTCTCCTGAGAGAAAAGATTAAAGACTGGCAAGGACACCAAGAAATGAGGCAAACTTACTATTAGGATGGGTCTAGAAGCATAAAAAACATCCTGGCTCGAGCTGCGTGAAGTTGAAATGCTACGACCCTTACGCAGGCACGAGGGTGGTTTGGGAGGCTCTGGGAGGTAGGCATACATGATAGACCCCACAGCGTCTGAGCACTCAGGTGATGAGTATGTCCGGGGAGCCGCTGTGGGCACTTCACGAAAGCCTGGCCACTTGGTTAGGTGCCTGGAAGGACAAGGGTTGGGAAATTAGACAAGGACCTCCAGGGTAGTCCTCTGGATGGATATGTTGAAGTAGGCACAAAATATGAAGTTTCTTTTTTAAATCACAGATAATGTTCACCAGAAACGTTATCCATGGAGGAAATACGAACCGACCAGAATTACCGAGGGACTTGGCCCGTTGGCATCAGCCTGCCTCTGCACTGACCGGGTGCCCGAGGTATCCTCCTGGGGGGCTTTGTTACTGCCCCCGTGTGAACCCCTCACCTTCAGTGTGCTCAGACTTCTAACTGACACAACAGAGCAGAAGTGAGAGGGAACAGAAAAAAATCTCGTCGAGATACACGTAACCCCACAGAATCCTTAATATCACTGTACTGCTGCCGTGAATATCCATGTCCTTTACCCAGGACCTTAAGTCTCGAGAGCGTCTGACCCAACTAATCTAATGCCACAACCCTGAATTCAGTGCTGGGGAGCATAGATGTGACCTCAAAAATGTGAGGCCGGCACCACCTCATAGCACGAGTAAAACACTGAAAACTACCTCTGTACTCGTTTCTTATTGTTGCTGAGCAAATCATCAAAGTTGAGTAAATTACAGCAAAACACGTTTATTTCCTTGTGGTTTCTGTGGGGCAGGAGTCTGGGCATGGCTGAGCTGGGTTTTCTGCTCAGGGTCTCCCAGGCTTCCATCAAGCCGTCTGCCAGACTGATTCCCAGCCGGGGGCTTGCCAGGGAAGAGCCTTCCTTCAGGCTCGTCCAGGCTGCGGGCAGAATTCCCGTCCTTGAGGCTCAGGGCCGCGCGTGGCCTTCTCCTCAAACGGCCCTTTGCTTCTTCTTGGTGGCAGCAGAGCCCCTTCTCCAGTCCGCCAAGACTGGGCCCCTGAAGGTAGCCCCTTTGTCCTATTCCGTCGGCATGGAAGTCAGTCACGGGCCCCACCCACACTCGGAGGAAGGACCTTACCAGGCTGCATGCAGGACCCACTTTAAAGAGATTCCTAAGGTGTGTTGACCGAAACCTTCTAGGTGCTGATTAGCTTAAAAAAAAAAGGCAAATGTGTATACAGCAGAATAACCTTATCATGATATCAAGTGCTTGGAATATTTTGTTATTCGAAGACATCAATCTCCCTGTCTGCTGACTAATTTGGCTTTATCAGTTACCTTGATGGGGGGATACATGCTAGGGAACAATATACCTCATTTAACCTATAAATGAACTTCTTTATAACTTAGCGAACATTAATCTATTACTGTGCATATTACTCAGGAGTCCCCAGAAAAAACAGAGCTAATAGATCTCTTGTTCTATTTTTCGATTAAAGCTTTCAACTGATTGGATGAGGCCCACCACATTAGAGAGGATAATCTGCTTTACTCGAAATGTTTAAATGATTTAAATGCTAATCTTTTTTTAAAGTTTTATTTTATTATGTTATGTTAATCACCATACATTACATCATTAGTTTTTGATGTGGTGATCCACAATCCATTGTTTTCGTATAACACCCAGTGCTCCATGCAGTACGTGCCCTCCTTAATACCCATCACCGGGCTAACCCATCCCCCCACCCCCCTCCCCTCTAGAACCCTGTTTGTCTCTCAGAGTCCATAGTCTCTCATGGTTCAGCTCTCCCTCCAATTTCTCCCCCTTCATTTTTCCCTCCCTTCTCTTAATGTCCTCCATGCTATTCCTTATGTTCCACAAATAAGTGAAACCATATGATAATTGTACTTTCTCCGCTTGACTTATTTCACTTAGCATAATCTCCTCCAGTCCCATCCATGTTGATGTAAAAGTTAGGTATTCATCCTTTACTTCTTCAATGAAGACTTGGCCAAACATCCATTATTTCCTTTTCTTATAAGTATAAAATGATAAGAAAGTAACAGGTTTTTAATACTTGTTTTGTAAAGAGATTGAGACCTAATTGACTTAAAATAAACTGTACATATTTCAATGTACAATTTGATGTTTTGATACATGCTTACACCATTGAAACCAAAAGTTTCCTCCTGCCCTCTTTTTCCTGTTTTTTTTTTTATTGTGATAAAATATATATAACATAAAACTTACTATCATAACCTTAAAAAAAATAAATGCTAATCTTGTCTAAAAAGTACGTTCATACAAATACCTAGAATAGTATTTTAACAAATATCTGACTACCCTGGCCTGGCCACACTGACACATAAAGTTAACCCTCCCACCATGAAACCTAGCTGCCTTCCTTAGTCCGGCCAACTCCTTAATTTTACAGACGAGAAAACAAGAGCTGGAGTGACGCGCACCTGACTACCCCACAAGGTATTGGTAAGCCTGGCGCCCCTAACTCTTCCCTGACTCCGTGGCCCATGGGTTCCAACGAGGAAGCCCCTGGTGCGTGAGCACGTTCACTTTCTGCAGGGGAGTTACTTTCTTACTTAATAGCGTTACTCAGATCACACGTAGGTTCCCTCCACGGGATAACAATCCTACTGGGACCATAAACACCAAAGAAAATCCATATTTTATGAAAAAAATAGAAATCTGAGCTCACAGTGTATTTGGGCTTTGTTTTCAATTAACTTCTATCAATACCTGTGAATGTTAGCTGCTTGTGTCAGTCAACATTTGCGAAATTTATCATTGAACAGATGCCTGAAAACTTAAACACAGGGGCGCCTGGGGGCTCAGTTGGTGAAGCGTCTGCCTTCGGCTCAGGTCATGATCCCAGGGTCCTGGGATCGAGCCCCACGTCGGGCTCCCTGCTCAGCGGGAAGTCTGCTTCTCCATCTCCCTCTGCTGCCCCCCCTTGCTTGTGCTCTCTCACTCTCTCACAAATAAATAAATAAAATCTTTAAAAAAAATCCTAAACACTGACCATAACGCTAGCACATGCCCATGCTTCGTCTCTAAGAATAACCAATAGTTCACAGAGTCCCCCCTGCTGACATTCAGGATGGAAGGTCGGCTGCACCCATAGCAAGGCTGTAAGGGCCTTGTCAGGGGTCTGAGGGACTCCGTGAGTTTCCCGGTTTTGTATATATTTTCTGTTTCTTTCTGCTTTTCTTTCTCTCTCGCCCCCAGTTGCTTTTATGTGAGCATTGCACTTGCACGATTCCCGAGAATCCTGGATTTGTCTGCTTTCTCAGCGTCCGTGCCTTTGCCAGAGAATATTCTCCACCCCAGGCCGCTGATAACCTCGGCTTCCGTCCAGGGTTGAGTGTCCTGTAGACTAGAGCTGAGGGTGACAACGAGCCAGACCCTCCGTGTCAACCAATCCACTCACAAATCCGCCGTGTGTGTGTTTTCCCAGAACAGTTTGTAATATGCCTTAACTGTGTTCCAGATTTATATGACAGTTCAACGGTGTTCTCCTATGAGTTTTCCAATTTTAATATGAAGTTTACATTCATTGAAAACAATAGCAAAAATGTTAAGCTTAATTTAAAACAAAGTAAGCATTACATCATTATGTGATAATCTTAAAATATCCACCAGCAGATGGCAATATAAGCTTTAATATTACTGGTAATAGGAGCTTAATTTATTAAAATAATTAAGTTTAATTAACTAATTAATGAAAATAAAGATGTATGATTTGCCTGCACCAAGATTTTTGTCTTTTTAAAATGTCTTTTTAAAAGCCACAAAAAGTCACTGATTTTTTAAAATAAGTTTAAAAATTCCAGTTAACATACAGTGTTATATTAGTTTCAGGTGTACAATATACTGATTAAACAATTCTATTATTGAACAGTTGTTCAGTGCTCATCATGCACCTATAATTGTAAAATAAAATAAAATTATATACACTAGTTCTGAGTTTATGATAATTCAGACATAGTCTATATGCAAGTATTATTGATTTCTAAGGTTCAAAATACCCTCTTTTATTTATTTATAAAGATTTATTTATCTTAGAGAGCACATGTGCAGGTGGTGGGGAGGGGTAGAGAGAGACACAGACAGAGAGAGAATCTTAAGCAGACTTCAGGCTAAGTGCAGAGCCCAATGTGGGGCTCAGTTCTACAACCCTGAGATCATGACTTGAGCCAAAATCAAGAGTTGGACGCTTAACCGACTGAGCCACCCAGGTGCCCCCAAAATACCCTCTTTTAAATGTCAGGTCCTTACTTGTTAAGAGAAGCCTTCTAAAATGAGCTGCTTTCTCCAACCAACTAAACAAATACTAAACACTTTTGCAACCAGCTGTTGCTAATTGTTGGATCTAGACTCTTCTGTAACTTGCAGTGCTTACACATGTGATACACTGTTAAATTCTATTGCTTTTTTCCATAACATACCATAAACTAAACATGTACATGAATACAAAATGAAGTAAGTTAGCAAAAAGTTAACTTATTCTAATATTCTATAATTTATCTTGAATTTCTTCAGTTAGATTTCTTTTTAATTTATAGGACAATTGGAAGTCCTAGCCAGAACAATTAAGCAAGCAAGAAAAAGCATTCAAATTGGAAAAAAAGAAGTAAAACTGTCACTGCTTGCAGATGACAAGCTGTTATATATAGAAAACCCTGAAGACTCCATTAAAAAACTATTAAAAGTAATAAATTCAGTAAAGTTGGAGATACAAACTCAATATGCAATAATGTGTTGCATTTCTTTACACTAATAATGAACTATTAGAAAGAGAAATTAGGAAACTAGTCCCATTTAAAATTGCATAAAAAAAGAATAAAATACCTAGGGAATAAATTTAGCCAGGGAGGTGAAAGATCTGTATATTGAAAATTCCAAGACATTAATGAGAGAAATTGAAGATGACACAAATAAATGGAAAGATATACCAGGCTCATGAACTGGAAGAATTAATATTGTTAAAATGTCCACACTACTGAATGCTATATACAGATTCAATGCAATCCTCATCAAAATTCCAAAGTTATTTTTCACAGAAATAGAACACATAATCCTATAATTTGTATGAAACCACAGAAGACCCCGAATAGTCAGTGCAATCTTGAGAAAGAAGAACAAAACTGGAGGCATCGTGTTCCCTGATTTCAAACTATATTACAAAATAATAATTAAAACAGGGGTGCCTGGGTGGCTCAGTCGTTAAGTGTCTGCCTTCAGCTCAGGTCATGGTTCCAGGGTCCTGGGATCAAGTCCCACATCGGGCTCCCTGCTCTGCGAGAAGCCTGCTTCTCCCTCTCCCACTCCCTCTGCTTGTGTTCCCTCTATCGCTGTGTCTCTCTCTGTCAAATAAAGAAATAAAATCTTTTAAAAAAAAGAATTAAAAAAATAATAATTAAAACAATATGGTACTGGCATAAAAACAGACACAGATCAGTGGAACTGAATAGAGAGCCCAGAAATAAACCCACAGATATAGGGTTAATTAATTCATGACAAAGGAGTTATGAAAATACAGTAGGGAAAGGACAGTCTCTTAAATACACAGACAGCCACGTATTTAAGAACTGGACAGCCCCGTGTGAACTGGACAGCCCCATGTGAAAGAGTGAAACTGGACCACTATCCTACACCACACACTAAAACTAACTCAAAATATGAGACAAATACCTGTAAGATTTGAATTAAAACCTGAAACCATAAAACTCCTAGAAGAAAACATAGGAAGTAAGCTCCCCAATATAAGTCTTGGTGATGGTTTTTTGAATCTGCCACTAAAAGCAAAAGCAATTAAAGTAAAAATAAGCACTTGGTTCATATCAAATTAAAAACGTTTTGCACAACAACAATAAAAATCAAAGTGAAAAGGCAACCCACTGCATGGGAGAAAATTATTGCAAATCATGTATCTGACAAGGGGCTAAGATCCAAAATATATAAAGAAGTCACCCAACTCAACATAAACAAAACAAAACCCCCAATCTGATAAAAAAAAATGGGCAGAAGTTCTGAATAGACATTTTTCCCAGGAATATATATAGATGGACAACATGTACCTGAAAAGATGCTCAACATCACTAATAATCAAGGAAATGCAAATAAAAACCATGAGATAACAATATTACCTCACACCTGCTGGAGTTGTTATTACCGAAAAGACAAGCGATAACAAGTGTAGGTGAGGATGTTGAGAAAGGGGAACCCCTCTTACACTGTTGGGAGGAAAGCAAACTGGTGCAGCCACTGTGGAGAACAGTGCAGAGGGTCCTCAAAAAGTTAAAAATAGAACTACCCTATGATCTAGCAATTCTACCTCTGGGCATTTTCCCTAAGAAAACAAAAACTTAAAAGATCTATGCACCCCTGAGTTCACTGCAGCATTATTTTACAATAGCCAAGATGTGGAGACAATGTAAGCATGTACTGGTGATGAGTGGATAAAACAGATGTGGTGAGCAGACACAAAGGAATAGCACTCAGCCATAGAAAATGAAATCTTGCCATTTGTGACAATACAGATGGAACTTGAGGGCATTATGCTAAATGAAATAAGTTAGAGAAAGACAAAAACAGTATTATCTCTCTTACATGTGGACTCTAAATCAACCGACAAGCAAACAAAGAAAAAGAACCAAGCTCATAGATACAGAGAACAAATTGGTGCTCGTAGGAGGCATGGAGAAATGGGGGTATGGGTAAAAAATGAGAAATGAGAAATGGGCAAAGTTTTTTTTTTTTTAGTTTTAATAAGTGGAATAAGATTATAAAGTAATTAAAATGATGTGAACTTTGAAAATCTCTTGTAAGGTAGGAAACAGGAAAAAACCAAATGTCTATCAATAGAGTACTGGTTAAATGAAGTACAGTTTAATCTGTACAAGGAATACTATGCAGCTAGAAGAAAGAACGAGGAAAGAGGTCCTATGTATGTGATTTTTTCTTTATTTTGAAATAGTTCCAAACTCAAGAGATAAGTGTAAAAATTAGTACAAAGAATTTCCATATACCTTTCACCAACTTTTCTAAATCTTGTCATTCTACCGTATTTGTTTTATCATTCTTCAAGATAAAACCTTTTTCCAGGGTTATTGAGATATGAATGATGTATTACATTGTGTCAATTAACCAAATATAATTCTAAGTGAAAAAAATCCTATTGTAGAAGAGTACAATCCAATTTTTGGATATACATATGCACACAAAAAAACAAACTATCAAGGAAAAAATTATCAAGGAGCCCATATTACTTTGGTGTATTTACAAAGAATCATGAACACCTGGAAATTGCTTCCAGCTATGATTCACAAACTCTGCTGCCCATTGGAATCACCCATGTCCAGGCCACACCCGCACAAATCTAATAATAATCCAAGAATATGATCTGGTATCAGTCATCTTCAAGCTCCCAGTAGGATTCTAGTGTGAATCTAGGGTTAAGAGCCACTGGTTTAGATCAGTTCTTCTTAAGGTTAAGGGTCCACATGAATCATCTGGATATCTTACTAATAGACACATGTTCATTTAGTAGGTCTGGGGGTAGGTTCTGATTTACTGCATTTATAAGTAACTCCCAGGTGATGATGCCGCTGGTCATGGACCACGTTTTGAAAAGCACTGGTCTTGCTCTTTTAAGGCAGTGGTTCTCAAAATTGTATGTGTTTCAAAAATCACCTGTGAAAATTGGTAACAATAGGCTCAGACCTATTTTTTTAAATGTTAGCAATGTATTTTATATATATATTTATATATATAAATTCTATTTATTTATTTGAGAGAGCACGAGTCAGGGGCAGAGGGAGAGGGAGAAGCAGTCTCCCTTCTGAGCAGGAAGCCCAATGTGGGGCTCGATCCCAGGACCCAGGATCCCAGGATCATGACCTGAGCTGAAAGCAGATACTTAACTGACTGAGAGCCCCCCAGGTGCTCTTGTATTTTATTTATATTTGTAAAGATTGAGAGGATTGGGAGCAATCTGTTTGTTAAAAAACAAGAGCTTGGGGCGCCTGGGTGGCTCTTTGGGCTCCGTGGTCAGCACAGAGTCTGCTTGAGATTCTCTCTCCCTCTGCCCCTCCCACTTGTGCCCTCTCTCTCTCTCTCCCTCCCTCTCTAAAATAAAGAAATAAATCTCTAAAAAAACCCAACCCACCCTCCAAAAAACAAGATGTTGATCAGCACAGTAAATATTTAAATTTCAGCATTGAAAGAGGCCTCAAAAAAGGGTCTGTTTCCCTAAATGTGAGACAGGAATCCATTAAAATCCTTGAGGAGAACAGAGGCAGCAACCTCTTCGACCTCAGCCGCAGCAACTTCTTGCTAGAAACATCGCCAAAGGCAAGGGAAACAAAAGCGAAAATGAACTATTGGGACTTCATCAAGATAAAAAGCTTTGCACAGCAAAGGAAACAGTCAACAAAACCAAAAAACAACTGACAGAATGGGAGAAGATATTTGCAAATGACATAGCAGATAAAGGGCTAGTATCCAAAATCTATAAAGAACTTATGAAACTCAACACCCAAAGAACAAATGATCCAATCAAGAAATGGGCAGAAGACATGAACAGACATTTTTCCAAGAAGACATCCAAATGGCCAACAGACACATGAAAAAGTGCTCAACATCGCTCGGCATCAGGGAAATCCCAATCAAAACCTCAATAAGATACCACCTCACACCAGTCAGAATGGCTAAAATTAACAAGTCAGGAAATGACAGATGTTGGCGGGGATGCGGAGAAAGGGGAACCCTCCTACACTGTTGGTGGGAATGCAAGCTGGTGCAACAGTATGGAGGTGCCTCAAAAAGTTGAAAATAGAGCTACCATACGATCCAGCAATTGCACTACTGAGTATTTACCCGAAAGATACAAATGTAGGGATCTGAAGGGGTACGTGCACCCCAATGTTTATAGCAACAATGTCCACAATAGCCAAACTATGGAAAGAGCCAAGATATCCATCAGTAGATAAATGGATAAAGAAGATGTGGTATGTTTATGCAACGGAATATTATACAGCCATAGAAAAAAACAAAACGAAATCTTGCCATTTCCAACGATGTGGATGGAACTAGAGGATATTATGCTAAGCGAAAGAAGTCAATCAGAGAAAGACATGTATCATATGATCTCACTGGTATGAGGAATTCTTAATCTCAGGAAACAAACTGAGGGTTGCTGGAGTGGGGGGTGGGGTGGGAGGGATGGGGTGGCTGTGTGATAGACATTGGGGAGGGTATGTGCTATGGTGAGCACTGTGAATTGTGCAAGACTGTTGAATCACAGACCTGTACCCCTGAAACAAATAATACAGTATATGGTAAAAAAAAAAAAAAAGAAGAAGATAGTAGGAAGGGAAAAATGAAGGGGGGGGAAATCGGAGGGGGAGACGAACCATGAGAGATGACGGACTCTGAGAAACAAACTGAGGGTTCTAGAGGGGAGGGGGGTGGGGGGATGGGTTAGTCCGGTGATGAGTATTAAGGAGGGCACGTTCTGCATGGAGCACTGGGTGTTATACTCAAACAGTGAATCATGGAACACTACATCAAAAACTAATGATGTAATGGATGGTGATTAACATAACATAATAAAATAAAATTAAAAAAAAGGTTTGTTTCTTTCAATGAAAGGTATTACTTATCAGTTAAGTAAAGTAACTTATTTCTGTGACTTCAGACCACTGGTTCCACAAAAACAAAATAAAACACAGAAAATACTCCCTATTCGTAACGAAGTATCAACATAAGTGACACAATGATCCAGTAGTTTTGTACCCATGCCAGAAACAGTTCCAGCAGCAACAGTGACAAAACACACCCAAAGAAGACCCTCTAGGAAACTGGTGACTTCTTCAATGTGACTGCTACTCTTGGTAAAGCCTTTATTTGCAGGAAATAGGCATTGATATTGGATGGTAATTAATACTTCTAAAAAATTAAAAATAGAAAAATATCAGTGTGCACTGTATGTAAGGTAAATGCTTTGGGACACTTGACATGTGTGTATATATACACACATCACACAAATATATATGTATACCTCCATGAACACACAGACACATACAAACACAAC
Organism: Phoca vitulina; assembly: GCF_004348235.1. Lineage (NCBI taxonomy): Eukaryota > Metazoa > Chordata > Mammalia > Carnivora > Phocidae > Phoca > Phoca vitulina. Next base: position 322,541 of record NW_022589741.1, on the reverse strand, counting down.
AGATTACATATATACTGGATTGTGATGTTAACCTTATTTTGTACTCTGGATCCCAATCAGAAAATTTTACAATCAGTCTAGAGGAAATGAGAGTCAAGCCATAGAGAATTTTCATGGTGAGATAAGGATTTGAGAGTTGTTCTGTAGGGTTGTGATACCACTTTTCAATAGGGAAAAGGTGTGATGATGATGATGATTTTTAATATAGCTTTGAAAAAAGCAGGGAGGATGCTGGACTGAAGAGAGAGAAGAGACAGAGTCCCATCAGGAGGATGTCCTGTACTCAAGGTTGTATCCGATATTAAGGTACAAAATACAAGTTAGTCACCATTTTATTGAGCACTTACTTTGTAGTACTTATAATGCAAGTACTTACTATACATTATGTTTTATCTTCACAAACATGCCATGTGGTTAGGTATTCTCACTTAATAATGAAATCTAGGCTCAAAGACATTAAGTCACTTGCCAAAAGTCACACATGGGAGCTACAACTTGAACCCAAGACTGCCTAACTCCAAAATCTTACACTGCAGTCATAGTAACGATGGGGATGGAACAGATAGCAGGTTCTGGAGATATTTTTATTTTTGGGGAGAACTGACTCACTGGAATTACTGATTCGGGTTTCTGGAAACCAGGATGAGGCAGGAAGAAATAATATTTTGTAGCATTACCGTAATTATTAGCCTTTTGTGTCAGCTTGATTACAAGGTGTCATGAGGCAGTGAAGACTACTGTGATATGGGCAGGCTGCTCATCTTTGTGGCAAACTGCTAGGAGGAGTGACCCAGGAGAAACACAGAGAAACCGCTGGGGATGCACGATTCTGGCCCACATCCCCTCCTTTTTTTCGGGTTCTTTAAGTGCAATTTTCTGGTAGCTTGGACACATTATAAAATAAAGGCTTGTGGCTAGAAAAAAGACTTTCTACTGATATTTGGTGTGGGAGGTGGGTGCGGACATCATCTTCTGTGGCTTCTCCATGTTTCCGAGCCTATTAAATGCACCGATTAGTCAATACTTGTCCCTACCAGTACATTTTCAAATCATGGAATTAGAGCTGTCATTTGAAAGATCAATCAATGAGACGGAATTTGTTCACAATGCAGAAAATTGAAAAAGCTCTATTTTCTACCTGCATAGTCCAAATCAATTTAATCCTATTAATGTGGGAGAAGGCACGATATAATTCCAAATATGAATGAAAACTGATTGAATTTTCTGAGAATTATAATCTGGCTCTAATTTTAAAAATATCATCTCAATTGGTAGGCTTTTAATTTTTTAAGCTGCTTTGCAGATTGCACACATGATCTTGTCTGCAGGGCTTTGTCTTTGACATCTACCGTACGCGTGCCCATCCAGCTGCTTCAGTCTTGATGGTACAGCACAGCCGTGAACCTGACCATAGAAAGAAACGCTTCCTGCTGCTCAAGGGGGCTCTGTATCCTTTCCAGTGTGCCTCACTTTGTCATCACTTTTATTTTTAAAAACTATTTTCCTTATTCTGAAAAAAGACCTTAGAAAATATGTAAAAGCGTAAAGGAAAAAAAGTCTCATAATCTCGTCCCTCAGTGACAGCCACCGAGAACCCACTCCAAGTAATGCTGGAGGGCGGATATATGTGCACACTCACCCCGTTTTGTAACCGCATACATAATATCCAGGGTCTGGTTGTCAGTCTGTAACAGATGCGGGACAGGAGGCATGCTGAAATGGGTCTGTTATGTGAGGCCAGAAGACCCAAGGGCCCCAGGGATGCATTCCCATCAGTCATGCACCAGCAAGAGGGAAACATTTAAAAGGGTCGTGGAGACCCCTCTGTGCAAGCCAGGCCTGGCAGTAGGAAAATGGTCATGGAGCTGTGCTTGGTCATTGCAGTGGGGTGAGGCGGTGCAAGCAATAGAGATCAATGGTGTGTCCCTCCCGGAAGCCAGGGGCATAATTACTTGCGAGGGTCAGCAAGGTGGGAACAACAGTCATCCAAGTGGCTTGACCTTGAGGGAGCTGTGGAGATGGTTAAAGAACATGGTGTCTCCAGGGGCAAAACAGTCTCGTCCTACGTGCTAAAAGCAGATGAAGGCATGAATACACGGGCAGGAGACTGAAGTGGAGCCACCCCCCCACCCTCACCACTACCACCAAGAACAATATCTTACTCAGCATTTAGACCTAATCCACTCTGGGGACTTTGTTTACCCATGAGCTGGCCAGCGTAGGATTGCCAGCTGAAATACCAGATGCCCAGTTAAATTTGAATTTCAGATAAACACCGAGTAGTGTGTTAGTGTAAGTATACCCAGGGCAATGCTTGAGACGCATTTATGCTAAACCCTTTTTTGCTGTTTATCTAAAATTTAAATTTAATTAAGTGTCTCGTATTTTTTTGCTAAATATGGCAACCCTATTCCTGGAGAAAGGATCCTAATACTATAACAAATTTACACTATGATGATTCTTCTGATCTTTTCCCAAAGGGACTTATGGCAATTTACTTGGGAGATGGCACACTCGATGTTCTGAAGAATATTGGACATAGGATTTGAGTTGGCATTGATACTTGGAGACCAGAAGTTTCACTGTGGCTCCCTATTGGGTAGTGAATGAAGTAGTAGCCAAGTTTCAGCTTACAGTGGGTCTACTGAGCCCAAGACTGAGGAGACTGATGATCATTTCCTTGGTTCAGTAACATATAAATGGGATTGACATACATAGCAGTTGGAGTAGCTATCATACTGGGCCTTGGTCTGTAGTGGGGAAGACCAAGTGGGAGCCTCTAAGACTTCATGCATCCCTTGCTACCCTCTACATTCTGCCAAGATAATAAATAAAAAACAGTATTAGGGGCACCTGGGTGGCTCAGTCAGTTAAGCATCCTACCCTTGATTTCAGTTTAGGTCATGATCTCTGGGTCGTGGGATTAAGCCCCACATGGGGCTCCACACTTAGCAAGGAGTCTGCTTGAGATTCTCTCCCTCTCCCTTTGCCCCTCTCCCCGATCATGCTCTCTCTCTAAAATAAACCATATTATATCTCCCATCTCAAGAAGTATGAGAGAGATTAGTCCCATCCTTAAGGATCATAGGGAAGCAGGGGTGGTAGTCCCCATCACCCATATGTTTATTTTACCCATCTCTGTCCTGCAGAAGCTGGATGGATCCTCGTGAGAGATTATACAAGCTCACCTAAGTATTAGCCTCTATTGTGGTTGCTGTGCTGGGTACAGATTCATTGTTAGAGCTTGTTAATAAGACCTCAGTAATGATGTATTGTATGGTGACTAACATAACATAATAAAATAAAATAAAATTAAATTAAAAAGACCTCAGGCACATGGTAGGCACACAGTGATTTGGCAAATACATTCTATACTACCTGAATCAGAAAAAAGTGTCAGAAAGCAGGAAAGAATATCCAATGGAAAAAAAGACAGTCTCTTCAACAAATGGTGTTGGGAAATTTGGACAGCCACATGCAGAAGAATGAAAATGGACCACTTCCTTACACCATACATATACAAAAATAGACTCATAATGGATGAAAGACCTAAATGTGAGACAGGAATCCATCAGAATCCTAGAGGATAACACAGATAGCAACCTCTTTGACCTCAGCTGCAGCAATGCCTTGCTAGACACATCTCCAAAGACATGGGAAACAAAAGCAAAAATGAACTATTGGGACTTCATCAGGATAAAAAGCTTCTGCACAGCAAAGGAAACAGTCGACAAAACCAAAAGACAACCTACAGAATGGGAGAAGATATTTGCAAACGACATAGCAGATAAAGGGCTAGTATCCAAAATCTATAAAGAACTTACCAAACTCAACACCCAGAGAACAAATAATCCCATCAAGAAATGGGCAGAAGACATGAACAGACATTTTTCCAAAGAAGACATCCAAATGGCCAATAGACACAGAAAAAAGTGCTCAACATCACTCGGCATCAGGGAAATCCAAATCAAAACCTCAATGAGATACCACCTCACACCAGTCAGAATGGCTAAAGTTAGCAAGTCAGGAAACAACAGATGTTGGCGAGGATGCGGAGATAAAGGAACGCTCCTACACTGTTGGTGGGAATGCAAGCTGGTGCAACCACTCTGGAAAACAGTATGGAGGTGCCTCAAAAAGTTGAAAATAGAGCTACTTTATGACCCAGCAATTGCACTACTGAGTATTTACCCCAAAGATACAAATATAGTGATCTGAATCTCAATGTTTATACCAACAATGTTCACAATAGCCAAATGTAGTGATCTGAATCCCAATGTTTATACCAACAATGTTCACAGTAGCCAAGCTATGGAAAGAGCCCAGATGTCCATTGACAGATGAATGGATAAAGAAGATGTGGTGTGACACACACACACATATACACACACACAGTGGAAAAGTATGCAGCCATCAAAAAAGATGAAATCCCTGCCATTTACAACAACATGGATGGAACTAGAGGGTATGATGCTAAGCGAAATAAGTCAGTCAGAGAAAGACAAATACCATATGATTTCACTCATATGTGGAATGAAGAAAAACAGATGAACAAAGGGGAAGGGAGGAAAAAGAAGACAAAATCAGAGGGAGACAAAGCATAAGAGACTCATAACTCTAGGAAACAAACTGAGGGTGGCTGTAGGGGAGGTGGGTGGGGGATGGGTACCTGGGGGATGGGCATTAAGGAGGGTACGTGATGTGATGAGCACTGTGTATTATATGCAACTAATGAATCATTTAATTCTATCTCTGAAACTAATAATACACTATATGTTCATTAAATTGCATTGAAATAAAGAAAGAAAGGAAAAAGAAAGAAAGAAAGAAAAGAAAAGAAAGAAAAAAGAAAAAAGTGTCAGAAACTATTTGTATTCACGTGGAATAGGCAAAAATGTATATGACAGTTTTGCCCTAGGGCTCTCTGTCATAATGTAGTCAGAAGAGACGTGGGCCATCTGAACATCCCACAGAACATCACATTGATCCATTACATTGATGACATCATCTTGATTAAGTCAGATGAACAAGATGTGGCTAGCATGCAGGAAACCATGGTAAGAAACTTGCTTCCAGAGCACAGGTTATAAACCTTCCAAAGATTCAGTAACCTGCCTCAGGGAAATCTTCCAGAAGTGTAGTGGTCACAGTCATGCCGGGACATTTACCCCAAAGTGAAAGAAAATCTGCTGCGTCTTGCTTCCTCTGCTACAAAGAAAGAAGCCCAGCATCTGTTAGGTCTCTTTGGGTTTTGAAGGCAGCACATTCCATACCTAAGACTTGTATTCTAGACCATATGCTGGATGATCCAGAAGGCTTCCCGATTTAAGGAGGGCCCATGCAGGCAGAGTTTCTGCATAAGGACCAGGCTGTGGTGCACTTGGCTCTTGTTAGGCCACATCATTTGGTATGATATCACTTGTGGGAAGAGACGCAGCATGTAGTTTCTGGCACTACAGTGGGAGCATTACAATGCAAGCCCTTTGGTTTCTGAAGCAGAACCATGCCTTCTGCAGCAGAGATGTTTATGCCTTTCAAGAAACAGCTCCTGGCACGTTACTAGACACTGGCAAAGTAGAAACACTTGCCTGTTTTCACCAAATGACCATACTTGCAGAACTAGCCATAATAATCTGATTCTCTTAGAGCCAGAAAGTTGTAATATTGAGTGGGTCCAGCAGCAGTCCATCTTTTTTTTTTTTAAATTTTTTATTGTTATGTTAATCACCATACATTACATCATTAGTTTTAGATGTAGTGTTCCATGATTCATTGTTTGTGCATAACACCCAGTGCTCCATGCAGAACGTGCCCTCCTCAATACCCATCACCAGGCTAACCCATCCTCCCACCCCCCTCCCCTCTAGAACCCTCAGTTTGTTTTTCAGAGTCCATCGTCTCTCATGATTCGTCTCCCCCTCCGATTTCCCCCCCTTCATTCTTCCCCTCCTGCTACATTCTTCTTCTTCTTTTTTTCTTTCTTAACATATATTGCATTATTTGTTTCCGAGGTACAGATCTGAGATTCAACAGTCTTGCACAATTCACAGTGCTCACCATAACACATACCCTCCTCAGTGTCTATCACCCAGTCACCCCATCCCTCCCACCCCCCCACTCCAGCAACCCTCAGTTTGTTTCCTGAGATTAAGAATTCCTCGTATCAGTGAGGTCGTATGATACATGTCTTTCTCTGTTTGACTTATTTCGCTCAGCATAATACCCTCCAGTTCCATCCACATCGTTGCAAATGGCAAGATCTCATTCCTTTTGATGGCTGCATAATATTCCATTGTATATATATACCACATCTTCTTTATCCATTCATCTGTCGATGGACATCTTGGCTCTTTCCACAGCAGCAGTTCACCTTAAGATGGAAATGGCATGTCTGGGATTGAGCCTCCGCTGAACCAGAGCACGTGAGTCAGTTACAAGAGCAAGTAGCTGTTGGAGGAGGTCACTGAAAGGACATGACCACTGGTTGACCTGGAAGCTGGACCTGGGTAATAATCAGGGGCTCCTCACCCCTACTCCTGTCCTTGGAATGTACATTTTGCCACCGTTTCCACAGTGGGAGCCATTTTCAAGGACACAGCCTTGAGAGAGCAAATGTGTTGAGATCATCGGGACTGAATACATGACTGAATTTAGTTAAGAGCTCTATATAAACCATTGAGATTCTGATGGTTGGGTGTGGAGACTCACTTGTTCTGTGTCTGCCCAAGACAAGGGTTGTCTGCAAGTTCCTTGCTTCTTAAAACCACCACTTCTCAATCTGGAGTGGCCTGCCTCTTTCTTTGATCTCTCCTTGCCCTCCAAGGATGGGGGCCAGTTTGCAAACTAACAGTCGCCCAGACCTCCGTGTCACTGTCTGGGTTGGTGCTACCATCATTCCTCAGCTTGCATCTATGGCCAGAAGGGGAGTAATGTACACCAGTTAAAAGAGCTCAAGCTTGTCTTATGGATTGGTTGGATTGGTATATGAGTGAAATCCAAAACTGAATAGCTGGTGGACTTGAAAGCCCATGGTAGGGAAAATCACCCTAATTGTGGAGTTTTGAGTATTGGACCTGGTTATGACCCTTGTGTAGAATAAGTGGCCTGAGGTGAGAACAGGAAGGCGTGTGTGTGTGTGTGTGTGTGCACGCACGTGTGTGTATGCATGCACACATGCATACAAACACACATACACACTCCTGGGCAATGGTGAATGGTCTGGCTGCTTAGTCAAAAGCCTGACAGGAAAGAGCTGAAAGACTGTTAACAAGGAAGCTTGTGAGAGGCTTGTGAACGGACATATGGGAGTAGAGCCCAGGTGTGACGAGTTGTACATCACATATAACGCCCACCTGAAAACAAGCACCCACCATGGGAGAGGTAACATGTTTTGATCAGTTGACATTAGCTGGCCTTGCCATTGTCCCTCTAAACTGGAGTGGCGTGGTCATGGGGACAGGGATGGTGACTGCAGATGGGATCAACAGCATGACTCCCATTGATCAACTGCTCCATGAATGCAGTAGATGGATGATGGTGGCCATGAAGTTCCACTGCTTCGATATTCCTTTAAGAAAAAACCTGCTGGGGGCGCCTGGGTGGCTCAGTTGGTTAAGCAACTGCCTTCGGCTCAGGTCATGATCCTGGAGTCCCGGGATCGAGTCCCGCATCGGGCTCCCTGCTCGGCAGGGAGTCTGCTTCTCCCTCTGACCCTCCCCCCTCTCATGTGCTCTCTCTCTCTCATTCTCTTTCAAATAAATAAATTAAAATCTTTAAAAAAAAAAAAAAAAAAGAAAAAACCTGCTGATCAGCTGTGAGGAGTGCAGTTAGCTGACGGTCTTCTCCTGCAGCATCTTCTGGATGTATCACAGCCCCTCCCTCTTCCCAGGTAGCCCAGGCACTGGCCAAGCGCCGTGGGGGTAACAGGGCCCTTTCTGCCCAACACGGGACTCTTCTACCAGCAATCTTTGCTCCAGAGCTCAGAGTGGGCAAAGTGAGAGTTTCACGGAGTTACACCTCAGTCTGAGGCATTTCTACTCAATCCTCCTGCCTTCTCCCTTTCTTTATACAAGTCAAAAGTCTTGCATCACAGTCTGAAGATTTGCCTTGCCTTCTCCTGCTCCCTTTCCCCTTTATTTTTCATAGACACCTCCAGTAAGTCTCTTGCTCCTGCACCTTCCCTGGGCATCTGAGTCCTAGAGGACTCAATAGATGCAGAGGCATTTCTGTTTTTCATCTTTACAATGATGAACATGACTTTAATTTTCAAAGTACATGTTTGAATAATTCTGTTCCCTGTTGTTTGCCTCTTTGTGTTGATTATTTTATTATATAGTACCCATTTCACCTTGAATGTATTTGAGCACTCACACAAATCATTCACAAAAATATATTTTAGTGTGTCAAAAGTAACGTTTTAATATAACAATTCTACAAAGGAGTTGTTAATGATACAAGTTCGTACTAGTTGAATGTGCCTCCATTCTATGATGTATAATATATAGGTAGTACAGACAGATGTGTTGAGAAGCAATACACCCATGTAAAGGAATTACAGTCACAAGATTTGTTATTCACAGATCTTGGAAATGCGGGGGTGCTCCTGGAATGAGATGGGGGAAAGGCAGTCTTCCGTTCCAAGCTATGGGTTAGTAGAAGAGAGAAAGCAGGGTAGCAAGTACCTATTACTTATAAGGTGGTTGGGAAGAGGTCACTAACTTTTCATAGGCTCAACTCTAAGTGGTTATTTTATACAGGTGCTCTGGAATTAGTAAGCAAAACTCTCCCAACGAACAAAACTCTGGGACCAGATGGATTCACAGGTAAATTTTACTAAACATTTAAAGAAGTGAATACCTACTCTTCTCAAACTTTTCCAGAAAATAGAAAAGGAATTCATTTTATTCATTCTATGAGGCTGGCAATATCCTGACATTAAAATCAGACAGACACTACCAAAAAAAAAAAAAAAAAGAAAGAAAGAAAGAAAGAAAGAAAGAAAGAAAGAAAGAAAACAACAGGCCAATATCCCCACTGAACATAAATGCAAAACTCAACAAAATATCAGCAAACTGAATTCAATGATACATTAAAAGAATCATTCCCACAATTAAGAGGGTTTATTCTAGGATTAAAGGGTGTTTCAGTATTTGCAAATGAATCACTGTAATACATCACATTAACACAATGAAGGATAAAAACTATATGATCATCTCAATAGATGCACGAAACGCATTTGACAAAATTCAACATCCATTTATGATAAAAACTCTCAACAAAGTGGGTTTAGAGGGAACATATCTCAACATAATAAAGGCCATATATGACAAACCCACAACTCATACCACACTCAGTAGAAAAAGCTGAAAACTTTCCCTCTAATATCAGGACAAGACAAGGATGTCCACTCTCACCACCTCTATTCAACATAGTACTGGAAGTCCTAGCCACACCAATCAGATAAGAAAAAGAAATAAAAGGCAACAAAATTGGTAAGGAAGAATTTAAACAGTCACTATTGGCATATGACATGATATGATACATAAAAAACCTAAAGACCCCACTGAAAGACTATTAGAACTAATAAGTGAATTCAGTAAAATTGTAGGGTACAAAATTAATATACAGAAATATGTTGAGTTCCTATACACCAATAACAAAGTAGCAGAAAGAGAAATTAAGAAAACAATCCCATTTACAATTGCACCAAAAAGAATAAAATACCTAGGAATAAATTTAACCAAGTAGTTAAAAGACCTGTGCTCTGAAAAGTATAAACTATTGATGAAAGAAATTAAAGATGATAGAAACAAATGGAAAGATATACCATGCTCATGGATTGGAAGAATTAATATTGTTGAAAAGTCCATATTACCCAAAGCATTATACAGATTCAATGCAATTTCTGTCAAAATACCAACAGCATTTTTCACAGAGTTAGAACAAATAATGCTAAAATTTGTATGGAACCACAAAGACCCCAAATAGTCAAAGTAATCTTGAGAAAATCTTAGGGGGTACCACTATCCAAAATTTCAAGTTATAAAAAGCTATAGTGATCAAAACAGTATGGTGCTGGCACAAAAATAGACACACAGATCAATGGAACAGGATAGACAGCCCAGTAATAAATCCATGCTTATATGGTCAATTAATCTATGAAAAAGGAGGCAAGAATATCCAGTGGGGAAAAGACAGTCTCCTCAACAAACAGTGTTGGCATGCAAAAGAATGGAACTGGACCACTTTCTGACACCACACACAAACTCAAAATGGTTTAAAGACCTAAATGTGAGACTTGAAGCCACAAAAATCCTAGAAGAGAGCACAGGTAATAATTTCTTTGACATCAGCCAAAGATTTGTCTCCTACTGCAAGGGAAGCAAAAGCAAAAATAAATTATTGGGATGAAATGAAAATAAAAAACCTTTGCACCATGGAGGAAATCATCAACAAAACAAAAAAGCAACCTACTGAATGGGAGCAGATGTTTGCAAATGACATATCCAATAAGGGGTTAATATCAAAAATACATAAAGAACTTCTACAACTCAACATCAAAAAACCCCAAACAATCTGATTAAAAAGTGGGCAGAAGTCATGAATAGACATTTTTCCAAAGAAGACATACAGATGGTCAACAGACATATGAAAAGATGCCTAACATCACTCATCATCAGGAAAATGCAAATCAAAACTACAATGAGGTATCACCTGACACTTGTCAGAATGGCTAAAATCCAAACGACAAGAAATAACAAGTGTTGGCAGGAATGTGGAGAAAAAGGAACCCTCCTGTACTGTGGTGGGAATATTAATTGGCACAGCCACTGTGGAAAACAGTATGGAGTTTCTTCAAAGAATTAAAGGTCAGGGTGTCAGGGTGCCCCAGGTCAAGCCGCGAAGGTGAGGTTTCCTGCCCGAGGCTCGCTCAGTCACAGGCTGAAGCCTGCTCCAGGAGGGACAGGTCCACCCCAGGGGGACAGGACTGGGGACCATCAGACCCTCAGGCCTTGCCTCGGTTGCAGAGCACTGAGGGGCACGAAACCCTTTCTCGAGTGTGAACCTGGGGCGCTTATCTCTACAGCTACCATGCGTGGTATTATAGATGGCTACTTTTTGCTTTTTTTAGTTAAAATCTGTTGTTTAATTGTATGTAAATTGTAAGTGTGCAGTTCAGTGTGTTTTGATAAATGTGAATATCCATGTAACAAACCGTTCTAATTAGGACAGAGGACACGCTCATCACCAATATAAAAGCCCCTCTTTTCCTCTTCCTGGTCCATCTTTTCTCTTTTGTGCATTGTTTCTTTAGTCTGATCCGATGTTTCTGAACTTGTGTGTTCTGGTATTTTGTTCATTATTGTTGCTGGGCAGTTTTCCTTTGAATGAATGCATCCAAATCTGTCCATTCTACAGTTGGTATAATATGTGGGTCATTTCCTGTGGTTTTTTTTTTTTTTTTCTCTTATGATGAAAGTAGTTAGGAATAGACTTGAGATTTGTGTAAGTGCTTTTGTGCACAGATATTTTCATTTCTCTTGGATAAATGTGGTGTCTATACACACACAATGCAACAGTATTCAGCCATAAAAAAGAGAAATGTTGCTACTTGGCAAAACGTGGATGGACCTTGAGGGTATCATGCTAAGTGAAATAAGTCAGACAGAGAAAGACGAATACTGTGTGATTTCAGTTATATGTGGAATCGAAAACAAACAGACAAACATCCAAACTCATGGACACAGAGCACAGATCGGCAGTTGCCAGAGATGGGAGCGGGGAAGGTGGCTGAAAGGTGCAGACTTTGTAGCAGAACGTACTCCCTCTCGAGAAATTACTGATACCACGTTTAGTTGTTAGAACGGGGGGACAGAACGGATGCTCCCTGCATCCCCAATAAAAATGTATTTTTTTTAAAGATTTTTTATTTATTTATTTGAGAGAGAGAGAATGAGAGAGAGCAAGCACATGAGAGGGGGGAGGGTCAGAGGGAGAAGCAGACTCCCTGCCGAGCAGGGAGCCCGATGCGGGACTCGATCCAGGGACTCCAGGATCATGACCTGAGCCGAAGGCAGTCGCTTAACCAACTGAGCCACCCAGGCGCCCAATAAAAATGTATTTTACAAGAATATAAACAGACTATAGTTTCTGAGCCCTGTTGCAGATAACATATAGATCTGATTAGAAATTTAAATACTCATCTTCAACATCTAAGCTATCCCATGTTGGTTTTATTTGTCCTCTTTGAACAATTTTAACTGACATAGAAATAGAAAAAAATGTAAACACTAACATACAAAACTTTCCTTAAATATCTCCCTTGCAACGTCCGTGCTTAATCTCGTGATCCCTGGGGAATGGTGCAGCTCACCCTTCCACCGCATATCTGGAATCTGAAAATCTCTCCAAATTCTGATGTGATAGAGTCCAAGTGAATAATTTGACTGAATCTATACCTACATCTTGTTGCTGTTTTCTCCCAAACAGCTGTGACTCTTCAAATAATGTGTTCCTGGCATCTTTAAAACTCCTGTTTTGGATGGGAGAATCTGTGGCTCGATGTGTGGACGGCCACGTCTGAAGGACTGACCCAGGAGGATAGAAAGTCCTTCTATGACTCCATCCTTTGCTGGGTCTTCTTCTACCCTCTCCTCAACCACCCACAAGTGATTTGATGGTGGCGTGTCTGGGCTAAGGGGTTTTGGCAGATGGGGGAGAAACGGAGCAGAGGTGATTTCCCACTTTTTAATTTTTATAACACAGGAAGCTAAGACCTGGATGAGGTTAAGTGGTTTGCTCAAAGAAGATGAAGATACCGCATCATCTCTCCTGTTTCGTGTCTGGTTCCTATACTGAATGTATTCTATTTGAGTTCTGATTATATTTTTGTTTTTTAAAATGGGAGTGACAAACTGGAGGAAGGACGTCTCTATAATGATGCACGGCCCGAGATACCTGTGGGGCTTTACTGTGATGTGATGAGGGATCACATGGCCTTCCTGGATGTGAGCGCACCTGCAGCTTGCCCTTCCTGCCCTCTGTTGTGATGTAAAATCCATTCAACCCCTCAGTTCCAAATTGCAGTGATCCAAAGGCAAAAAGGACGAAAATATTTATTTCAGTATTGTCTTAAAAATAGAAGTTAAGGGGCGCCTGGGTGGCTCAGTCATTAAGCGTCTGCCTTTGGCTCAGGTCATGATCCCAGGGTCCTGGGATCGAGTCCCGCATCTGGCTCCCTGTTCAGAGAGAAGCCTGTTTCTCCCTCTCCCACTCCCCCGCTTGTGTTCCCTCTCTCGCTGTCTCTCTGTCAAATAAATAAATAAAATCTTAAAAAAAATAGAAGTTAATTTCATTCTTTTCTTGAAGCTTAAAATAGCATGTAATTACAGTCCAATCCACGCTAATTATGAAATATTTGACTGCAAAAATCTAGCTATTTATAATTAGCAGGTTTAATAATAGAATTACAGAATTTTAGAGTAGAAGAGACTCAATAGATTGCTAGCTGTTTGTGTTTGTCCTGATCCCTTACCCCTCTGGGCCCTGGTTTCATCATATGGGACCACCACCCCAAACCCAAATCTTAATCCACACATGGATTTTTAAGTGGCATTTGCCAGTGTTCGTCATCTACTCCAGAATTCTGTCAGACACAAAATCTACCATTTAGCTGAGAAAACCAAACTAACACGAAGCGATGTGGAGAGGGTGCCTTGTCAAGCTGTGCGTGTGACTCAGTCAGGAAGGCAGAGTGGGCCTTGCCTACAAGTCCTCAGGCAGCTGGCTTCAGGCTCAGTGCTCTTCACCATCACACAACCCTGTCTCGTCAGGTCAACGTCCGCGTGGGCAGAGGTGGTTGGGGGGGCCCTCTGCTGCTGGCCGGGGACAGGTGAGTGTTCAGGTGACTCAAACAGCATGAAGACTTCACAAGGAGTGTGAGCGGCTCCCACCAGCATAGACAGGTAACGGACGTGCAGTGTCTGGGACTCCCGTTACCTCCGGCCACCAACACGGCCTGGATCTCAGCTCTCTCGACAGTCCACAGTGTTGCCGCTCACATGTCGGACAGAACTCTGTGCCGTGTCTGTTCTACCAGCGGCCCCGATTTTGTAAGGGCTATAGTGGAGGAGGGCGGTGTCCTCAGGACTCCTTCCAGCTCTGAAACACCACGGACATATAAACACTAGAACAGCAATGGCCACCATATGTCCCTTTATCGTCTTCGTGGTGTTCCTTATACACATCACCCGAAAAAATAAGATAGTGCCATTTTGACTCTTTGAGGCAAACATTACATTCTTATGTCCTGGTTCTATCATTCGTTGTGAGAAATTGCATCACTCTGGGTTTCCTATTTGGGTAAATTTTGCATATCTTACTTTAAAATATCAATTCTATTTCCCTATCTGGCTCGATATTGAACAGTTTTATGACATTATATGAAACCCACTTACGGAAAACACTAAAGACCACTGCTTTGTCTAACTAAAATTCACAATGGGAATATTGCTGCTTTTGTCAGGAATTTTAGAGAACATTATTTCAAATGCCAAATTCAAAAATGGCAAAGGACTGGCAAAGGTACGCTAAACATATAAATAAATGTTTATATTCTCTTCTTTCTGTAGACCCTAAGCAGTTGCTCACATTCTTTAATATCATTTTTTTCAAATTGTGTCACTTTTTTCTGAGTCTCCATTGCAGCTGAGTCCCAGGAGGCAAGGAGGATCTTAGCCCACGGTATAGACACTGTGGATAACAAGGAGGGAGCGTGGATGAACGGATGGATGGCTGGGCAAATGAATAAAAGATATGAAGAGTGAGAGGGAAGAATTAATCTGTTTAGCAAAATTAACTTTTGGAGAACCTTATTATGTTAATATGTTTACAAATACGTGTTGTTTTGGATAGTGTAATTTTTCATGTTGATGGAGTATTTCAATAAATGATTTAGGACTCCTTACTTTGCAAGGTAGAAAGATATACTTGAATTACCTTGAGGATAAGGATGTTTGTTTTCAGAATATTAAATGGAAAACTTCCAAATGTCAAAAAGAAGTTATAATACCTTTTAAATTGAAATTCAGAAATACCCAAATAAATGAAGTCATAAGCTGTAGATGTTTTTATATATTTAACCAATTATTACCCCAAACCCATTATTATTGATTCTTCAGTTTTGAACAACTTCTAAGGATTCTTGAGTTTTTGTTTCCTCATCTAGAGAATGCTTATATATTCCAGTCACTGTGAGGTTTAAACGAGAACTTTTATTTAAAAAAAAAACAAAAACAACTCAGTGATTGTCTATAAATGCTAAATTACAATATTAATTTCTTTCTCCATTTCTCTACTTAAAAAAACAAAAAAAAATTATGTTTTGCCTGTGCAACGTTATCTGAATTGATGCTCACAATAAATTATGTGAACAGCTTGTGAAAATGTGAAAGTGCTTCATGAATATTAACTTGGTACTGATATCAAAACCACTCAAGGGAAAAGCTGAGCAAGACCCAGAAACTTTGAGAAGTGATCCTCTTTTTTAAAAAAATTAAACCAAGGCTATGAATTCATTTTAGTGCTCAAAAATGAGGATTAAACTCAGACACAATCAAACATAAAAATTAAATATAGTCTATAATGAAATATTTAAACCAAGTCATTAAGGAGCTTTAATTTAAAAACAGATGGAAAATTGTCATTTATGGTCGTAGGCATTTCCTTAGTGTTTGATTTCTTAATAGGAAGTTGTCTTTCATTGCTTAGCTCAGAACAAACAGAAAATTCCATTTCCAACAGTGAGTCTTTATAAATAGCTTTATAATTGTTTCCAGTTCGTATTTTTAAAAAGTGTCCACTGCAATAATGTGAATTATTTGTGTAATTATTTCATGTCTTTGGTGTTTTTGTAAAGTGAAGAATATTTATTCAGCAACAAGCCATGCCTGGAATAAAAATGTCAGGGCCACAAAAATCTTATGCTTTAGAGATCAGCTTTTTCAAACTTCTTTTCCAATCATCTTCCTGAAACAATTATAGCTGAGGTGTCTGAGAATCTAGGACCATGTGAATAATTAACAACCACATAGCTGTTAGTGGAAACTTTGTAACTAGAACCAGGAGGTAGGACCCAGTGCTGAGGCAGTGTTAAATCACCAAGGATTTACCACCAGTATTTTAGGCTCTGTCAAAGTCAGCCCATATGTGGGTCAGTGTAGCAGGTGAGCCCCCGATGCCTCAGCCCAGCCCCGCAGAACTACCTCTGTGTTCCTGAGCAGGTTGTATTTCCAGGCTGTAAACAGTTGGGCTTGCTTACCTCCATGTAGAACATCAGAGCACTCAGAATTAAAGGAAACTATGTTTATATTCTTTCTTGAGTAGGCATTGGAATAGTTGCCTTCTTATGAGCAGAAGTATTATCTACTGGACACCTAATAAAACCAAAATCCCACACTTACTTTGTTCATTTACTTTTAGTAAGAAAGTATTGTATCCAGCAGAATTCTCAAAGCCAAAGAGTTTCTTTCAATGAAGTGATGTGACTCTCTTTAAAGATTGGTCAGTTCTTATTCACCTGTGGGTATTTTCATAGGGAAGAAAATGTTTTTCTTTGTGAAATGGAGTTAAATTGTCTTGTTGAATATTTCCACTGATCAGCTTAGATCACTTTCTTCCTGTTGTTTGTGAACAGAATGAGATCTTGCCATCCTGACACTACCTGACCCAAACAAGTTATTTACAGGCGGCAATAAAATTAACTTTTTAAAAGTCTCAGTTGTCTTCATTATCTTTTATGGAATCAAAAATTTATATTCATAACTATTTAAAAATATTTAAGGAGCACCTGGGTCGCTCAGTTGGTTAAGCATCCAACTCTTGGTTTCAGCTCAGGTCATGGTCAGGTGGTGAGATCGAGCCCTGCATTGGGCTCCATGCTCAGCGTGGAGTCCGCTTGGGATTCTGTCTCTCCCTCTGCCCCTCCCCCCTACACTCTAAAATAAATAAGTAAATCTTTAAAAAAATAAAATACTTAAGTGATTCAAATTTTGTTTTTCTTACTGTAAGACTAATGCAAGTAAGTGTAAAAAATGTTAACAAGTGAAAAAAGCATTAAAAAGTTATTAATCTCTAAATAGTGAGATTGGATGTGAATATTTTGGTGTTTACTTATGGCCTTTCACATATTCCTATCACATTTTTCCAAAATTAATAATTTAGAGCATACTGTTTAAATTTGTGTTTGAAAATGTAATACTGTATCTTAAGTATCTTTCTACGCTAATTAAAAATTTATCTACAATATTTAAATGGCTTATAGACAAAATTTTAGTGTTTCAAAATAAACACTGCTCTGACAAATATCCATGTTGCTAAATGTTTGAAGACACATTCACGTTGATTTCCCTCAAAATAAATCCCAAGAAATGGATTTGCTGGGTCAAAAAGCATACACTTCTAGAGAGCTTTTGACTTACACAGTCAAATTGCCCTCCAGGAATGCTTTATAACACGAAATCTCTTTAAATCAAACCACTGGAACATACCGCTGTTAGGTGTCTCTGTGGGCGGTGCTGTGTAAGTAGAAACACCAGTGGGGAGTTTCCCCTGCTGGGAAGTGGAAAGAAAGCACGGAAACAGACCACGGTCACAGACCCAGGCCTGGACAAATTATCTGCAGTGGTAAGCCAGAAGTCACTCGTGCAGTCTGCAACAGACTCTCCTGTGCTGATGGGCGGACTGTCCGGGAACCAGACCCCCGGTGAGCCTGTGATTCGCCTTTTCAAGTCTCCCACTCTCACAGTCCCCCTCTCCGCCATGCCCGGGCTTGCTCCTCTCCAGATCTTTCCTTCGTGAATGGCACGGGTGACATGTGCCTGCTTGCGTGCTCGCGGTCTTTCCGACGTGAAGCTCGTGTTGCTGCAAGTTGACCCGCCACCGTGGGATAGCACCATGCATTCACCGCTGTGCCGGCAGCTGACCACTGATAGGAATCCTGACATCATCTAGTGTTTCGAAAGAACTAATCTTTAGATCACCTAACACAAATTTTTCTTACCATTAGCAGGACATAACAGGAGCTATTTCTCTTTTCCATTTAACCATTAACTTCTCGTCACAAACAAATCATCGGTTTTAGACAGTGATGTCTTGAACACCGTAGCGCATTATTCAAGCCTCCCGTAATTCCCAAAGTGTGCTCCCTGGGTCATCATCAGTGGTGTCACCCGTGCACCTGCTAGGACTGCGAATTCTCGGCCCCTCCCACTCTTACTGAGTCAGAAATTCTGGGCGTACGGCTCACGGCTCTGTTCAAACGAGCTATTTCTGACTCAGGCTGACGTCGCTAAGACAAGGCTCCGACTCAGGAGCCTTCGTTAGGTCAGGACGACTTTGGAGGCATGTAATTTAAGAGCAGGGAAGACGTCTTCCTCATCTCTCCATGGATTGGAATTAGTTGTGGTACCCAAAGCCTGAGAGGTAACTAAAATATGTGTGGGATCAACCTCTTCTCCTTGGAAAATAATAGGAAAATTACTACTTCTAAAATTACTGGCAAGTCATGTTTCTTGGGAACACTTTGATGTGTTCCCCATTTAGCTGAGCACAGCTGAAGGATGTTTTCTGTGACCTCTTCTTTTTCCCCAGGGGCTGGACGTACCCTCCCCACAGATTTCTGGTTGAGTAAAAAGCTCTGATGTCATCATTCACTTGGGACAACATACACTACCCCCATTAGTGTTTTCTTGTGTTATCCAGTTAAGTCAGTGGAATGAGTTTTTGATTTGTGAGGGTATCTTTGCTTGGGTTAAAAAATAAGGTTAAATATCTCTCAGAAAAATGAAGTTGCTGCTAACATTTATAAGGTGTTATGTAGCTTCTGGATTGTAAGGATTAAAAAGTCAATGTATGTGAGACATAAAATGGATGCGGATGTTGCTCTTTACTCTTGAACCAGGTGAAAGGGTCCCAGGAAAAGTCAACTCCCCAGTGAGAACAGAACATTTTTATTATCAGCTAACTTCCCCAACTAGGACTTTTCTAAGGATGACCACAGAGAAAAATATGGGAAGGCATAGGCTTCCAGCACCAGATGCAAGAAGGCAGGTGAAGTGAGGCAGGTCCAAGACACAGCTTGTTCCTTGAACCTCACTGGGTCTCAGGCTGTTCAGATAGCTGCCCTCCTACTTTTCAGCTGGGTCTGGTCAGAGCTATGCTTCCTACACTTGGGAACGGAGGACAGGGACGGGGGTGAGGCTGTGGTTTCCAGAGGGACAGAGAATGGGAAAAAGGAAAGAAACGTGAGAGATGAGGAAAGGATGTTTCAGTGCTCATGCCTTCCCATGATGCTTTGATTCCCTGTTGTTCATAAATGAGATGAACAACTCGAGGTGAATGAAATAAAACAGAGTACGCAATGATTCTGTTCTGTTGATCACACTGTCATTTTACTTTTCTCATTAGTGAGCATATTGTCTCCTCATAAGTGTGTGTAATATCATCAAGCTAAATTTGCCCATGATCTATGCACAAACATCTGAGCCTGAAATTGGTCTAACCCAGTCAAGAGTGAATTCAACTGTACGAAAGACATTAAATCTCTCAGTTACTGAGAGTCTGTTAGATTTACATGAGATGGGTGTACGGAAAGGAACACAGAATGCGTGGAGAGGTACGCAAGACCCCTGCGTGTTTGCCTGTAGTTGAAAACAAATAACTAGATAAGGAATCAGTGTCTACTCTTTAAAAAAAGCACTCCTATAAAATAAGCTTTTGGAAAAGAACTTAAAATATTAAAAAAAGTTTGGGCTATGTCTTGTACTTAATTTATCATAGTCAAGCATGGATTACATTATTAGGGCTGAGTTTTGTCATTAGATTACAGTGCGAAGTCATGCGTTCAACAAAAATTGAGCAACTATGGACATACAGAGAGAAAGAGTGAATTTAAAACGAAGAGTCCATTACAATACTTAATTGTTTTACAGAAAAAAGAGAAAGATTTATTGTTTCCTTAAATTACGATTCTCAAACGTGGAGTCAATTTCACCATCCAGGGAAGGACTGACCCAATGATACAAGTTAGTGCACTGTGGAGAGTGTTTGGAGAGAGCAGCAGGTCTCCGGAAGAGCACTTTGCTCATGGGCAACACTGAATTCCATTTTTACGCACAATCTACATTGTGGAAAATGGTTGATATGATCTCATAGAGATCATGTGATGACAAGGATATATTAATCGTTATACTTAAGAAGATAGAAAACCACATTTGAAAATAACGTTAAGAGAAAATCGTATTTCTAAGAGCACATTAATGACGATATTCAAAATAGATCTTGATACACTGATACTGGGACCTAATGGGTGGGATCAAATTAGAAATTTCTCATTGGTTTATTAAAGAGTCTCTATTTGCTGAAGAACTACTCACTTGATTTTTTAGTGTGAAAATATGTGGATAGAGTTTGATCCTTTTACATTATTCTTTCTGAGCAACTATCCATAACAGTTATAAAAAACTCTAGGATTGATTTGGGCAATCATCTATTGGGGTTTTGCTGACCTGGAGTAAAGGGAAAGAAAACCAGTATTTATTGACCAAAAAAGCTTCCCAGTAAGGTTTTCATCACACTTAGGTCTTAGAACAGCATTATGTCAATGTGTATTGGTGGTGTGGGAAGTTGCCTCACAGGATGCATTAAAACTGTGAGACTGTCTACAGTAAGATGGGTATTGTTATTTCTCCTGAAAGATTAGTGCTAAGATGATCATTTTTGTTCTCAGTGATTTCAATATGTAACCTTTTCTATTAAGTAATTAATAATTTGTGAATATATAGACTCAAAAATATCCTTGGAGGATAACACAGCAGTTACCTTTTGGAGTTGTCATGAGGGAAAAAGTGAGAATGCATGTATTATGTCTAGAATAGTGTCTGGCATACACTAGGGCTCAAAACCTGCTTCTCACACCTCTCTTTCCCTTGCCCTGGGGACAGAGACCCCCCTCCCTTTTCCCTGGTGGCAGGTACCATTCCTTCTCTGACTGCTTTTAGACAACTTGGACATTCTATGAACACTTGTTTATTGATTAGTGAAAATAAAGGATTTATCTCTTTATTTGAGATAGAGAGAGAGAGAGTGGAGGGGCAGAGGGAGGGAATCTCCAGCAGACTCCTGCTGAGCGCGGAGCCCAAATCAGGGTTTGATCTCACGACCCTGAGATCATGACCTGAGTCGAAACCAAGTTGGACCCTCTACCGACTGTGCCACCAAGGCACCCCTTGAAAATATTTTTTTTAAAAGTTTTTCATTAAAAATGGTTCAATAGGAATTGGAAGAGCCTAAAATCATGCAGAGCCTAAAGTCAAATGATTGCAAATGTAGTTCTGACAACTTGGGTGGTTTAGATATTTGCATAACTATTTAGCATCTGAAGCTTTGGCCATAAGCTCATGGGATTTATGCTGTTGTATTAGTCATTTTGGGGCTTGTGGGAATAAAGTGCCTTCCCCACCTCCCCCATCTTTACTATATTCTCATGATCTTCTCTTCATACTTTCTACTGAGAAACTCAGCTAATCCACATACCCTAAGGACACACATAAACACATACATATAACCAAATAGATTTATGAGTTATATATACAAACTAGATACATACAAAGTATATTTATACTAAATATACAGAATTACATGGATAAACTCTAATATACCTAAATAAGCCAGATATACACCATCACAGTAAACTATCTAAATCAATCTCCGCATCCGTATCCACACCCGTCTCTATATCTCCAGTGTAACTATGGGTTGACGAGGTGCTAGAAAGCCTGCTAGGTTCGTAAGGTGAATAAAATACAAGTCTGTCATCCTCAAGATAATATTTTACTTGGTGAAGGAGATAAAGAAGTAGGTATTATGGTGTTTCTAGCTGACAAAGCAGAACTCTAACACAGAGAAAGAAGAGTAGAGGGGAGAGCAGGTGTGTGAATGGGGTGTGTGGACGGGGCCTCCCGTGACAGGTGACAGTGGACTTCTGTAAGGACTTGTGGTCCACTGAGTGGGCTGCACACCAGCGGGGTGTTCCGTGGCTTGCTCTTGGGGACAGCGCATGGCTGTGGGCAGAGCCAGGTGGTCTGGGTTGGGAGGGCTGTAACAGCAGAAGATGAACCTGAAGATGAACAGAAGCGCCGTGTCTCCACTGAGCCGAGGGGCTTTGGAACTTTATTCCAGAGGCAAATGTGCTGTAGGAAATATGCATGAAAGACGGTCACTTTTCTTTGGGAAATTTAAATTGGAAATTGGAAGAGACAGAAACAGACCTCATTAAAGTCAAGACAGATGGCGTAGAGAAGTCTGAACCATTGTCTCTCAAATTCTAACGTGTGCACAGCTGGCCTGGGGAGCCGTCACGGTAGGAGTCTGACGAGCATGTCTGGGGCGGCCTGAGACTTTCTGGGGGGATGTTCAGGCTGCGGGTGTGCGGGCCCTGGGGGGGCGTGGACCCAGGCAGGAAGGGTGTGGGTGGGCCGCAGGCTCTGTGGGACGGCCTGGGGTGGACCGGGGCCACATGGGCACAGAACACACAGCACACCGAGGCGGGAACAGCATGTTTGAGGAAGAAGTAATTTGGAAACAATTATCAAAATTTCATGGTGGGAGCAGTTTCGTACAACCAGTGACTCACAATAGTTTTGCCTGTCCTAAAATAACACGGAGAAGATTTAATAAACTTAATTCCCGAAACACAGGAGTGTTCTGTGGGATAGTGTCATGTTGACATGTTGTGTTTCCCCAATGACACACTGTTACTAATCCTGTCCCACGGGCCCTGTGTTCTCAGCGTCAGGCTTTGATCTGCCTTTGGTTGATAGCGATTTCCACAGCCTTTGAACTCCGAAGTCTTCCCATGACACTGCAGCCTCCGATGGCCCCCCTCCAGCCACCTCCTCTCCTCTCCACCTGCCCCAATAAACTCAGATTTTAGCAGTCTGCCTCTTACTCCAATTCTGCAGCCCCTCTTGGCATAGCAGATGTCCTGGGATGCTAGCCGTCCCCCAACCTCAGGCAAACCCCAGGTGCGTGAATTCCATCTTTCTTCCCCCTTCTCAGGGATCTTCCCGGTCCCCTTCTTTCATCTGCAATGTCTCCCTACATAGGACCATTCACCCCCACTTGCACACGCTCAAATGTCTGTGTGTCCTAATGGTCTCTTGCTACCCTCCCTCCAGGCTGCCGCCCGCCCTCCCGCCGGCTGACGCTGTCCCCACTGCATCCTCCCTCACCTGTGGCATCTGATTTCTGTCCCCTGCCCAGAGTGGCTTCGCTGCGAGGGCTCCTGCTGAGTCATCGATGAACTGACAAATGAGACCCTTCTATAGCTTACTTTCCTCTCTGTGCGGTTCATGGTCAGGACGGGGCTCCTGCCTTCTCCCCTACGAGTCCCCTTCCCTCCCTGCTGTGAGAACACCTCCTCGAGTTCCTCTTCTGACTTTGGGAAGTCCTTTCTCAGCCAGTTTTATTTTCTACCTAGTCTCTAAGGATTTTCTTTTTCAAAATTTAATTTATTTTTATTTATTTATTTATTTATTAGAAATTGGTTTATTTATTTATTTATTTATTTATTATTTGGAAATTGCTGAGCAGGGAGCCCAACGCGGGGCTCGATCCCAGGACCCCGGGATCATGACCTGAGCCGAAGGCAGATGCTGAACGACTGAGCCACCCAGGGGCCCCTATTTTCTACCTAGTCTCTAAAATTTGCTTTTCCTATGCATAGAATGTATAATACGAGGGTCCCATCTGTTCCGGGGTTCTTCAGAGTAATTAGGATGGCATAGCATCTTGACACAGTGTGGATTCAATAACAGTACAGGTAGGATCGTGGTCAGGATTTGGAGTCTGGACTCAGACATCCTGCATTCACATCCTGGCTGTGTCACTTTTCAGCTGCATGACTTTGGGAAAATTCTGCAGCCTCTCTGTTTCTTTATCTTGTCCTCTGTAAGATGGAGACCCCAGCAGCACTCCTTCCTAAAATCATTAGGAGTCAATGATGTCGTGTGCTTAAGGAACTCAGTACAGTGCCTGGTGAGTAGTAAGTTCCCAATTATCATTGTCTATTAATAAAAAATCTTATTTTATTATCCAATTTTGTCATAAAATGACCTGAAACCAGCTTTAACTTTCTATTTGTCATTCAATGATCCCAAGCCTTCCCAACATTTTTTTTTTAATTTAAATTTTTTTCTTTGAGTAGCTATAATTAATCTTTTAAAAAGGATTTAAATAACGTGAACCCATTTTCTACGAGTGGTCTCTAATTCACTTGCTCCTTCTACTACTTACTTTCATGAAGAAGCCTGGTCCACTCTCATTTTTGGAAGTTTCGAAACCACTCAGTGTAAGTGTAGGTGGTGAGAGGCACTGAGGCTGTGGCCACCAGAGGCCCGAGACTCGCGTCCTGACTCCTCCACCAACTCATCACATGACTTTGCTCAAAACCTACGCCTCTGAACTTTAGTTTCTACGGCTGGAAAATGAAAATATCTGCTTTATGGTGTGCATGTAAAAACATCCAAAATTATGAATGGCAAAAAGCTGTGCAAATTTACGAAGCACTCTACAGATGTGAAATGTGGCCAAACTGCTTTATTTACACTCTTCTTTAGCATCTCAGTGATCTAAATTTTGGTCATTGTCACAAAATGGGTTTCTATGCTTTCTGGCTCATTTACCTGTGCTGCTGGAGCTCCCTGTCCTCACTCCATCTGGGCTCCTGTTTTCAAGTCTATGATTGCCCCAACTTTATTCCAGTGGTTTTGGGGTCTTTAATCTCAGGGTTTCAAAACTTTTCAAACAAAACTTCTATCTTAATGGCACATTGAAAGAAAAATCAAAAACAAATAGTACCTGTCTTTAAAGACACGTGTAACCACAACAAAACAAAATAAAACAAAAAATATAGCTAATAGCTCCAAGGGTCGCCTCTTTAAGCAAAAACAACACTGTGTCTCTTCTTGTTTCTAGTATACTACTTTAAAATTGGAAGAAAAACTGACATGAGAAACAAGACAGGCTAGCTGTTGATGCAAGTCCATTTTTGATGAGCACGGGAGCCGTGAGAGCACAATGTTGGCTGATAAGTCCCCACCTGGGTCTGAGCCGGCTGTGATTGCACTGGCGCTGAGGATATGCTTATAGTTGGCTTAGATCTGGGTGGTACGTGACTGCCACTTTTTGTGTTCTGCATAATCAGCTGAACGAACAGGAAGAGTATGAAATCCACTTAACACAGGCAGTTTAGTCAGGAGGAAGATGATTCTGCCAGCAGTAATTAAGACATATCTCCGATGGGTTTTCAATCAGAGACAGTGGGAAGCTAATGACTTCGAATCAATTTAGACTCTCTTCTTCAATGAGAAGGGAGCTGGGTGTGGGTGGGTGGAGATCCTCTACCAGCTTAGCATCCCTAAGTTGCCCGCACAGAAATTTATGCAGATGTATCTCATATTCAATTTTTTTTTTGATGCAAGAAGAATGTCATGAACTTTAAATGGGTCATAGTTTTCTTTTTTTCCTCCCCCTTAGCTTGTAACTTACTAAAATAGTAGGATGTTTTGCAAAGATCATTAAATAGATTTTTTTTTTTTTGGTTTTAGTCACGTATTTCTAATGTTCTGTTTGCAGAAAATCTTACTTGCTCTTTCCCCAGCTGGAAGTGATATCTCTCATAGGCTTTTATTTTTGGATTTGTTTTATGACATGTTTCACTTCCTGTTTTAGCTCATAGATACCTAAATGCGTTTTATTTTTCTTATTAGAATGTAAAACAGCCTTTAGAAAAGTTGTTTATATATTGTATTTCCAGTATTCTGAATAAGTATTTAAAAAATACAATATATAGGGCGGCTGGGTGGCTCAGTTGTTAAGCGTCTGCCTTCGGCTCAGGTCATGATCCCAGGGTCCTGGGATCGAGTCCCACATCGGGCTCCCTGCTCGGCAGGAAGCCTGCTTCTCCCTCTCCCACTCCCCCTGCTTGTGTTCCTGCTCTCGCTATCTCTCGCTCTGTCAAATAAATAAATAAAATCTTTAAAAAAAAATAAAAATAAATAAAAAATAGAATATATAAATAAATCAATAAATTCCTACTTTGAATAAAAACAGCAAAAAAACCAAATCTATAGTCCCTAAAAGTGGACAGAGATCCAGTGGAAAGTGTTCCTGACTTTAGTAAAAATCCCAGCTCTGCTGTTTTCTGGCTTCTAAGGAGCCTACAAGTTGGTGTGACTTTAGGTGACAGGCTCCTTCTAAGTTTTTTCATCTGTAAAATGAAAATATGTCTGCCTCGCAGAACTGACAAGAAGCTCTAAGTTAGGAAACACATGTGAAGGTGTTTTGTGAACTCCAAGGTGCTATAGAAATCCACGTGTGAAGGGGAATGAGGAGCTTTTGTGAATTCTCACATTTAACTTAGATCGCAGTCCTCAAGGGAAATGTATGAGCCATACATTAAGTATATGGAAGGACACGTGCCTCACTGTAGGTGCCCAGTACACGTTTGCTGAACTGAATTACTGTTAATGTCAATTATCCAAACAGGTTCCCTTGGAGAGTCAAGGGTGGAGGGCACTGAGCTGTGCACAGGGGCAGGAAACTGACGGCTAGCTCTGTGACTGTGACGGCCGTAGGATTTGTGCTCAGATCCCGACTCCACAGAGCTTCAGATCCATCCCATAAGAGAGCTGTTGTTGGAAAGACCTGTGTAGGATTTCACCTAGAGGGATCGGGAGGGACTCTTTCTTGAATTGCTCAATAGAAATAGCTCTCAGAAATTACCTTTGAGCTCTCTAGCTGCTAGAAATCTAAGAGCTAGAAATCTAAGAGCTGGCAAGAAATACCTAAAACTTAGAGTGGTTAAGGTAAGCAGATGCTGAAGGCAATTTTCATTTAGTGGCTGCTGTCAAATGGAGTGATAGCAGTTGCTAAGATCTATTCCTTTATTTAACTTATCCAAAACAGTTTATTGAATGCCTACTTGGTGGCAGCCACGATTAAGACCCAGGGATTCAGGTGAAGGCAAGAAGGACGGAAATCCCTGCCGTCATAGATACAAGTCCTTAGGAGAGGCTATTGGAAGGTAACTGGCAGCAGCACTGGTGTCAACGGACCACTTGCTGGAGGGACAGCTCCGCCCGGGGACCCGTGAGCGGCTTGCACTCACACAGCACCTATGCGGGGAAGCCAGAGGTCTCCCCCCTTCCAGTAGGAAATATCCTAACATTCAGGAGAAGAAGGATGATCACTAAGCTTTAAAAATAAACTTTCATTTTCAAAAAGGGAAGTTATGGCTTGATTCCCGTGTCAATGACACTGAGTAATTTCCCACATCCGTGTGCACCTCTCACCCTGCGCAGCACTTCCTAGCTCCCACTGCAGCTAACTTCTCTTCAAGGGAAGACAGGCTAGAATTAAGTATTCCTGGAAAACCTGTGTATAAAGATACTCATGCTTTAAGAAGAAGTCTAAAATAGCCTCTAAAAAGTTGGATGACACATTAGCAACATTCTCTTCCCACAGCCTCCTGACATATCAGTTTGACCCCCAGTGGCCTCCCCCGTACTCTCAGACATCAGCATTTAGTATTTATTATGGTACCTTGAAATGGTGCCAAAAGATCAAAGAGAGCGTGAAAATATTTACAGGATGGAAATGCATTCTAGAGACTCTCGAGTATCACTCCAAGAAGTTGAATGTGTTTGGGCAAAAAAAGAGAATTGAAGTTAATTACATAAAAAATAAAAGTTTTCTTTTAAAATTTTGTCATTCACAATGGCTTGCTTATAGTTTATGGATTTATTGGTTATAGCTTCAGATGAAGTGCATGGACTTTGAGGTCAGCCTGCTTGGGTTTCAACATCATTTTTGGTACCGACCTTATAGGTTGGTCCATTAGGAAAATCAAGTAGAATAATGCATGTAAAGCATTTAGTAGGGTGTCGTGTGCCTACATCCTAATAATCATATATAAATGCGCATTTATGGTGATATTCTTATTCCCAGTCATTTACATCTAAGTACACATTTGTTAATTCCCTACCAGATACCTCAGATATCATTCAAGGCTATACCACCTTGCCCAGGAAGCAATATTCTGCGAGTGATTGGCTGGTAAGGGGGGATTTAGAGGCTTTTGGCCTCATTTTAGGACAGTTCTGAAAAGCCCTTCCAGCTTCAGAACGACCTGTTGGATTAGTCTCATTTGTGACTTCATTGTCAATGGGCCACCATGAACCTGACCGAGAAGGATGCCTACAGCAGTTTCTGTGCTGGATGTAGCGTCTTCGCTAGAGAAGATCAACACTGCTCTGCCTGCATGGGATGTGAGTTATCGATATGGTAAATGCATCCTTTTGCTTACTCATCAAGAAGGAAGATTGGAAACAGATAAGGGAGGATTAACAGTATACAAAATCTTACCCAAGGCTACATTAATTCTACTATTTGTCATAATTTAGTCCAAAGGGACCTGGATTGTCTGGAAATTCTGCAGAAGACCATTGCTCCCCTATATTGATGATGTCATGTTGGTGGGATCTGATGAGCAAGAACTGGAAGTATTCTGAATGCTTTGGTAAAACATTTGTGCTCCAGAAGGCAGGAAAAAAAAAACAGACATGTTTTCCTAGAAGAATTCAGGGACATGACACGTTAGTAAAGTGTTTAGGGATCTAGTGGTCTGGGGTGTACCTTTACACGCCTTCCAGAATGTGGGATGGCTATTGCGCTTTGTGCTTCCTGCCCCTACGGAAGAAGCACAAAGCCTGGTAGGGCTTTTTGGTTCTCCACTTGGGGTTACTTTCATGCTCAATTTATTGAGTGAAATGAAAGCCTTCTCATCTTGAGAAGGACTCAGATCAAGATCAAGAAAGGACACTGAGCTGGTCTAGTTTGCACAATGAGCAGTCCTGCCGCTTGGGCCATACAACCCATCACATCCCATAATTCCAGAGGCAGCTGCGGCAAAGCAAGATGCTGTGTGGAGTTTCTGAAAGACCAAATAGAGAAACATAGTACAGTCCCATACAGTTATGGAGTAAGGAGAGCCTTGTATGGTTCACACCCACTACAGACCATTCAAACATCTCTAAGAGAAACCCAGCATCACTGTGGGGCCTCAGTGACCATGACCCCAGAGCTGCCCGTCGTGGTTGGGATGCTGCCAGATACACCAAGTCATCAGAGCAGGTGAATGAGAAGCTATCCTGTGATGGGGCTGAACATCTCAGGACTAGAGCAGAAGGCACCAGGAGGCTTCCGTGAGTAAGTGGTCCACTCATCACCTACCACTATTGTTGATGCTTCCTATCAGCCTAAATTTATTTATGAAGGGTGGGGGGAGGGTGCCCTGGGACCAGATGATGAAGGAAGAAAAGAGTCAACTTGATCACAGAGGCGTTGGCTGAAAATGGACGCCTGACTCCCTCTAGCCACCTTGAGGGCGGCTCTGAACACCAGGGGTGAGGTGAAATCCTGCCAGCCAGCAGAGCGGTGGTGGAGGCAAGGGTATGTGTGGATTCGGAGGCCGTGGTGAACAGCTTGCTGGGGCCTGAAAGGAAGAAAACTGGAAAATGAAGGACAAGGAATACTTGAGAAGAGACACGGTCATGAACCTGTGGGGACTGGATGCACAGTGTGAGGATAAGTGCATTGTGAGTGAATGGCCACCAGAAAGTGTCCACCTCAAGAAGGGGCACTGACCTACCAGGCATGTGGGGTGATCAGGGGCTAACGGCAAGTCTCTGT
This sequence comes from Phoca vitulina, assembly GCF_004348235.1. Classification (NCBI taxonomy): domain Eukaryota; kingdom Metazoa; phylum Chordata; class Mammalia; order Carnivora; family Phocidae; genus Phoca; species Phoca vitulina. The sequence continues at coordinate 292,733 of NW_022589741.1, read as the reverse complement.
CCTCAGCCACTGCGACACCTGTGCTGTGAGCTCAGCCGTGGGAATGGTGCTAGTTACAGGGACGCCCCACCCCTGCCCCTGCCTGCATGGCCCAAGGCCGACCAAAACCAGTGACTGGCCATCAGAACGGCAGAAAGCGGCAGAGCCTCCTTCCATGGGGTGGTGCAGCCTGCCTTCCAGAGCTTCCTCAGGGATCGAACTAAGGCTAGCCTCTAGACGGAACCACATTCTTGCCTGGTTATCTTCTCCACCTTATCTTGCTTTCCTAACCCTCCTTCTCTTGAGAACACCCCTTCAATAAAGAATTTTAACAAGGCCCCAGGTCTCGGGCTGTGTGCAGGGAATCTGACCTATGCCAGCAGTCATCAGCACACTGTGGTATTTGGAGCTGGCGTGTGAGTGAGATCACGGAAGAAGAGTGCAGAGTGTGAGCAACAAGGGGTAGAGAGCAGTAAGCGGAGGCCACACTGAGACCATAACACAACTTCTAAATGGCAGATCCCGAATCGGAGCTGAGTCTTGGGATCCTAGCTCTTGCACTCTGAGACGGAAGTTTTGCTTTCAATTCCCAGCAACTCCCTGCTGACCCCAATGTCCTATTTTGGAGCCGTCCCGTTCCCCATCCGTACTCAGAGGGTTTGACGGAAGCTGAGAAGGCGCTCTGCCCTTAAATCGGGAACTGGCCCTTCAGACACAAGGGAGTCCAGGCCCGGCAGCCTCCAGCTCCTACAACCTTCAGGCTCGGCCTCTGCTTCCAGGTCAGGCTCTTTCCTGGCCCCGCTCCAGAGCTCCCTGTTGGCTTGGCTAGGGCTTTATCGGATGGGCATTGAGGTCTACAAGCTTTCCCCACTCAGTCTTGCTTCCTCTTCCTTTTATCTAACCACAGGTGTTCTCCCTTACCCCCCGCCCCCCAAAAGGAAACCTGGTAAGAAGGAGGACAGAAACCAGCTGTCACAGAAGCCGAGAAAGAGTTTTTTAAGAATGAAAAGGCAGTTAGTTAGTGTCAAGTGCGAAGAAAGTTCTGGCAGGTGTCGTTGGTGCTCTTGCCAGATTCCCTAGGGTCTCGCTGCTTTGGAGGTTTGCCCGGGGGCAATGAGAGGGGTCTGGCAGTTGCCCCAGGGTCTGACCCATGGGGGCAAGGGTGCTGATCCTTTGCCGCAGGTGGAAGAGACTCTGCAGTACGTGCTCCAGAGCCTTCCGTGGGATCAGGTGGAGGCTCGTCGTCACCTGAAGCCACATCCTTGCCCCTTCTTCCTCTTTCCCATCTGGCAACCTCACTCCCTTGCAGACTCCCTGACAGCGTGGGCTCTGTAGAAACCGGCTTGGGATTTTGGTTCTGGGGATTCATTAAAGGATCGCGAAGACAAGAATTCAAGGAAAGCAAGTATCAAAATGTGTTTTCAGGATATGCAAGCGGGGATGTAACTAGTAAAATGGGGGGAGTGTCTGAGTAGAGTGGAGGGAAATGAATGGTAGGGGGGTCACAGAAGCCCATCAGTCCAGACAAGTGCACCAAGCACTTTCCTGGGAGACCAAGCAGAGCCATAAGGGTAGACAGATTCAGAAACAGGGTAAGGAGGGGTTCGTGTTCACGTGCACACGTGCCTGTCCATGTGTGTGCACACACGTTTGAAGATGAGGGGTCTTGAATGTTCTATGTTTACAGAAAACAGCCAACAAGATGGGAGAGGTTGACAATCCAGGAAAAGAGATGTAGCCAGTATCACTGGACATCTGTGAGAGTCTCATAAAAATTTATGTGATTAAAAACCACAAACTCAGGGGGAGCCTGGGGGGCTCATCAGTTAAGCATCTGCCTTCGGCTCAGGTCATGATCCCAGGGTCCTGGGATCGAGTTCCGCATCAACTCTCTGCTTAGTGGGGAGTCTGCTTCTCCCTCTCCCTCTGCTCCCTCCCCCGCCCTTCAAACCACAAACTCAGAATAAAGGATGAGTGGCCACATATTTCATTTTTATATTTAATAAAAGTATGTGCAATATATAGCCTCACATACTCAGATGCATCCAAACCTCCTGAATAGATATTAATGATAATTTTCTGTAAAATGGATGGACAGGACCTTAAAAATAATAGGTTGCTGATTACCTGACTCACACCATGTAAAATATATTTCCTGATGCTAGGTGTCAGATGTGATAAATATATGGCAAGTGATGTGTGCTATTTTAGGTGTTTGCCAATTATTTAAAAGCAGACTGATAATATAACTGAATTGGGATAGATGAAGGCAACAAAAATCTGGATATGGAAAAAAGAGACTAAGAGAACTTTGATGTTTTAAATTCAATTAATATAAACTCACAAGTAGGCTCCATGTGGTAAGGGCTTCAAAAAGATTAGACAATGATTCTTGTGTCCATGATATTATAATTATTATTACTTGACATCCTTATCTTAAAGTCTAAAAGTTATTCATAGCAGAGCAGGCTTATTATGTGAATGTTTCCCTCTCATTTTTCCATCTACAAATGCCAACTGGTCATCACGGTCGTTCACCTTATTTTCCATCCTCTCCTTGTTGTTTTTTAAAGAGTTTGTCCTCTTAGTTCTGGGAACTCTTACTTATTTGCCCACTTTCTTCTGTTGGCTTAACTCAGGAAATTTGCAAATTGACAATTCTTCAACATACTCAGTTTCTCCTATTTGCTACAATACATGCAAGCAGATATTCGAGAACTGGCTCCAAAGCCAAGGAGGCGGTGCTATCACCAAGTCTGACACGTGGCGAGAATTATGAACTTCCTGAGGACCCGCCTGTAATACTTATACTCCAGGATGTCAATTCATTTCTGTTTTCCCCTTGGTACTTCCATTATTTTTTTCGTATTTCATGATGTTTTATTTAGAGAAGCAAGCCTGAGGAGTTAAAAGGCATCTGGTTCTCGAGCTTCTGCAAAGGTTTGAGCTGACGTGTAAGTTCTGCACTGTGCTTGTGCGTCAGCCTACTCAGATGTTGCCAGGCCCTCGGGGGTTAGTCATTGCAAAGGCCACACGCCATCTTGCAAGACTGTCTGTTCTCTGTCCAGCATGACTTTCTTCCCCGCTTTCTTGCTCTCCTCTCCATACCAAGGTCAGTCAGTCTGGCCCCGATCAGAGATGACCTTCCTATGATAATCAGGTCTGGCAATTGTTCTCCTTACTCTTTCCAATAAAAATAATAAGTAGTGATTGTGAGCCTTTGCAAAGATAACACTTCTGTTATAGGTTCAGCCCCAAATCTTTTATTGCTCAGTGTTTTTACTCACTGTGTTATTACCAGGAGCTAATGCTCTGTCAGTGACTGTCACTGTGGTCCCTTTCTAAGTCCCTTGGTTTCCAGAAGTCATCATGAGTTATCTTCAGAAAATTGTAGGGATAAACATCTTCCATGTGTTTAAAAAAAAAAAAACAACACAAAAAAAACCTCATGGGAGGTAACACACAAATGCAAACCACAATGTCAGGAATTCTAGGTTTTCAGCCTGCCAAAAAGCCAGATGCATCTTCAGAGTTACTCCAAACATTGGTGAGCATGTATTTTAAAACTCCAGGTGAACTAATCTAGGTGGATATGGTCACCGAATAGCCAAGCAAAAGATGTAACAATTCTGCAAAACCTGTCTGTCTTTTGTACTCCTACTTTTGCCCTACCCTTTCTCCTTCCTCTTTTCCTCATCAATTGTATCAAGAATGAGAATATCAAAGTAGAGAAATTAAACTCAGGTTGTGAGAAAGCCAGGACAGCAACACTTATATTAGATGAATCAGACTTTAAAACAAAGACTGTAACAAGAGACAAAGAGGGACATTATATAATAATAAAGGGGATAATCCAGCAAGAAGATCTAACCATTGTAAATATTTAGGCCCCCAAAATGGGAACACCCAAATACATAAAACAGTTAATAACAAACATAAAGGAAATAATTGATAGTAATACAATAATAGTAGGAGACTTTAACACCTGACTTACATCAATGGACAGATCATCCAAACAGAAAATCAATAAAGAAAGAATGGCTTTGAATGGCACAGAGGACCAGATGGATTTAACAGACATAGTCAAACATTCCATCATAATACAGCAGAATACACATTCTTTTCAAGTGCACAAGGAACATTCTCCAGAAAAGATCACATATTAGGCCACAAAATAAACCTCAACAAATTAAAAAAGATCAAAGTCATACCATGCATATTTTCTGACCACAATGCAGCAAAACTAGAAGTCAACCACAAGAAAAAATCTGGAAAGACCACAAATTCATGGAGGCTAAATAACATGCTACTAAACAATGAATGGGTCAACCAGGAAATCAAAGAAGAAATAAAAAATTACATGGAAATAAATGAAAATCAAAACAAAATGGTCTAAAATCTTTGGGATGAAACAAAAGTGGTTCTAAGAGGGAAGTTTGTAGCAATATAGGCCTACCTCAGGAAGCAAGAAAAATCTCAAATACAAAACCTAAATTACACCTAAAGGAGCTAGGAAAAGAACAACAAACAAAACCTAAAACCAGCAAAAAAAAAAAAAAAAAAAAAAAAACCTAAAACCAGCAGAAGGAAGGAAATAATAAAGATTAGAGCAGAAATAAGTGATGTAGAACCAAAAACAAACAAAGAAACAAACAAAGAAACAAACAAACAAAAAACCAGTAGAACAGATCAATGAAACCAGGAGCTGGTTCTTTAAAAAGATCAACAAATTGACAAACCTCTAGCAAGACTCAGCACAAAAAAAGGGAGAGGACCCCAAATAAACAAAATCATAAATGAAAGAGGAGAAATAACAACCATCACCACAGAAATACAAACAACTTTAAGGGAATATTATAAACAATTAAATGCCAACAAATTGTAAAACCTAGAAGAAATGGATAAATTCCTAAAAACATATAACCTACTAAAACTGAATCAGGAAGAAATAGAAAATTTGAACAGACCGATGACTAGCAATGAAATTGAACCAGTAATCAGAAAACTCCCAACAAACAAAAGTCCAGGGTCAGCCAGACCGCTTCACAGCTGACCAAACATTAAAAGAAGAGTTAATACCTATTCTTCTCAAACTATTCCAAAAAATAGAAGAGGAGGGAAAACTTCCAAATTCATTCTATGAGGCCAGCATTACCCTGATACCAAAACCAGATAAAGACTCCACTAAAAAAGAGAACTACAGGCCAATATCCCTGATGAACATAGATGCAAAAATTGTCAACAAAATATTAGCAAACTAAATCCAACAATACATTAAAAAAATAATTCACTAAGATCGAGTGGGATTTATTCCTGGGATGCAAGAGTGGTTCAATATCTGCAAATTAATAAACATGATATATCACATCAATAAGAGAAAGGATAAAAACCATATGATGATCTCAGTAGATGCAGAAAAAGCATTTTACAAAGTATGACATCCATTCATGGTAAAAACCCTCAACAAAGTAGATTCGGAGGGAACACACCTCAACATAATAAAAGCCTTATATGAAAAATCCACAGCTCATATCAGACTCAATGGTGAAAAACTGAGGGCTTTCCCCCTGAGGTCAGGAACAAAACAAGGATTGTCCACTCTCATCCCTTATTTCAACACAGTCCTAGAAGTCCTAGGCACAGCAATCAGACCACAAAAGAAATAAAAGGCATCCAAATTGGTAAGAAAGAAGCAAACTTTCACTGTTTGCAGAAGACATGATACTATATATAGAAAACACTAGAGACTCCACCAAAAAAACTTACTAGAGCTGATAAATGAATTCAATAAAGTTGCAGATACAAAATCAATATACAGAAATCTGTTGCATTCCTATACACCAATAATGAAGCAACAGAAAGAGAAATTAAGAAAACAATCCCATTTATAATTGCACCAAAATAATAAATTTTCTAGGAATAAACTTAACCAAAGAAATGAAAAACCTATACTCTGAAAACTACAAAACACTGATGAAAGAAATTGAAGATGACACAAAGAATCCATGCTCATGGATCAGAAGAACAAACATTGTTAAAACGTCTATACTACCCAAAGCAATCTACACATTTAAGGCAATCCCTATCAAAATACCAACAGTATTTTCCACAGAAACTTGAACAAATAATCCCAAAATTTGTATGGAACCACAAGAGACCCTGAATAGACAAAGCAACTTTGAAAAAGAAAAAACAAAGCTGGAAGCATCACAGTTCTGGACTTCAAGTTATATTACAAAGCTGTAGTGATCAAAACAGGAGGGTACTGGCACAAAAATAGACAAATAGATCAATAGAACAGAATAGATAACCCGAAATAAACTCACAGCTATATGGTCAATTAATCTTTGACAAAGGAGTAAAGAATATCCAATGGAAAAAGACAATCTCTTCAACAAATGGTGTTGGGTAAACTAGACAGCCACATGCAAAACAATGAGACTGGACCACATTTCCTTACACCATACACAAAAATAAACTCAAAATGGATTAAAGACCTAAATGTGAGAACTGAAACCATAGGAAGGGAACACAGGCAATAAACTCTCTGACATTGATCATAGAAACATCTTTCTTTTTTTTTTTTTAAGATTTTAATTATTTATTTAACAGAGAGAGAGAGGGAGAGCACAAGCAGGGGGCGCTGCAAGCAGAAGGAGAGGAAGAAGCAGACTCCCTGTGGGCTTGATTCCAGGACCCTGGGATCATGACCTAAGCCAAAGGCAGATGCTTAACCAACTGAGCCACCCAGGTGCCCCTAGAAACATCTTTCTAGATCTGTCTCCTGAGGCAAGGGAAATAAAGGAAAATTAATCTATTGAGACTACATAAAAATAAAAAGCTTCTGCACAGTGAAGGAAACAATCAACAAAACTAAAAGGCAACCTATGGAATGGGAGAAGATATTTGCAAATGACATATCCTATAAAGGGTTAGTACCAAAATATATAAAGATCTTATATAACTCAATAGCTAAAACCCAAATAATCCAATTAAAAAATGGGCAGAAGACTTGAATAGACATTTTTCCAAAGAAGAAGACATCCAGATGGCCAACAGACACATGAAAATATGCTCAACATCACTCATCATCAGGGAAATGCAGATCAAAACCACAATGACATACCACCTCACACCAGTCAGAATGGCTAAAATTAACAAGTCAGGAAACGACAGATGTTGGCGGGGATGCTGAGAAAGGGGAACCCTCCTACACTGTTGGTGGGAATGCAAGCTGGTACAGCCACTCTGGGAAAACAGTATGGAGGTTCATCAGAAAGTTAGAATGACCCTATGATCCAGCAATTGCACTTTACCCAAAGGATACAAAAGTACTGATTCGAAGGGGCACATGCATCCTGATGTTTATAGCAGCATTATCAACAATAGCCAAACTATGGAAAGAGCCCAATGTCCACTGACTGATGAATGGATAAAGAAGACGTGGTACACACACACACACACACACACACACACACACACACACAAAGGAATATGACTCAGCCATCAAAAAGAATGAAATCTCACCATTTGCAATGATGTGGATGGAGCTAGAGTGTATTATGCTAAGTGACATAAGTCAGAGAAAGACAAATACCATATGATCTCACTCACATGTGGAATTTAAGAAAGAAAACAGATGAACATATGGGAAGGGGGGAAAGGAAAAAAGGAGAGAGAAACAAAGCATAAGAGACTCTTAACAATAGGAAACAAACTGAAGGTTGCTGGAGGGGAGGTGGGTGGGGGAGGAGCTAGATGGGGGATGGGCATTAAGGAGGGCATTGTTGTGATGAGCACTGGTGTTGTATGTAAGTGATGAATCACTGAATTCTACTCCTGAAACCAAATTGCACTGTATGTTAACCAACTAGAATTTAAATAAAAATTAAAAAATAAATAAAAATTATGTTTTTGCAATCAAAAAAAAAGAGAAAAAATTGCCTTTATACCTACCACCTCAAACACAACCATTTTAAAGTAGCTTCGTATAGATCCTTCTTGCATTTTGCCCCTACAGTTAAAGATTTTTTTGGATATTTAACTCCATTTGGAATGTGGGCAACAACATGGAAGGGGCAGGTGAAGGACGGGGAATCACTGAAGACGACAGGAAGGATGTGGGGGCAGAAGCACGTCAAGAACTGGTAGAGAATGTCACTGAGAAGTCAAGGGAAAAAATGGAACTGCTCAATACTGCCATGACTGCTACTGAAAACACCTTTGTTGGATAATTAGGAAGTCTTCGGTGATCTCAGGTAGCTCAGTTTTACATAGAAGAAGACGGTAAGGCTCAGTTTAGAGTCTCTGAAATCTGCAGGCTACCTTTGATGAGGGAACAGAAGGCAAGCTGAGGACAAAGCAGAAGCTGACACCCCACAACACCCCCCCATGGGATATGTGTGATATTCCTCACTCCTGGGGGCCCTAAAGGAAAAACAAATAGTTAACTGATAGAGATCACAGTCCTGCAAGACCTGAGTTTCCCTCAGTTTACAAATGTCCTAGTGATTTACAAGGAATAAGCTTTCTTATCAATAGCCTAACTTCCAGAGACCCATAACTCAGTTTCCTGAAGCCCTAACATCACCCTCCCCTACATGAAATTAAGGGAGGCTGAGGCAGAAAGAAATGTAAATAAAATTGGATTTTTCTTAAACCTGCAGCCCATTGATAAGGACACGTGATGGGAGGAATGTAACATTCCTCCAGGAAGCTCCCAACTATCTCACTGTTACTGCTTTACTAGAAGGGTAAACAACCTTAACTTGACAAATAGCAAAGCCTCCGGTATCCTGTGAGTCTTCTTTAATATATGAAAGTTCTTTCAAAACCTCCCCTTTTCCTCACCTCCCCCAACCCCATAGTGTATAATCAGCCACCCCTCACCACCCTGGGCAGCACCTCTTTCTGCCCACGGGTCCTGTCCCCGGGCTTTAATAAACCACCATTTTGCACCAAAGACATCTCAAGAATTCTTTCTTGGTTGTTGGCTCTGGACTCCACCCCACTGAACCTCACCTATATTCCAAAACTACATCACCTTCATTAAACTATGCCTTCAGCACATGCTGTTAATGTTCAGTCATAAAACATGAACATCCAAAAAGACTAAAGGCCCACTGAGGAACCCATAAACAAAGACAATAGAGAGGTGAATAAATTACAAATCTTTGCCAGAAAAAAAACAGAAACACACTCCAAATAATCCATAATAGCACTTAAGCATTTCATGCCTACCATTGACTCAGTTTTTCCCCATATTATTTTGAATTTCTGTAAATGTTCTCACAGGGAGAACACCTTTTTGTGGACACAGTGGTTCTGAAGGAGATCTCTGGAGATCCTCTGTTCACCATGTAAATCAGACAAAAACAGGAATAATGGTTTTCATGGCAATTTAAACTGTCAGATTAAAAAAAAACCCAATGTGCAATTTTTAAAGTACATAACACACAGGAGTTCTGTTACACAGGCTGGGAACACGGACACTCTGACTCACCACTCCTCTCTCACTCACGGCCACCAACAGTGGGCAGGTGGTAGATGTCCTGTCAGATTGAAGCGGGCAGAGTGTTCTTCCACTATTATCCTAAGCCTTGACTGTGGGGTTTTGTTCCAAGAAAATGGTGGGATTTTGGTGTGGAACTGATGTAAGACTATATATATAAGAGAACAGTGTAGAGACACGAAAGCCCGTTCTACTAAAGTTTCTCGTGCTCTCCAGGTGTGTGCCATTCTCATAAATGACACTGACATCTATTACAAACATTTCTAAATGCATATTTAAATATATTTTATATAAATAAATATGGTCAAGAAATCATCATGAAAGTTATTATCTGGTGGCTGTTCAAAATACTTCTTACCAGTATTTTCCCCTTTGAAAATTTCTGTAAGTCAAAGATGAAATTTTAAAAAACTATCTGAAAAGTGATGTCAGCAAACAAGAAGGAATGGTAACTCCAAAAGCCCATCCCTCACAGAAATAACAAAAAATAAAGCAAAAACGGTCAGAAGCAACTTTGTCAGAACTCTGGAAAATAGCCAAGGGTTTACAGAAAGCAAGCAAATGCTGTATAAGAAAGGGGTGGTGGTGGGGGTGGCAATTTAAACATAATAGGAAAGCCTTGTAGGATTTTGCTTGCTCTTGCCTCAGTCCCCTTCCTGGCCTGGTGGTGGTCTTGAAGATAGCAGCCAGAGCTCCCTGTGTGGACTCTGGTCTCTGGTCCTGGAGGGAGCAGAAAAGTTCCTACTCTCAAAGGATTATGTTTTGTCTGTCTTGACCTATTTGGAGATGACCTAAAGGACTGACGTAAGGTACTTGCTTTGGTCCCACCTAACCTGAACTCTCTTGGGGTCACAGAGTGGCTATACAGCGGGCATTCCTTGAAAACACTGTAAGGCAGATGAACACTGTGTTCCTCCCTGGGACGAAAGATCGCATTTGAGGCAAAAAAATGACACTCTAACAGTCTAGAAAGAGAAACTGGGGGCAGTTTCGTTGGGAGATCAGGGCATCGAGCAGTGCCTGCATACATCAGGGGATCTAGAAAGCCATGTGCACACCCAGCATGCTCAGAAAGACTCGAGAACACTCAGAGCTTTCACCTCTGGCCATTCTTTAGGCTCAGGGAGAGCACAAAGTGCAGGCTAATGCAGAATTTAAACAGCCTGGCTAAGGATTGAGAGAACCAATCTTCCCACAGACGGTTGATTTTCTACAAGAGCACCAAGACCACCATGTAGGAAATGAACAGTTCCCTCAGCAGGTGATGCTGGGGCAACTGGACATTCACATGTTACAGGATAAAGTTGAACGCTACCTCATACTATATACAAAATTAACTCAAAAGGGATAAACAATCTAAATGTAGGAGCTAATGTTATAAAACCCTTAAAAGAAGAGGTGAATCTTCATGATGGTGGACTTGGCAATGGATTATTAGATAATTTAGAAGTATGAGCAATAAAAGAAAAAGCAAATAAACTAAGCATCATCAAAATTAAAACTTTTGTGCATCAAAGGACATTAATGAGAAAGTGAAAAGGCAACCTACAGAATGTGAGAAAATATTTGCAAATCATACATCTGATTAGGATCTATTATCCAGAATATATAAAGAGCTTCTACAACTCAACAACAAAAAGATACACAACCGATTAAAAAATGGGCAAAGGAGCTGAATAGAAATATATTTAAAGAAAATAAATGAATGGCCAACAAGCATATGACAAGATGCTTAACATCATTAGTCATGAGGTAAATGCAAATTTAAACCATAATGAGATATCACTTCACACCCACGGGAATGGCTATAATAATAACAACACAAGAAAGTGTTGTCGAGGATGTGGAGAAATTGGAACCCTTGCACACTGCTGGTGGGAATGTAAAATGGTGCAGCCACTGTGGAAAATCGTTTAGTGGTTCCTCAAAAACTTAAACATAGAATTACCATATGACCCAGCATTTCCACTCTTAGGCATACTCACCACCTCCAAATTGAAAAGAGGTACTCAAGGGGCACCTGGGTGGCTCATTCAGTTAACTGTCCGACTCCTGATTTTGGCTCAGGTCATGATCTCAGGGTCGTGAGATCAAGTCCCATGGCGGGCTCCATGCTGGCCATGGAGCCTGCTTGAGATTCTCTTTTTCCTTCTGGCCCTCCACCCACCCCTGCTCATGCTCATGCGCGCTCTCTCTGTCTCTCTCAAAAAAATAAAAATTTTGGGGTGCCTGGATGGTTTAGTGGGTTAAGCGACTGCCTTCGACTCAGGTCATGATCCCAGGGTCCTGGGATCGAGCCCCACATCGGGCTCCCTGCTCCGCGGGAAGCCTGCTTCACCCTCTCCCACTCCCCCTGCTTGTGTTCCCTCTCTGGCTGTGTCTCTCTCTGTCAAATAAATAAATAAAATCTTTTAAAAAAATTAAAAAAATAATAAAAATTTAAAAAAAGAAAAGAAAAGAGGTACTCAAATACTTGTATAGGAGTCTTCACTGTAGTACTTTTCACAATAGACAAAATGTAGAAAGAATCAAAATGTCCATTAGTGGATGAATGGACAACCAATGTGGTTGGTACATACGATGGGATATTATTCAGCAATAAAAAAGAATGAAGTATCTGTATATGTTATACTGTGGACGAATCTCAGAAACATTGTGCTAAGTGAAAGAAGCTGGACACAGGAGGTCTTAAAATGTATAGCTCCATTTATATGAAATATCCAGAATAGGTAAATCCACAGGGACAAAACCAGATTGGTGGTCGCCAGGGGCTGGGAGGAGGGAGAACAGGGAGCCTGCTTACTGGGCTCGGGGTTTTCTTCTCAACTCATGAAATATTTTGGAACTTGATATGGGTAGGTGCACAATGTTATGAATATACTAAATGCCATTCACTTTAAAATGGTTAATTTTATGTTATGAAAATTTCACCTCAGTAAAAAAACACTGGACCCTGTTTTCCAGGCAAAATGAAAAGAGAAAATAGAGAAATTGAGTTCTTTTGATTACCACTGTAATTAAAATTAAGCTCCTCAGATAAAGGGCACATACGGTCATTCTGTAATTTATTTCTTACAACTTCACTGAATGTCTAATTATCTCGAAATAAAAACTTTAATTAAAAAGACTATCGGAGTTTGTTGAAAAGCGGAGAGATAGTTTAAACGGGGAGATATAATCTGTAGATATTCAAGACTTAGTCCATTTATCTACTTTCTATTTGTTTAATAGACACATGCTACTTACTACGTAGTGGGCACAGTGCTAAGTGCTTTACAAATATTAACTCCCTAAGTGGCTCAGTGCTACATCAATAAAGTGTTGAAGGATTAGATGATACTGTTTCCAAGTTGCTCTCATTGCCTGTGTTTCAGTATCTAAATTTCTACCATCTAGATGACACCAGATCTTAAAATATTTGATATCTTTGTTTGGCTCCTTCTGAAAGCAGAGCATGAGATGAGAAGCTGGGAGCAGGTGCTCGGACTGCAGGAGCCCAGGACGCAGTGGTGAAGGTGCGCAGAGCATGAGCGGGGGAGGGAGAAGGAGCCCACATCACGGTGAGTCCTTGAAGTCGGGGCTGACTCAATTTGGCAAGAGTGTCTGAGGAACACAGAGAACGGTGCCTGGGACTATCCATCTGAAGGAAGGAGGCCGGGCACTTCTCTGCAGGTCCCGTGCCTCCCTGCTTGAGTGCTGCCCCACACTCCTGGGCTGTGCCTTGCGGGGCCGAGCCAGCTCTCCGGCTCTGAACAGGCCCTGACGTGGACCGGGGACGTGGAGTGCTGTGGGTGGGATGCTGTGTACAGACCCCTCGTCCCAGCTGCAGCGGGACGCAGAGAGGCACTGTGGGGACGAATGTGGGACAGCAGAAGCGTTTGCTACACCCGACGAATATGATATTGAAATTAGTGAACAACTTTAAATGAAGACCAAAGGAAATACCACAAATTAAATGCACACATACAACTATTACAAACTGAGTGTTAGATACCTAACAGCCAGCGTTCATTTTCAGAAAAAGGATCACTGTTTCAACGGCCATAGAAATATTTATGGTGATAGACACGATATGTACACAATGTCCACCCTCAGGTCATGGAGACCTTCTGCTGTCGGCCATCCCTCCCACCCACTCCCTCAGACTCAAGCTTTTCGGTTTACGGCTGACTCTTCTCAAGTGTCTGTGTTTACTGAACGGCAGTTCAAACATTCCCATAAAAGGTCTGTGCTTCTCTAGAAAAATGCTTGTTTTTCAGCAACATCACTGGTGTGTATTGGAATTGCTCAGGGCTTAATGGAAGGGTTATGACTGGTTTATACTCTGGTATCATTAGTGGGCTGTGACCCACCTGGAGTTTGTGATACAGCATTTTCTCAGAAATCAGTCATAGGACCCGGGATTATTGGAAAAGAATGAGCATGCATCTTCATCAAAGAGCATTTCCGTGCAGATGGGAGAGCTGTGTCTATTTTTGAATATTAGCCTTTTTTCACTTATTTTTAATTGCAGAGTACTTTTCCCGGAATATAACAATTAAGAAATTAGTTAATTCTCCTGTAGAAAGATCTCTGAAGTTCTATCTCGTTCTTTTTTGTCTCTGTCATCTCCCAAGTGACTGGAAATACTGGAGGAAGAGGTGATGGTGCTCCTCTGGGGGTAAAGACCTACCGGGTCACCGGGGTGGGTGGGGAGTTGTCATAATCGTGGACAAAAGTCACGGGGGTAACTTGGGGGTTGAATAAGATCTGGCCACCTTGAGAGAGGAAGTAATTTGGAATATGGCATGCTCACAGGAGTGGGTGTTTCATCCTGCTGGGTGGGAAAGGGCATTCAGGCGTTCCAGTGTCCGAGAGTCTTGGGAGCCTCTCCAGATTCTTTACCTTAGACTAAAGCCTGGGAGACTAGCTGGAGTTGAGGAAATGCCTTTTTTCCAAGAGTAAGAATAATTCCAATTTGCAGTATTTCAAGGGGAGCAGATCCCTCCCGGAAAGTTGTGGAAGCTGCATGTTAATTAATGTTGTCCCAGTGGTATTTAGAACATTTTCTTGATTAATTACAAGAAAATTTGGCCTGTTAGGGCCACATGGACCCATATAGACACAGAAGCATCCTAGTCTATCCTTAAAGGATTAAAAAAAAAAAAAAGCAAGAGAGATAATCAGTTACCGATGCCTCCTTTCTCAAACTGGGGTGGCAGGATCAGGTCCTGTTTCTTTTTTTTAAACAACTTCGTTGAGATGATCTCACGTATGTGTGGAATCTAAAACAGTCAAAGTCAGAGAAGCAAGGAGTGGAAAGGTGGTCACTGGGGGTGCAGGTTGGGGGCTGAGGAGACCCTCAGAGGTACAAGATTTTGGTTGTGCAAGACAAATGAGGTCTGGAGATCTCATGCGCAGCAGGATGACCATAGTTAACAATATGTGCATTAAAACCTGCCGAGAGACAGATCGTGCTTCTAAAACTTGACTTTCTGGTCTCAGCTGGTCCCAGAAGATGTCTGTGGCCAGTGAGACCCTGTCTTCCTCACGTCCATTTACAGCCGGCCCCTCCTGGTCCCTCTCCTGCCCCCTTGCTTCTTGGCTTCCGTGAGGCTGATGGTTTCACCTGGTACCTGAAGGGGTCTCCATGCCCCTTGTGGTCTAAGAGACCAGGAGCCCCGATGTACCACGTGTGTGTGTAATAAAACAACAACCCTCGGTATCTTCTTCTAGTTGGAAGTTCTTATCCTTACACACATTTCACTGCTTTCATTTTACGTAAAGTCTTACATCCAAACACGAACGTGACCCTGGTGTGAGCATGCCACGTTCTAGAAGGGAATAACAATATCATTCAGGAGCTTAGGTCGATGTCCCCCCCCATTCAGCCCTACTCTGTTCTGAACGGTGTCTGGGATGGCTTTAGTCTTCCAGAGCCCTGTCCCTGGACAGCCCTCCTTCCGAAGGTGAAACTGAGCAGCCCGCTAATCTGGAGAATGCCTGCCTGCATCTCTTGGTAGTGAATCTTGGTGGTGAGAGCCAAAGAGCAGGAATATTCCCATAAAGTATTTTAGTACAGTGAAGAGAGACATTCTTTTTTGAGGAACTGAGTCTGTTCTTCAGTTCACTTATAATTAAGATGCTGGAGAAAATGTATAATGTATTGTAAGTTATCGACCCTGCACTAGATCACCAAAACGTACTTCTATATATCTCTCTATCGTGTCACATTTTAACTTTATCATACTTGTGATACAGCAATGACAACAGCAGGAATAGTTAATATTTATTGAGTGCACATGATTTTTCAGGCACAAGTGGAATACTTTATGTGCAGCATCTCATGTAATCATCAAACTATTCACGTGTGTTAGATACGCTTTCTTTCCCACTGTCACTCAGCCAGTAAGGTGGTAGAATCTGAAGTCGGTTCTGATCCCAAGGCCACGGTTATTCACATTCTGATTGGGAAGGTATATGCTATAGTGTGGTGATTAATTCAAGCCACATGAAAAAACGTTTATTAAGTGTCTGTGTGTGTGATTCTCTGTGCTAAATGCTCTGAGCTAAAAAGACAGAAAGGCAGTGTGTCAGTCCACGAAGGCTGCCGTGACCAAGGGGCACAGCCCGGGGGGCTCAGCAATAGAAATCTATTTCCTCCTGGTCCTGGGGGCTGGAAATCTGAGATGAAGGAGTTGGCAGGGCTCCTTCTTGGGCAGGATCTGTCCCAGACCCTTCTCCTTGGCTTGCATGTGGCCATTTTCTCTTGTTTTCACACCGTCCTCTCCCTGCACATGTCTGTCTAAATTTCCTGTTCTTATAAAGAGACCAGTCACGTTGACATAGGGGTACGGTGGTCCATGGGTGACTGGGATGTAGGGGAGGACAGACCATGTGGGGTCTTCTTGATGATGCGAATGATTTTGGCAACCCCCACATGGTTTTCAGTGTGTCACTAAGTGATCAAGCCACACATGCTCTTGCCCTGGGTGTGACAGATGTGAACTTTGGAAAAGTGACCAACTCCAGTGTGAGGAACTCGTTGAAGGGAAGCCAGACGGCCTGTGACAAGAGCAGCTGGAGGTTACTGCAGGGGAGGCGTGGAGGCCGGGAGGCGTGGAGGCAGGCCAGAGACCTCCGTGCCAACAGCT
Organism: Phoca vitulina; assembly: GCF_004348235.1. Lineage (NCBI taxonomy): Eukaryota > Metazoa > Chordata > Mammalia > Carnivora > Phocidae > Phoca > Phoca vitulina. The sequence goes on along the minus strand of NW_022589741.1, from coordinate 276,110 downwards.
CCTAGCAAAGAGCACCTCCACGGCACAGGCCTTGAGATCTGACTGCCATCCCTACTAACAGGCATCAGGATCCCTGGGGCAATGGCTGTTTCCAGGTTTGGAGAAAGGAAAGTAAAAAGCACAGCCTCATCATGTCGGAGAGCAAAGAAGTGCTCAAGAAATTACAGCAGCCCATTAAAATGAGTCAGAAGCCAGGGGGTTCGTACTGCTTAGACATGGGATGGTTTGAGCAACAAAATCCTAATAATGGTCATGGATTATCCTACTGAAGACAGAAATAGAATCTGTGAGTCCAGTGATAAAGGGGTGTGTGGAGGGAAAGCCCTCGTAGCCAATAAATGTAGAAGGAGTGATAGGATGAGAAAATCAGTATTTTGCAAAACTATGCAATAATGAGCTCAAGCAAGATTTATCAATGGACACTAGGTTCATTGCCATAACAGAATATTCAGTCTCAGACATCACCCCACAGATTGCTTTTTACAAAGCGAGAGCAGGATCTTTACAAGAGCGATGTGGTCACAATACCTAACCAAGAGATCTGATTAGCTTCATTAATATCAGAACATGATGGGGCGCCTGGGGGGCTCAGTCGGTGAAGCGTCTGCCTTCAGCTCAGGTCATGATCCCAGGGTCCTGGGATCAAGCCCCTCGTCTCCCTGCTCAGCTGGGAGCCTGCTTCTCCCTCTGCCCCTCCCCCTGCTCGTGCGCACAAGCACTCTCTCTCTCAAATAAATAAAATCTTAAAAAATATATCAGAACAAAACTGACATTATAGGGGCGCCTGGGTGGCTCAGTTGTTAAGCATCTGCCTTAGGATCAGGTCATGATCCCAGGGTCCTGGGATCGAGCCCCACATCGGGCTCCCAGCTCGGCGGGAAGCCTGCTTCTCCCTCTCTAAGGCAACCTGTCTTCGCTGAGGGTGATGGTGGTTGGCGTTGTTCTAACCCGGAGCTTGTGTTCCCTCTCTGGCTGTGTCTCTCTTTGTCAAATAAATAAATAAAAATAAAATCTTTAAAAAAACAAAAACAAAAAACTGACATCATTTTCTCCCTGTAGTGATGCATATATCCTTCAAGACACTCAAAATCAACTAAGTAGCATTTTTGCCAAAAATATTTAACTTGCATCTAAAACGAGGAAGCCATCACAGAAATCCAGAGGGAGATACATTTTACAAGACAAATCACTTGAACTCTTCAGAAATGCCAATGTCATGAAGAATTTAGAAAGTGTGTTTGTGGGCGGAGGGACGGTCCCATCCAGATTAAAGGAGATTAAGGGGGCCAGACAACCAAACGTAATGCTCAGTCCATTGACTGAATCCGTAGGGAAAATAGCTATAAAGAGCCCTTTATCTAAGTTTCCAAGGTTTCCAATAGTCTGAAATTTAGGAAAGTAAAGAAACTAAAGCAAAAGCACGGCGAGGACCCTAGGTAAGGCCCACACCTGCATTCGTTACAGAAAAGCACTCATCGCTCGTGACCAATCCACAGGCAGAAATCAGTGCACTGCAAAAGTTGTCTGATTTGTATTAAATGTGTTTTGTTATAAGAACCACCTTTCTCAAAATTCTCCTCCTACAGTCCCCTTCTTCTGATTTTGCTCCTCTTACTGGGAAGTGCTCTACACTTGTAAATGTTCACGACATCTTGAACACAGGTGTTTGCCCTCATGGACGTCAGGCACTGTGCCACATGCTGAGACACAAAGACAAAAATATAACGAAAAAGTGTTCTGTGCCCCAGAGGAATTTACAGGCTATGAAGGAAGAGAACAGAAAACAGATTACAATGAGCTTAGGAACCTTAATGCAAATGGATTCATTTACACGGATTCGTTCTTGTGAGCTCCGGGTTAGAACAACGCCAACCACCATCACCCTCAGCGAAGACAGGTTGCCTTAGATTCCTTCTTCTTCTTCTTTTTTTTTTTTTAAAGATTTTATTTTTACGTAATCTCTACACACCCAGCGTGGGGCTCGAACCTACGACCCCGAGATCAAAATCTCACGCCCCACCACCTGAGCCAGCCAGGTGCCCCTAGCTTGGATTCCTTCTTAGAACCAAGCCACAGTACAGGAGAGACAGTGGCAAGACCACTTAAAACTCAGGCTTCGGGAAAACCCAAGACAAGAATCTGGCTGCCAGTCTGCCTGCCTCTGAGGGAGATGGCCCTGGACTGAGAAGGGCGCACACAGGCTGGGGTGTAGGGCAGAGGCTGCTGGAAGAACGCAGGGAGACGCTCTGCACTCTGGCTTGTGTGTCCTGACTCGGAGACCTCGATTCGTCCCAGAGAAACACCTGCCCCGACTTTCTAGGGGACGGGATCCCTCTCTCCCTCTCTCCTCACACCGACTTGTAATTTTATAGTTAATTATGAAGTACTTCAAGCATACAAAACAGTAAAGAGAAGGTATAACAGAAATTCATGGGCCGCCACCTAGATTTTATAAAGCATCACCTCTCTTTTTTCATTTAATAAAATGAAACAGAAGTAGAAGCCTTCTTATTCCCAGTGGTTACTCTCTCCATTCCCAGAGGCAACCCTGAGGTGTGTATGTATTTTTCCCTTCCAAGTTTTTACTTTTGGGTGTTATTTCATTTTATTTTTTTAAAGATTTTTTTATTTGAGAGAGAGAGAGCACACGCAGGGGGAGGAGCAGAGGGAGAGAGACCCAGGCAGACTCGGCTCGATCTCATGACCCTGGTTCTCTTGAAGAATAAACAAGTAAAAATGGCTGATAAAAATTTGAAGCTCATTTGAAGAATAAGCAAATAAGTATAGCTAATAAAATTTTGTAAACGTATTTAAATGTGGGAGTATTTGATACATTAAATAGTTAACATAAGGATTTAGAAATGAATGGGACACTGAAGTAACCTACATAAGTATTCCCGTGTGCATATATGTGACTTCATTAAGCAATATATTGTAAGCAACTGGGAGAAAGAGAGACTCAATCAATATTTTAGGGATAACTGAATAATAATTTGAAAAAATTCCTATCTATATATTAAAATAAATTCCATATATGTTAAGGTGTTAAATGAAAAAAAAAGCCATTAAAATCTAGAACAAAACCTAAGTGTACATTTCTGAAGTGGATACAAGAAGGACTTTTGAACTTAAAAATGACAAAAAATAACACCTAGTTTCAAACACATTATAATCTTAAAAATTATCTTAAATGGTTAGGTTTGACTCTATTGTACATCTTTGGTATGCCATAATATAAAGAAATTTAAAAGGCAATTGTACAATTTTAGAAAGTATAATATGATGAGGTCATATCAGTTTAACATACTGAGATCTCTCACAAACTCACACCCCCCCACACACAATGCAAATGAACAATAGGGGTATAAAACTACCCAAAATCATGAGAATAAAGGTTAAAGGTGATGTATGGCATCCCGTGTCTTGTTGAAGGTAAAGAGGAAATCAAAGTACTTAGCATTGGGGAGGTTTTGTAGAAAGTACCCCTTTTATATACTATTGGTTAGAATTTAAATTGGATTAACTTTTCTTTTCCATCTTTTCTTTTAGTTTCTTTCTTTTTTTAAGTTCATTTTTTAGTACTCTTTTATTTTTTAGTAATCTCTATTTTATTTTTTAGTAATCTCTAGTAAATCCAACATGGGGCTTGAACTCACAACCCCAAGATGAGTCACGTGCTCTACCAGCTGAGCCAGGCAGGCAGGTGCCCCTGGGATTAACTTTTCTAAAGGCATTTTGACAATATTTTTAAAAAAGTATATGTCCTCTGACACAAAAATTCCACGCCGAGAAATATAACTTGCTATAGACACGTGCAAAGTGTGCAGGTGCAGGGATCTCGGGGCATCTCACTGAGCCTGAGTACCTCGCGCAGAGCTCGCTACCGGCACGCCGGGCATCAGGAAGCCTGCAGGGCATGCTCGCCTCAGGAATTTACGCGTCCTGCCCACAGTTCCAGAGTCACTCTCCACGATGTGGTCTCCCCTGGAATCGGAATACAGCTAATGACATCATCGCTAATCACTGCTTCAGATTTCAGAGACCCGAACCAGAGCTTCACCCAGAGGAAGGTGGCATATTTCACTAATGAACAGATAAAAAGGAGGACCATTATTCTAAAGAAAATATGCCAACTTTTTGGTTGAGAAGTAATAAAGTGAAACATGTCAAAGTCTAAGTTGACAATTCAAAAAACCTATGCCTACAATATTCCATCTTAGAAGTTAGCTTTGTCCAGGGACTCAAGAGGAACAAGGCTGAATTGAAAAACATACTTCAGTCTTATTATCCTTCAGATATATGCACCCAGCGGTGGGCCTGTCACATCATACGGCAGTGCTATCTTTAACTCCTTACTGGTTTCCTTCACGGCTGCACCAGTTGGGACACGTGTTTATTTCTCTCGTGTAGCGGTTTGCTGGATGAGCGGTCTCCCATGTGTTTTAGGAATCCGGCTTCTGTCTTCCTGCTGCCTTCTTCATCCCCTAGAAACTCAAAGTCCTTTGTTGGATCCCTGTATCCATCCAGGAGATGAGGAAGAAGGGGGCTGTTGAGGATCGCTGAAAGGTTGTTGACGCCAGGTTTGAAAATAACTGACTTTTATTTTGTCCTTATTTCGTTGGCCAGGATCCCGTTGTTGGTGGCTGTCCTCTGTCTTGCAGTTTTAAGGGGGCTGGAAAATACAGACGGTACACGCCCAAGGAAACAGAGACTGTGACTTCTTCATCGCTGCATCCTCAATGCCTGGCACAGTGACAGGCACGAGAAGAAACTCAAATATTTGCTAAAGGTATGTTTTAATGAGTTAATGAGTGCATGAATGAACGAATGAATCAATCAATCCATGTCAGCACAGCAGGAAAAATCCTGTCCAAGCAGTAAATAGTGAGCCTTGGAGTTCCTAGTAACATTTAAGGTCAGTGTTGACAAGTGGAACCAGAGGGAAGGCATAAGTTTTAAAGCAGGTGCTGCTTTGTCAGGTGGAGGGGGAGGAGAGATTTTGAGGACCCTCTTAAGTACATACTTTTTTGTGAGGACAGAGTCTCAGAAAATATAGTGAGGTTATGCATTCAGTATTATAGCACACACAATTTTTAAAACACTGTCTTTTTATTGGAATGGGATATTGGGAAATTTCTTAGCTATAAAAGTCATTGTTTTGCCTGTATTTTCAAAGCATTTTTACTTTAAAACTTTAAAAGTAAATACGTTGCTTGTAAGATTACCCCTGTGAATTTTGAAGATCTCTGGGATAGATGCTTTGAAGCTACGTGCTATCAGAAACATCTCTTTCAATTGATTTGTAAACACTTTCTTATTATCTTTTACTGACTAATGGACTCACCTAAAATTCATTATACCACACTCAAGGAAGGGTTAAGTTTGAGAGAAATTATATTTCCTCTAAATTGGCATTTTATGATAGGAGTTAGTATTTGTTGCTAAAGAAATGGGGAAGTGGAGAGGACCAGGCTCTGGAGTCAGAAAGACAGAGGTTGGAATCCAGACCCTGCCACGTCTCAGCCAGGGGTCCACAGCTGTGTGTACCTTCTCATGCCCCGTCCCCTTTTCACTCAGTAGTAGAATGAGGATAACACTCGTATGCTGGCGCTATGTGCGGATTAAGTGGGGTTAGAGATGCAAACACTGTAGCAGCGTCCGACCCTTTGCTGGTTCACTAGCTCTGGCCTCTCGTTCCTTCTTCCCTCCCCACGTGTGACAGTGCTCTGCAGACAGAGAATGAGCGTGGGCGTTGGGGACGGCCTCTAGCAGGCAATACGCTGCAGGACGGCAGATGATTTTCTGTCTACTGGTCCTGATGGTGGGGCGACGGTGTCTTCCAGGTCCTGGGAAGAGAGCACAGGGCTGGCCAGCTGGCGCTCTCCAACTTCTTGCACAAATCCCATGCACGGGGCAGCATTTGCATCTCCTGTTCCAGCTTTCATGTAAGTGAAGTAAGAATCCAGCAACACTGCAATACATTTGAAGGCAAAAATTTCCTAGATTTTTATGATCTTTTCCCCTATGTTTTAAGCTGTCTTCCCCATGACCAAATCAACATCAATTTTACACTCAAATTTTTTTTATCGAGTTTTTCTAAAGTAGTCACTCAGTTGTTCAGAGAAACAATTTTCTTTTTATACTGATAGTTCATGGATTTACATCTGACTTAATCAAATTATATGTGAATTATACAATACATACAACTGGCACAGATGGTTTTGGGAAGAAACACAACTCATTCTCAATTAGCGTATGAATCAGGCAGGGCTGATGAGCACATAGGAGGGATGTCCTTCCAACACAGATGGAATTAGTGAGGTTTTTTGTTTTTTTTAAGATTTATTTTTTTTGAAGAGAGAGAGAGCACAGGAGTGTGAGCAGGGGGCAGAGGGAGAGGGAGAGAGAATCTCAAGCAGACTCCCCACTGAGCTGCACCCGGAGCTCGATCTCATGACCCTGAGATCATGACCTGAGCTGAAACCAAGATGTGGATGCTTAACCGACTGCGTCACCCAGATGTCTCAACAGTGAGTTTTAAAGCAAGACAGCGAGCTTGAAATGAGTCCAGTGAGCCTGTTAAGTAGAAGTTGATTAAAAGAAATTATACAAACTGAATTATAGACTCCTATGTGGCTTTCTCTTGCAGAAAGTGTGAAGTGCATACAAATATGAAATGTGGTGACTTCTATGCGATGCTCAACATTCAGAATAAAATTATGCATCGACACCGCTATCCAGATGTTGTCGTTTGTAAAGACATAATTTTAATGACTGAATATTTCAGTTTTCATCTGAACGTGTTTTGAACATGCCACTTCATTTTCGGTGCTAAATAAATACTTGTTCAGTTTTTAAAAGTGAACTCAATAAAATATTATCTCAGCTTTCTGATCTTCAATAGCTGTGTAACCCTGGGGTTTTATTCATAAAACAACTAGCTGACATGGTAAACAAGAGTTCTGTGTGGTATGTGCTCCCACGGGTAGGCTGGACGACACTCAGCTATGACATGACTGATGGTGTACAAAGTAAGCAAAAAAATAAATAAAAGTTTTGTGAAGAAGAAAAAAAATCAGCCAAGGAGCTCAACTGGTTCAAAAGCACAACCCAAAAAGAGGTGGCGTTTCAGTAAGAGAGGTTCGAGGGACCTCAGGAGGAAGTAGTAAAGTAGACTGTATTTTGGAAGATGAAGAAGACATGAACACAGGGACTGAAATTAAAAGACACAGGAAGAACATTTTGGGTCAGCGTGAATATTTGCCAGTCTTCATCAAAACAGGCACACACACAAGCCTTCAGTCTCCACCGGAGGCAGCGAGAGGCAATACACAGGCAGCGAAGTGCGTGCGCCAGTCGCTGCTGGGCCAGAAGCTAGAGGCTCCTACTGAGCAAGAACACCTTTCTGCTGGGGGATGGGTCCCGGCCGTATGTCTCAGGCTTGGGTCCTGGGATGTTCTGCCCACAGATCCCCCTTCCGCATCATCGTTTGCCGAGGCTGATTTGCCTTTATGGTTTTCAGGTTTCACCCGACAGTGTCTGTGCTGCTTTTCTCTCTTGTCCTTGGAGATTTCACTTACTTTCCTCTGATCTCAGCGATGCACCCAAAGTGTGATCATCGGGATCCATCCAGGACGGGAACCTGTTGCAATGGGGCATCTCGTCCATCCTCCTGGAGGCTGGCCTGACACCTTCTTCTGAAGAGGAGACGTGAGCATGGAGCACATCTCTGATGGGAACAGGTCCATCATTTGCTCGTTCCTCTAAATGAAAATCACTGTTTCTGCATTTGCCTCGGGTTTTTCTTCAGTGTCTTCTAGCATCTTCCTCCCCAGGGCTCCTTTGTGTTGGCATGGAGTAGGTCCCTGCTGACACCTGGTGCGATGTTGCCCATATCCAGGGACGGCCAGACAACAAAATGCTCCTCGTATTAACTTGATGTGATGGTTTCTTCTCACAAAGTGGCAGCTGTGGTTGGTGTGGATGAAACCAACGAAATTTGATGCTGCTAAATTTGAGATAAGACATGTCCAAAAGCTCTCAGGTTTAGAGTCATTTCTGAGATAGGATACAACTGTGTCTTCTAAACAGTACTTTCTTGGATTTCAGACAATGTGTAATTCAAAATAAATGACAAATTTGTCTAAAAAATAAAATGAGATATTTAAAAACAGTAATAGCTGTTGGAGCAGAGACCTTTGACCTAGACACATTCCTTATGGGTTTGAGATGAATAAACTAAGTATTAATGTATGCTTAAAATAATCCAAGGACTATAATCATGTATATCAATTTGATATAGGATGGCGAAGGCCTTTTGAGATAATAGGAAAATACTAAAAAAAATTGTGTCAACTACATAATATTAAACATTTCTGTATATAAAAAGCACTATGTTCAATCAAAATATGAACTACTTATTCAGAAAAGGACAAATTATAACAAAAACTAAGGCAGATATGTAATGTAGTCTTCTAGGTAAAGAAAAATATCTTTGAGTACTTCACTATAAGAATATTCAAAAATATAATTCTAATTCACTAATAATTGAAACAGTAATATTTAAAATGATGTTATCAAATTTTTGTTTTTGAATTTGGTATAAAGCCTAAAAAAATAATGCCCAGTGCTGTGAAGATGACATAAGGTTTGTATTCTGTGAACTGCGTGGGTCAGTATATATTACTACAATATGGTGAGAGCCTCAGGAATCTTAAAAATATTCATACCTTTGACCCAGTAATTCCATTTCTTCCATTTTTAGGAAGCTGTGTTTAAGAAGTAATTGGGATATGTGCAAGGTTTAGTTAAGATGGTATTTACTTCAGTATTATTTATACTATAATATCATTTAAGTAACCTGGAATCCAACAAGAAGGTAATGATCAAATTATGATATATCTATATGATAAAATAATACGCCATGTATTTAACTTAATAGATTAAAATGTTCATGGCATATTTCTAAAGAACTGAAAGTTTATTTATTTATTTTTAAAGATTTTATTTATTTATTTGACAGAGCGAAAGAAAGAGAGCACAAACAGAGAGAGCAGCAGAGGGAGAAGCAGGCTTCCCCGCGGAGCAGGGAGCCCGATGCAGAACTCAATCCCAGCACACTGGGATCATGACCTGAGCCGAAGGCAGACGCTTAACTGACTAAGTCACCTAGGCATCCTAAAGAATACAAAGTTTAAAAAAATATATGCAGTGGGGCGCCTAGGTGGCTTAGGGCTTGGGTTCCTAGACCTTCAACATATTAATGATGGTAAACCACTCACTTCCTAAGTATGGTCTTGTTCTTGTTGCTTCCAGACTTTTGCCCCTAGCCCACTGAGCTCTTCAGAATCCTTCCAGCTGCCCCAGGACCTTGCCATCTTCCTCAAGGTCAGATGATCCTAACTCTCATTTCATGGGTCCCTTCTTTATTCTTGTCCTTTTTTTTTTTTTTTTTAAGATTTTTTATTTATTCATTTATTTTAGAGACAGAGAGCGTGCACAAGTAGGGCAGGGGGAGAGAAGGAGGGAAAGAGAAAGAATCTGAAACAGACTTTGCTCTGAGCATGGAGCCCAACAGGGGGCTCAATCCCATGACCCTGAGAGCATGACCTCAGCCGAAACCAAGAGTCAGATGCTTAACCCATTGCTTGTCCTATCTCAACATAGTTTGGGTTTTCTCTAAAATTAGAGATGCACCTCTGCTTGTCCTATCTCAACATAGTTTGGGTTTTCTCTAAAATTAGAAAGGTACTGTTTGGCAATTTGTGTTTTACACCTAACTGTGATTTGGTGATCTTTTTATGATGACGCATATAGATTTATCTCATTTCTTTGGAGTGCTGCAGACTAGAACCACAGTATGGTATCAATCACAGTGTTTATTTAACTATTCCCCAGTTGGTGGGTCAATAACAGCATTTTTTTTTAATCATAAAGAATGCTCTAGTAGAAAACCTGAACAAACCCATAACCAGTAAGGAAATTGAAGCAGTAATCAAAAATCTCCCAACAAACAAGAGCCCAGGGCCAGATGGCTTCCCAGGGGAATTCTACCAAACATTTAAAGAAGAATTAATACCTGTTCTTCTGAAACTGTTCCAAAAAATAGAAATGGAAGGAAAACTTCCAAACTCATTTTATGAGGCCAGCATTACCTTGATCCCAAAACCAAAGACCCCATCAAAAAGGAGAACTACAGACTAATATCCTTGATGAACATGGATGCAAAAATTCTCACCAAAATACTAGCCAATAGGATCCAACAGCACATTAAAAGGATTATTCACCACGACCAAGTGGGATTTATTCCTGGGCTGCAAGGTTGGTTCAACATCCACAAATCAATCAATGTGATACAATACATTAATAAAAGAAAGAACAAGAACCATATGATCCTCTTGATAGATGCAGAAAAAGCATTTGACAAAGTACAGCATCCTTTCTTGATTAAAACTCTTCAGAGTGTAGGGATAGAGGGTACATACCTCAATATCATAAAAGCCATCTATGAAAAACCCACAGTGAATATCATTCTCAATGGGGAAAAACTGAGAGCTTTCCCCCTAAGGTCAGGAACACGCAGGGATGTCCACTATCACCACTGCTATTCAACATAGTATTAGAAGTCCTAGCCACAGCAGTCAGACAACAAAAAGAAATCAAAGGCATCCGAATTGGCAAAGAAGAAGTCAAACTCTCACTCTTTGCAGATGATATGATACTTTATGTGGAAAACTCAAAAGACCACCCCAAAACTGCTAGAACTCATACAGGAATTCAGCAAAGTGGCAGGATATAAAATCAATTCACAGAAATCAGTTGCATTTCTATACACCAACAACAAGACAGAAGAAAGAGAAATTAAGAAGTCGATCCCATTTACAATTGCACCCAAAATCATAAGATACCTCGGAATAAATATAACCAAAGAGGCAAAGGATCTGTCTCAGAAAACTATAGAATACTCATGAAAGAAATTGAGGAAGACACAAAGAAATGGAAAAACATTCCGTGCTCATGGATTGGAAGAAAAATATTGTGAAAATGTCTATGCTACCTAGAGCAATCTACACATTTAATGCAATCCCAATCAAAATACCATCAACTTTTTTCAAGAAATGGAACAAATAATCCTAGAATTTGTATGGAACCAGAAAAGACCCCAAATAGCCAGAGGAATGTTGAAAAAGAAAAGCAAAGCTGGCGGCATCACAATTCTGGACTTCCAGCTCTATTACAAAGCTGTCATCATCAAGACAGTATGGTACTGGCACAAAAACAGACACATAGATCAATGGGACAGAATAGAGAGCCCAGAAATGGACCCTCAACTCTATGGTCAACTAATATTCAACAAAGCAGGAAAGAATGTCCAATGGAAAAAAGACAGTCTCTTCAACAAATGGTGTTGGGAAAATTGGACAGTCACATGCAGAAGAATGAAACTGGACCATTTCCTTACACCACACACAAAAATGGACTCAAAATGGTTGAAAGACCTAAATGTGAGACAGGAATCCATCAAAATCCTAGAGGAGAACACAGGCAGCAACCTCTTCGACCTCAGCCGCAGCAACTTCTTCCTAGAAACATCACCAAAGGCAAGGGAAGCAAGGGCAAAAATGAACTATTGGGACTTCATCAAGATAAAAAGCTTTTGCACAGCAAAGGAAACAGTCAACAAAACCAAAGATAACTGACAGAATGGGAGAAGATATTTGCAAATGACATATCAGATAAAGGGCTAGTATCCAAAATCTATAAAGAACTTCTTAAACTCAACACCCAAAGAACAAATAATCCAATCAAGAAATGGGCAGAAGACATGAACAAACATTTCTGCAAAGAAGACATGCAAATGGCCAACAGACACATGAAAGAGTGCTCAACAACACTTGGCATCAGGGAAATCCAAATCAAAACCTCAATGAGATACCACCTCACACCAGTCAGAATGGCTAAAATGAACAAGTCAGGAAATGACAGATGTTGGTGGGGATGCGGAGAAAGGGGAACCCTCCTACACTGTTGGTGGGAATGCAAGCTGGTGCAGCCACTCTGGAAAACAGTATGGAGGTTCCTCAGAAAGTTGAAAATAGAGCTACCATACGACCCAGCAATTGCACTACTGAGTATTTACCCCAAAGATACAAATGTAGTGATCCGAAGGGGTACATGCACCCCAATGTTTATAGCAACAATGTCCACAATAGCCAAACTATGGAAAGAGCCTAGATGTCCATCAACAGATGAATGGATAAAGAAGATGTGGTATATATACAATGGAATATTATGCAGCCATCAAAAAATGAAATCTTGCCATTTGCAATGACATGGATGGAACTAGAGGGTATTATGCTAAGTGAAATAAGTCAATATATCATATGATCTCACTGATATGAGGAATTTGAGAAACAAGACAGAGGATCATAGGGGAAAGGAGGGAAAAATGAAACAAGACGAAACCAGAGAGGGTGACAAACCATAAGAGACTCTTAATCTCAGGAAACAAACTGAGGGTTGCTGGAGTGGGGGGTGGCGTGGGAGGATGGGGTAAGTGGGTGATGGACACTGGGGAGGGTATGTGCTGTGGTGAGTGCTCTGAATTGTGTAAGACTGATGAATCACAGACCTGTACGTCTGAAACAAATAATACATTATATGTTAAAAAAAAAAAATAAAGAATGCTGTAGTGAAAATCCTGACACATGCATTTTTGTTCATGAGTTTATAAATGTGAAACTATGGAATAGATAGATAAATTTGAATTATTGGATCAAAGGGTCTATACTTTTGCTATTTTAATAATTAATTGCTTTTAATTAATATTGCTAATTGTTCACTAATATGGCTATATTGGTTTATATTCTTTGAACCATATTTAAGAGTGTAGATTCCTCACATCTTTATCAACGCTGCTTATAATGTCTCCCTAATTTTTAACAGTTGGATGATGGGAAAAAACCCTCTTTAAAAACTTCATGTTTTCATCTGGTCATTGACTATTTGCTTCCTTTATGTGATGTTCCTTTTACGATTCCTTGCTCATTTTTATATTTTTAAAAGTTATTTATGAAACTTCTTTATATATTATGGAATTGATTCATTTTGATATTTTAAACCCTTTTTATTATGAATCATAAAACATACACAGATAGAAAAATTCATACCAAGTTACTTTTAAAGTAAACAAGCCTGTGTCTACAGAGGGCAAACATGCTTTTACGATTAAAAAATACTTCTTCCTGCTGTTTTGTTTGTCTGAAGAGGCAGGGTTGATCGGAATCACCTTGTTTGCCAGAACCAGACACAGAAGTCTCTTTCCTCCCCCACTTTTTTGGGTCATAGGGTTATACATTCCTGCAGAACTGATGATGGTTTTATTCACACAGTTTGTCAGACCTGCAGAGACCACAGAAGAACCTCAGATGAGTTCACCACTTATGAGTGTTGTCTCGGTGGTGGACAGCTAATATTTAGCGTTCCCATCTCCTTCTCCTTCTGGGAATAGTACAAACTCTGCCCCCGGCCACGAGGATGGGGTGATGCAGTATGAGGTCATTTTCTCTCTGCAGGCGACAGGGAAGCCGAGAAGCTAAGAGAATCACGTATGGGAGGGAAGAAGGGGGAGGGAAGGAAGGATTAATATCTGAATCCATTTTTCAAGTTTTATTCTGAGGTCATGTAATGATTTTGTGCTTGGATTCCACGAGAACACGGTGTTGTTAGGATGATTTTCTTGTACGTTGAAACTCAAGATGGGTTTTTGGGATGTGCAACAGAAAGCAACCTAATGAATGCAGAGCCCCTGCCCAGTTTTGAGGTCGATGATTTTATTTCCTTCCAATAGAGAGTTAGGATGTAAATTTCTAGGAAGGGCACCAACAACCCGTCGAATAGGAAGTTGTGTGCAGAACCAGTAATTAATTGATTAATTGATACCCCTGCCCCTTTTGTTTCCAGATTGTAGAGGTCAGTGAGGTTGGAGGAAGGTTAGCAGACAGAATAATAGGGGGAAGGGAAGGATGCGGATTTGGGACAGGTTGACAAAAACACTGGCTTCAAATTTCAGTTACTGTGTTTTCCTGCTCAAGAGGTGCTAGTTAATCCTTTTTACAATCGGTCCCCTCACTTTTTCGTGTCTGATTCCTTTCGTTATTTTCAAGATTAAGATAAACATCCACGGTTTCACGGAATGTACGATAATTTCAATAAATGAAGTCTTTACGAGTCTGTCTCACTGTCTCCCTTGCATGTGGATGATCTCGGATGTCTGATTACCCAAGTTTAAGGATTCAGCTTCCTTGTAATACTTGGGCTGCAAATCTGGAAAACTGTGAGCTCTTCCTCTGAGGGTTCCAATGTGAAGAGCGGGCGGAGGTGCCCCTTGGGTTTCCTGACAGGTGGGCACTGGCTTTGCCTTAGCTGCCCTCGTTCTAAGAAGCCACTCAAACCCCTGTTCTTTTTTTTTTTTTTTAAAGATTTTATTTATTTATTTGAGAGAGAGAATGAGATAGAGAGAGCATGAGAGGGGGGAGGGTCAGAGGGAGAAGCAGACTCCCTGCTGAGCAGAGAGCCCGATGTGGGACTTGATCCCGGGACTCCAGGATCATGACCTGAGCCGAAGGCAGTCGCTTAACCAACTGAGCCACCCAGGCGCCCATCAAACCCCTGTTCTGCTCACAGCTGTGTCTTCCTGTGGGAGATGTCCTCGGCCACAGCAGTTTGGGGAACTGTTCTTACCCTATTGGGAGGGTTCTCACATGTTCCTACATCTTGGTCTGGTGATTTTCATACAAACTATCATTCCTGTGTATGTCACACCTTACACACATGACACTGATTTTTAGCTGTCCTCAGTGGGAAAGTTGGTGTGAATTACCCAGGAAGCCCTTCCTCCCAGCACAGCAAGCAGACGAGGTGGGAAGGAGGACCGACTACAAACGGGTGGGAGGGAACGTTTTAGGGTGATGCCAGTGTTCTAAAGCTGCATCACGGGGATGGTCGTGCTACTGCAAGCATTTACCAAAAGGTACTGATCTGTACATTAAAACGGGTAAGTTTTACGGCATGTGAATCTTACCACACTGAAGCCGCATAAAGAAGCGACTCTGGAGGTGGTTACTGAAGAATGGGAGAAATCTCAGATAGATTAAAGGTGGCTGTGAAAGCAGAGGGAGCTTATACCCTCATTTCCTGCTAGGTTCTCACTTCACGGGGAGCCCCTCGGCCAACGTGGAGTGGACACAGTACCGGAGAGATGATGACCTGGCGTGTCTGGGCAGACGGAAGGCCAGAGGTAGCCTCTCCGTCTTACAAACCGCCGTGGCTGGTGGCATGGGGGGCATGTGCTCTGGCTGGCGGCATGCGGGGCACCATGTACTGTGGCTGGTGCCCTGGGGGGGCACCATGTGCTCTGGCTGGCGGCCTGGGGGGGCATGTGCTCTGGCTGGTGGCATGGGGAGGCGCCGTTTGCTCTGGCTGGCGCCATGGGGGGGGGGCATGTGCTCTGGTGGAGGCTCAGACAGTGGCTGAGCGAGAACCCAGGGTATTGTGTTGGGGAGGCCACGGTGTGGCCAGCTGAAGCCGAGGCCAGACGGAGAAGCAGAAGAGACCCAGACCCCATGAAGCACCAGCAGGAGCAGGGGTGCAGAGGTTTGGGGGCCATGAGCAAGCCCCGGGCCATATGAGGAAAGCACAGCCGTAAGTTACGTCAGCTGAACAGCCTAGAAGCAGGTGCGGTGAGGACAGAGCCTGACACGTGTCCTACGCCGCCTCTCCGTCTGGGAGTCAACCAGAGATGGAGTGCAGCCCCTGCCCTCCACCTCCCTGGGCACCCCGAGTTTTCCTGTGTGCCCAGAACCTATCTTGTGAAGGAGGAAGACAGTCCTTTAGAGAGAGGGGTGACAGTCCTGATGGAGAGACTGAAGTTTGAGTGAGCCGCATATTTTCCTCCAATGGACTCCTAAATAACCAAAGACCATGTTGGACTAGAAAAGAGTGATTCACCTGTAACGGGCATTTCATGCTCTGCCCCCATCCCACCCCAGCCGCGTGCCAGAGCTGGGCTCGGCAGCAAGTCTGTGCACGTGGAGAGAGGTGGAGACGCTCCACTCTTGGCACACGTCCAAGCTCTCGTGGGTGAGTCTGGACACACCGCTGCCACGGCACCAGTCACGCCTGCCCCCGACCATGCAAGTTCACCACGGCGATGGGCTACAGGTACCCTGTGCTCGACTGCAAACAGGCACGCGGTGGTTTCCTCACAGCTCCCTGGAAGAGTTACAGCCTGTCCAGTCTCTGGCAATATACTGGTGTATACTTGGTTTCTGCCCAAGAAAGTCCATCAGGCAACACCGGTTCCGAGGGAACAGTTTTCAACGGTGTGGGGCCCACCTCTCATCCCCCTGGTTTCGCCAAAGTGTTCGGCTCTGTCCCAGAAGTGTTGCCCTTGTTTCTCCACAACTGTGAGCTCTCCGTTTGTTGTTGGGACTGCGTTCTACCCTCCTTCTCCTGCCCACTTGTCCCAACGCCGCCATTCCCACTCGGCTGACTGTGCACCTCGCACTCCCCCCGTGACTCCTCCTCCAAGCACCTCACACTGCATCTTTGCTGAAGGCTGAAAGGCAAGCCGAGCTCGTACAGTCCCTCTTCTTCCTCCTCTGGACGCGCGAAGCACTCGATGCAGACCACTGACGTGGCTTTCGACCGTACACGGCCTAGGATGATCATCTAACTATTCCATAGGTTGATCTGTTTCCCAAGCTGCAGGACGTCAGGACCTACAGCCCACGTGTCTGTGTGTGGACCTGCATCTACAGGTCCCACCAGCTCTGAGCTCCCCCGGCCCTCCCGTACTTATTACAGGAGCCCAGTTTCCTCGTTGGGCTGTTGAGCAACTAGAGGTATGAGGCACGTGAAGAGTTCTGCTCAGCATAGGTATGATTTTTGGCACACAAATACCACGTGAGTGCCCATTATCACAGAGGAAGACCCTTAAGGGCCAGGATTGGTCTCTTCTCCTCCGACTTGTTAGCTGCACCGTCAGAACGTCTTCACACCCAAACCTCGCTGCCCCATCCTGGCCACTGTCGGTTCTGAACTTAAGAAACCTCCCTTAGCTTCTGCTGTCCCCTGCGTAAAACCCTGTCATTCTAGGGATAGCTTCCAACACCAACTCCCTGCCTTCGTCTGGGGTCACTTTATCAGGGAGGTTTCCCCTTACTATCCAACATAAATACCATTCCTCACCTCAACTCCCAACACATGCTTTCTCTCCTGCTTGGCTTTATTTCTCTCTGTTTCACTTATTCTCTGATGTATCATATTTTTATTTGTAAGTTTGTTTTCTGTCTCCTTCCACTGGAAGGCAAGCTCCATGTGGGTAAAGTCTTATTTAAGAATGAATACATCAATGAAAAAGCAATTAATAATGGCATGTACTTATACCTATATGTTGAAAAGTCATCTGATATTATCAAGATTTCTCTAGGTTGGTGGGAACAGGGGTATTCTCTGTGGTTTTATTTTCTAGCTTGTTTGTCTTCCCTAGCTTTTTTTTTTTTTTTTTTTTTTTTAAAGATTTTATTTATTTATTTGAGAGAGAGAGAATGAGAGACAGAGAGCATGAGAGGGGGGAGGGTCAGAGGGAGAAGCAGACTCCCTGCCGAGCAGGGAGCCCGATGCGGGACTCGATCCCGGGACTCCAGGATCATGACCTGAGCCGAAGGCAGTTGCTTAACCAACTGAGCCACCCAGGCGCCCCTGTCTTCCCTAGCTTTTAAAATAATGTAATGCAGTTGCCTATTAGTTTTGCAAAATAAAAATTTTAAACAGCAAAAAAGAAAAGTGATCTCAATATACTAGCAATAGAAACGATGAAATAACTTTAACATGCAAGTTTATGCTATCCATTTCAAAGTTGCACCATATTTTCTAACTGAATTAATTCTATATTCTGTGAATTTGGATTGTGTCAGAGAGGGCCATATACACCTGGGACTGTGTATTCTACCATTTTTGGTGAGTATGCTGTCATTTGGTGAGTATGTCGTGATCACGGGAGCTCAGTCAGACACTGCTTTTATAATTGTTGAAATCCGTTATTAGCGTTGCCAGATTTAGCAGATAAAATATAAGATTCCAGTTAAATTTTAATTTCAGATAAGCAACAACAAATAGTTTTATATGAGTATGTCCCAAATATAGCATGGGCCATACTTATACTAAAAAATATTCATTATCTCAAGTTTGACTGTGCATCTGTATTTTATCTGCTGACCACAATCCCTGGCGTGAATGTCCTACCTGTCTGTCTCACAGTTCTGAGTGTTTTCTACCTTTTTCAGTCCAGATCAGGAGACTTTAGCTGGGCCACCTCAGCCCAGGCTTTGCTGTTCATATATTTTACCACTAGAGGGATTATTTCCCTTTTGGTTTTGGCTATTTATAGAGAGATAAGAAAAGATAAGAGAGGTTAAATAAGAGCCCTTTCTTGCCCCGACTCCAGTAGGAGTACAGCACCCTCACTGCGGGACTGGAGCTGCCTCCACGGGGAGCTTTGTGTCCCAAGCTGCTCTCTGCAGCGGGATCAGCCTCTCGTCTGACCAGCTCTCAACCCATCGTGAGGGACAGCAGATGACGGCATGTGCATGTGCCCACAGAGCTGTTTATGGGGGACACTTCTGCCACGGGCTATGTTTGCTTCTCTTTTTATTTTTTTACAATTTTATTTATTTATTTGACAGAGAGATACACAGTGAGAGAGGGAACACAAGCAGGGGGAGTGGGAGAGGGAGAAGCAGGCTTCCTGCAGAGCAGGGAGCCCGATGTGGGGCTCGATCCCAGGACCCTGGAACCATGACCAGAGCCGAAGGCAGACGCTTAACAACTGAGCCACCCAGGCGCCCCATGCTTCTCTTTTTAAATTCCTCATTTGGTGAAGATATTTTTGGAATTTCCAGAGATAAGCATTACTAAGTTGAAGATTTGATTTGAAACCTGTGTGACTTGTGTGGGCATCTTGCATCTAAACTCTTGGTTTTATATGGTTCCAGACTTTTGGTATCGTCGTCCACGAAGAACCAAATATAATAATTTTGGCTATGAGTTACTTTTTCAAGTTTGTTTATACAGTGATGGCGATTGTTCTGATTAAGAATGGACAAAAATGTATAACATTCTCTAAGAAGTTTAATTTCTTTATCGCTTCACTACTCTTTGCTTCGCAGATTGTATTTATACTTCCAATTTTAATCCCAGATAAAAAACCATCAGTTGATGTGTGCATGCGTCCCTTCATCTGACAAGGGGCCTCCCTCCACTCCAGGGCTACTGGGGAGGCTACTGGATTTCAAAGCCAAGTGACTCAGGAGGCAGACTTGAACATCTCTCAGGGGATGTGTCGTTTTCTTGTTCTCCTATTTGGCCCATAAACTATTTCCAGTTTTGCTTTTCTAAAGATAAGTAGAACCCTGTAAGGAAATTACATTCTTAGAATTATCAGACCAACATGAAGGACAAACATTTATAAAGAGAGTAAATATTAAAAGAACAGGCAGTGTGGTGTAGAGCTTAGATTAAATAGTATCTGGTTTGCTTTGTTCGCTTTCCTTCCAGGTCCTGCTTACTCAGAGGCGCCATATGAACAGAAACACCCATTATTATATGCACATTGGGTTAGTAAGAGAGAATGTGTACTTCTTGAAGAATATCAAGTACTCAGCCCCTGTGTCCTAAAGGCTATTATTTTCTGGCTCAAATAGCAATAGTGATGGTAATAATAATTATAGTTAATAGTTTCAAGCACTACTCTGTTCTAAGCATTTTTTAAAAAAGATTTTATTTATTTATTTGACAGAGAGAGAGAGAGAGCACAAACAGGGGGAGCAGCAGGGAGAGGGAGAAGCAGACTCCCCACTGAGCAGAGAGCCCAATGCGGGACTCGATCCCAGGACTCTGGGATCATGACCTGAGCCGAAGGCAGACACTTCACCGACTGAGCCACCCAGGCGCCCCTGTTCTAAGCATTTTTATGCAACATTTTATTTACTCTTCTTATTCATGGAGAAATGCAATCGTGTTGTTAAACTTTTTTCACCAAATCATAAGCTCTTCAAGGACACTGACCGTCTTTGAATCCCTAGTACCTAGCATGGTGCCTGACTCATTGCATTTCCACAGTAAGTGGGGAATAAATAAAGAAGTAAATGAGAAGACTATTTCTTTACTTATAAATGACTAGAAGACAATAATATTTACTGGATGATCCATAGTATTTAGTCAAATTTTTATCATACTTTTAAATTATGTATATTTATTTTGTTTTTTCTTTCTTTTTCATCTAGGATATGAAACATATTAAAGAATAAATACACAAAATAAAGCATGGTATAACAACTAATCACAACCCACAATCCAAATCAGGTCCTGGATCATTGCCAATTAACTCTTACCTACTTACATGATCCTCTCCTCACCTAGCCCACCGTCTCCTCCACTGTGGGTAATAACTTCTGAAATTTTCGTTTATCATTCTATCACTTTCATTCTTTATAGTTTTATTATGTACATATATGTGCTTAAATAATGTACTGTTTTGCTTTGTTTTTGAGCTTTATAAAATATGGGGTCATACTATATGAACCTGCAGAAATGAGCCTGCACTCAACACCATGCTCCTAAGATTCATCCATGTTGTTTATGCAACTGTAGTTCATTAATTTTTCCTACTGTATAGTATTCCATTGTACAAATAAACCACAACTTATTTATTTCTTCTCCTGTCAATAGACTTTTGGGCTTGGTTTTTCACCATTTTGTTAGTAAGGAAAGTGATACTTTCAACATTCTTGGAAACATCTTCTTGCACATGTGGCAGAATTTCCTTCAGGCGTAGGCCTATTATTAGAATTACTAGGATGAAGTGTATGTGACTTTTCAACATTACAAGATAATGCCAAATGAATGACTTAAGAAGGTGATCACATTATTTCCTTGGGTGAACCAGAACTAAGAATTCAAAATTAATCTAATTCAAAGTACTTACCTCGTTTTCTATTCTGAGTTATGTCCCAGAAACTGTACATCTTGTTATACAGCAAACTCTCATTAAGAAATCTGTTGTATTTCTATACACTAATAATGAAGCAGCAGAAAGTGAAATTAAGAAATAATCCCATTTATGATTGCACCAAACACAAAAGATACCTAAGAATCAATCTAACCAAAGAGGTGAAAAACCTGTACTCTGAAAATTATAACACTGATGAAAGAAATTGAAGATGACAAAAAGAAGTGGAAAAGCATTCCATGCTCACGGATTGGAAGAACAAATATTGTTAGTATGTCTGAACTACCAAAGCATTCTACACATGTAATGTAATCCCTATCAAAATACCACCAGCACTTTTAACAGAACAAGAAAAAATAACCCTAAAATTTGTATAGAAGCACAAAGGACCGCAAATAGCCAAAGTGACCTTGAAAAAGAAAAACAAAACTGGAGGTATCACAATCCCAGATTTCAAGTTATATTACAAAGTGGTAGTAATCAAGACAGTATGATACTGGCATAAAAAGACACAAAGATCAATGGGATAGAACAGAAACCCAGAAATAAACCTATAATTATATGGTCAATTAATCTTTGACAAAGCAGGAAAGAATATCCAATGGGAAAAAGAAAGTCTCTTTAACAAATGGTGTTGGGAAAACTGGACAGCCACATGCAGAAGAATGAAACTGAGAAGAATGAAATGCTTTCTTACATCATACACAAAAATAAACTCAAAATGGATTAGAGACCTAAATGTGAGACCTGAAACCATAAAAATCCTGTAAGAGAACATAGGCAATAAACTCTCTGATATCAGCTGTAGCAATTTTTTTTCCAGATATGTTGCCTGAGGTGAGCGAAATAAAAGCAAAAATACACTATTGGGATTAATATCAAAATAAAAAGCTTCTGCACCACAAAGGAAACAATCAATAAAACTAAAAGGCAACCTATCGAATGGGAGAAGATATTTGCAAATGATATATCTGATAAAGGGTTAGTATCCAAAATACATAAAGGTCTTATACAACTCAACACCAAAAAATAAATAATCCTATTAAAAAATGGAAGGAAGCCATGAACAGACATTTCTCCAAAGAAGACCTACAGATGGCCAATTCTATCTGTTCTATCTATCATGTGCTATCTATAAGGCACATGAAAATATACTCAACATCACTCATCATCCGGGAAATACAAATGAAAACCACAAAGAGATATCACCTCACACCGGTCAGAATAGCTAAAATCAACAACACAAGAAACAACAGATGTTGGCGAGGATGCAGAGAAAGGAGAACCCTCTTACGCTGTTGGTGGGAATGCAAGCTGGTGCAGCCACTCTGGAAAATAGTATGGAGGTTTCTCGAAAAGTTAAAAATAGAACTACCCTACAATCCTGGAATCACACTACTAGGTATTTACCCCCAAAATACAAGAACCCTAATTCAGAGGGATACATGCACCCCAATGTTTATAGCAACATTATTTACAATAGTGAAAATAGGGAAACAGCCCAAGTATGCATTAATAGATGAATGGATAAAGAAGATGTGGTATATATATACAATGGAATATTATTCAGCCATAAAAAAGAATGAAATCTTGCCATTTGCAATGCCATGGATGGAGCTAAAGAGTATTATGCTGAATGAAATAAGTCAGAGAAAGATAACTACCATATGATCTCAGTCATATGTGGAATTTAAGGAACACACAAGCAAAGGGAAAAAGAGAGAGAGAGAGAGATACAAACCAAGAAATGGATTCTTAACTACAGAGAACACATTGATGGTCACCACAGGGGAGATGGGTGGTGGAAAGAGGGGATGGGGATTAAAGAATACACTTCTCATGATGAAAAAAAAAACGAATTAAAAAAAAAAGACAACATTTTACTAACCTAAACAGAGTGTTCCTGATGATAGTATATGGTCTACAAAGGAAACTTATTAGGTAAGGTCACTGAGTGATGTCTTTGTAAACTAAAAGTCTAAACTCTGCAGTGGTTGCAAAAATATAGAATGTTATAATTAGAATAGTCCTGAAGACTTTGCAATTCCCAAGAGCTACTCATCATCTAAATCCCCTGAGAACAGAGAAGGATTATTCTGTGAAAATAAAATGGCTACAGTATTTCCAGTCCTGCTAATAATGTGAAGAGCACAGATACAAAATAAACTGAATGTGCCTCCTTAGTTATTTCTAGAGCTCCCATAATTTATCCTTCTCAGGATTGTAGGCTAGTCTGTAGTTATATTGTAAGAACTGGAAAAGAAATCTCAGTTTAGTAAAATAGACTGCTAAAAGAGTATCCACATATGCTCTAAGAAAAAAGCATTCATAGAGTTATTTATACACATATGGTCATATCTTTATCAGGCAACTTGATACATCTGCTACATATTGGAAATTTCTCACTAGAGAAGAATCTGTGTATTTTAAGTAAGATTTCATCTGACCTAAAAGTATTCTGATCCATTGGGTAGATTATTTCCCAGTGGATTCCAGTTGTCATCCAGATTCTTAAATTGACTCTATTGTTTAGATTCAGACAAAGAACAATGACAGGGCGTAATTGTTACCAGAAAAGAGAGCTACCCTGTAAGGAACAATTAGTGCACCCCTGTACGCAGAGATCACTCCCTCGAGGGTTGTGTCCATGCTACTGAATGGATCAAATTATTGGTCTTTTGTTTGAGATTTGTCACTGAATTTCAATTCTCATCATTTGGAAAAGGTAGGAGGATTAAATAAATTACAAACTTACTCTACAAAATGATGCTACTGAGCACAGACCAGGACACCACGCCGAGAGCGACATTCATATCGTAATAAATAAATGCCAAGTGAAAACTGTAATAATTGGGGGAGAGAGCCACCTATTGAACAGTTTATTTCTGTCTGTATTTATAAATAGAAATAGAAGCTCCAGAGATTCCTTTCATTTTGTTGTTTCTTGTTTTGAATAGATTTGCTAATATTAAATCTATTCAGATATAGATTTGTAATTCGTAGAAACATTTTTTTTGTTTAGTTCACGCCTTATCCTTACTGTTTGCAGAAGTGTTTAGTATGCTGTAACTGCCCACTTAACATTAATTCTATGAACTATCACCATTCAAAATCATAACTATAAAAATGAATTAAAATATACTAAACCAGTACAATGGTGTTCAGTATCTAGTGCACAGAATAAGTGGAAAAAACTCAACCAGTGTCTGAAAACATTGCTTAATAACCACAGCATGCATCTAATAGAATCTAATTTCTCTAATAATATATTCACCAGAGCCATACTGAAGATATTTTATCATAAACTATGGTTCCTAAGATAATACTGGAAATGAGAATTTAATGACATGAAGATTATGAGACACTGGATTGTTTCACTTGAGTAGTCACTGGGTTTTCCTTAAAACAGTTTGCTATTTTTCCTATATAACTGGTATATTATAATCATATATATATGATTAAACTTTGGCCCAGATTTGAAATTCGTATTTTTCTGGGGAAATCATGAAGCCAAAGATGAAACAGTCACTCATTCACAACATAAAAATACTAATATTGTATGGTGACTAACATAACATAATAAAATTAAAAAAAAATACTAATAGTGGTGATCATAACTCATGGTGAATCATGAAAATCACTGTTTAACATTTATGAAGATCTTTGTAATTTGTAAAATGGTTTTTATTTGTATTATGTGACTCACCTGTCCCTATGTGACTATACAACTATAAACTCATACATGTGTAACAGATAAGGAAACTGAGGCTCATTTCAGTGATGACTTCCTAGTATTTCATGATGAATAACTTGGCTTCATCCTTTTACAGATAAACTTACCTTAATACTGTTTCTTCCATTATTTTTGTATATATATATATATATATATATATACACACACATATAATTTACTTAGTTTCATCTCAATATACATAGAAGCTACGTAAAAGTTTATATCCTGTTTACTTACTACAAGATATATTCATGTTGCTATTTAAGTTTGTCAACTATTATCCTAAATATCTGTATAATAGTTTATTGTACCTCTGAAACAAATAATACATTATATGTTAAAAAAAAAAAGAAGAAGAAGATAGCAGGAAGGGAAGAATGAAGGGGGGGATATCGGAGGGGGAGATGAACCATGAGAGACAATGGACTCTGAAAAACAAACTGAGGGTTCTGGAGGGGAGGGGGGTGGGGGGATGGGTTAGCCTGGTGATGGGTATTAAGGAGGGCACAAACTGCATGGAGCACTGGGTGTTATACGCAAACAATGAATCATGGAACGCTACATCAAAAACTAATGATGTAGGGTGCCTGGGTGGCTCAGTTGGTTGAGCGACTGCCTTCGGCTCAGGTCATGATCCTGGAGTACCGGGATCGAGTCCCACATCGGGCTCCCTGCTCAGCAGGGAGTCTGCTTCTCCCTCTGACCCTCCCCCCTCTCATGTGCTCTCTCTCTCTCTCTCATTCACTCTCTCAAATAAATAAATAAAATCTTTAAAAAGAAAAAACTAATGATGTAATGTATGGTGATTAACATAACATAATAATAAAATAAAAAAAATCACACACACACAAAAAATAGTCTATTGAAAAGATGTGAACCATGTACTCCATTCATTCAAAAATATTTAAGTCTTTATAATGTGCTGAGCTCTAGATACTGTGAATGCAGGACTGAAATGACACTTTGTTACTGTCACAAACTATAAAGAAACTTTTAGATATTGTTTTCTAATATGTGATAAATATGAAGAAAAACACTGAATGCATTATTCATAATAATTAGCCTGTTGTCCAAGATAATTTGGAATAGAAAGTCCAGAAATAGCATTTATATTTATGGTTAGTTGATTTTCAGCAAAGCTGCCAAGGAAATTCAATGGAAAGAGGATAGTCTTTTCAATAAACACTACTCAAAAAATTGGATATCTTATGTTTAAAAAGAAAAAAGCTACCTTCGATTCTTACTTGATGCCATATACAAAAATTAACTCAAAATTGATCATCACTCAGGGGCACCTGAGTGGCTCAGCTGGTTGAGCCTCCAACTCTTGATTTCGGCTCAGGTCATGACCTCAGGGTCATGAGATCGAGCCCTGCGGTGGGCTCCATGCTGGGCGTGGAGCTTGCTTGGAATTCTCTCTCTCCCTCTACCCCTCCCCCTGCTTACACTCTTTGTCTCTCTCTCTCTAAATAAGTAAAATCTTTTTTAAAAAATTGATCATCATTCAAATGTAAAAATTAAAACAAGAAAACTTTCATATGAAAACACAGGAGAGGCCAAGGAGACCTTGAGATAAGCAGAGAGTTCTTAGGTATGACACTAAATGTATGATCTACAAAAGTCAACAACTAATAAATTGGATCTCATCAAAATGAAAACCATGTGCTCTTTAAGAGAGACCGTTAAGAAAAATGACAAGACAAGCTAAAAATTTGGTGAATATGTTTGCAAATGATATAGTTGATAAAGGGTTTATATCAATAATACACAAAGAATGCTTATAACTGAATAACAACACAAACAACCCAGTTAAATCAAGTAGGAATTCCCCTATTAATTGGCAAAAGATTTGAACAGACATTTTGCAAAGAAGACATACAAATAACTAATAAGCTCATTAGAAGATATTCAACATCATAGTCATCAGGAAAATGCAAATTAAGACCACAATGAGCTACAACTTCACATCCACCGGAATGGCTACAATCATACGGACAAAACGGACAACTGGAACCTTCATGATGTTCTGGGGAATGTAATCGTCACACCTGCTTTTGAAAACAGTCTGCAGCTTCTTCAAAAAGTAAACATAACTTTACCATATAATTTAGCAATTCTACTCCTAGGTGTCTGCACAAAACAAATGAAAATACATGTCCCCCAAAATAGTTCTTTGCCAATATCTATAGCAGTATTTTTTATCATAGTCCCAAACGGGAAACACCCAAATGTCCATCAGCTGGGAAATGAAATGTGAGGTATTTGTAAATGGCATACTACTTAGCAGTAAAAAGGAACAAATTACTGATAGATGCCAGCACATGAAAAAACCTCAAAAATACGATGCTAATTGGAAAAGCCAGACACAAAAGACTACGTGTGTGATTCCATTTATGTCCTACTTCCAGAAAAGTCACATCTATAAGAGACAGAAAGCAAACCAGTGGTCACCAGGAGTGGAGTGTTAAGTGACTGCTGATGGGCACAGAGGAACTCTGGTGTGGGGGGGTGAGGGGGCAATGAAATGCTCTGAACCCATTGGTTGTGTAGGGCGCACACTTTGGTGAGCTAACTAAAAATGGCTGAACTCTGTAATTGCAACAGACAAATGTAATGATATGTAAACAGCTCACTAAAGGTGTTAAAACAACCACTTCCACCACAACAAATTAGAGTTTGAAAGACAGATGTATTTTTATAATAAAAAAATTGCAAATGTGAACCATGAATCTCATGAACGGACTGTTTGGTATTCGTGTAACCTTAGGCTACTCACTTCATCTGTTGGGACCTCAGAGATCATGTAGTTAAAAATGCTTATAAATCGGGGCGCCTGGGTGGCTCAGTTGGTTAGGCGACTGCCTTCGGCTCAGGTCATGATCCTGGAGTCCCAGGATCGAGTCCCACATCGGGCTCCCTGCTCAGCAGGGAGTCTGCTTCTCCCTCTGACCCTCCCCCCTCTCATGTGTTCTCTCTCTCTCTCTCATTCTCTCTCTCAAATAAATAAATAAAATCTTTAAAAAAAAAAATGCTTATAAATCTGATAAAAACTCTCTATTCCATCCTGTTGGTCATCTTCTCTCTCCCTGGGCTGTTTTAATGATCATAGCTTCAAAGTGAGTCCTATAGGTTTTTGAGCAAATTCCAGCACATTACATATAGCAGGATACACTGTTAAAAGATTAAAAGCAGCTGGAGCGTCTGGTTGGCTCTGTTGGTTAAGTGGTTAAGGGTCTGACTCTTGATTTCAGCTCAAGTCATGATCTCAGGGTCGTGAGATAGAGCCCCGAGTCGGGCTGAGCATGGCGTCTGCTTGGGATTTTCTCCCTCCGCTCCCCACCCCCGGCTTGCCCTTGTGTACTCTCTCTCTCAAAAAATATATATATATATTTTTTAAAAAGCTCAAACAACATACTCCTAAGAAATATGTGCATGATAAAATGCTATTAAGAACAAAGAGAAAGAATGAGGATCCCCAGTTTCAGGAAAGTGTGAAGCTTGAGCGGGGAGGAGGCAGAGGGAGTAATGGCTTATGCTTTAATTCTCCTATTGCTTGGTGGATTCATGGTATTCATGACCTTAATAAATAAATAAACAAGCCCCTGAATACACAAATAAAAAGAAACTAAGTTTCTTCTCTAAAAGATAGCAAGATGTATAAGGTGTCATGGAGGTTATAATTTGTATAGGAAATAAGCAATAGACACAAATTATTCAGAGCTGAGTACTTTTTTTTTTTTAACATATAATGTATTACTTGTTTCAGAGGTACAGATCTTCTTAATACTGAATACTTTAAGTATGGAAAACAATGGGTAGAATTTAGAGTTTACAAAGCAGTTTCACATATATTATCTCTTTGATTCCTCTAATCATGCAAGAATGCAGGCAAAACACACACTACAGTCCCAATTTTCCTAATAAGCAGTTGGGATTCTAATAGGTCAAGTGACTTATCCAAAGTAACACAACCAAAAAATAAGGAACGTGACTCGAACCCTCCCTGTAGGTTCTTTCCACCTCTGTGGCTGCCACCTCTTGAAATACAGAACATAAGAGATGACCAAGCAGACATACATTATATGAGAATTAAAAAGTGAAATGTTGGGGCACCTGGGTGGCTCCATCATTAAGCGTCTGCCTTCAGCTCAGGTCATGATCTCAGGGTCCTGGGATCGAGCCCCGCATCGGGCTCCCTGCTCAGCAGGAAGCCTGTTTCTCCCTCTCCCACTCCCCCTGCTTGTGTTCCTGCTCTCGCTGTGTCTCTCTCTGGCAAATAAATAAGTAAAATCCTAAAAAAAAAAAAAGTGAAATGTTAAAGTGAAATTCACATCACTTTGTTCCTGCTTGCACACAACACTGACACTGGGTCGTACGTTAAGGATTTGGAACTGACTTCAATGCACCATGTTTTTCTGTCTCCTCAGTTTTAAGTCTGAGCTTAGCTGTCGAAAGACTGCCTTCTGATTGGCTTCTTCTTCAAGGCATGACTCAGTGACAGGGATATTTGGGACGTGTTTTCCCAGGACATTTGAACTACTTCGGGGTGGATGTTTTTCATCCTGCGTTGTTGTGGATATGCCATTTGGCAGCATGCAGAGTCCCAACTGCAGCCCTCTGGGCCCCTTGTGGTCTGTGGGCCCATGGACAGAGATCACTTGGCTTCCTTGCCAAGTTTATAATGATTAATGGTTAATTTATGGAACATGTTCCCACAAACTCTTCAGTTATTCATACACCCTAGAATAGGGTTCGGCAGGGGTAAATGACAAAATAGATATTTTCTTGGCAAGTTACCATTGAGAGACTTTTCTAGGCACCAAAGCAATTCAGAAACAGATCTGCATTTGGAGTTCAGTTGTGTTAAATTATTTAACAATAAAATAGCTTCACACCATTTAACTCAGAGAAGAAGATGCATTTCCCAAATCTTAACGATGATTTTAAATACTGGATATATGAATTTATTGTATTTATTTAAGTCTATAAATGTGATTTTCTGCTTCTCTCCTTTGCCACAAAAATGTGATACAGATAAATTTATACCTGTTTTTCTCATATTCTCCCCCCAAAAGCTAGTTTTAATTGGATACTATATGCCATAAATCATTGAAATATATTGCTTTTCTACTGTTGTAAGCTTAATGGTTACTCTATAAAATTTTTTTTAAAGTTTTCATGTAAATTATGGTTAGTTAAAATATAGAGTTAACATTGGTTTCAGGGGTAGAATTCAGTGATTCATCATTGACATACAACGCCCAGTGCTCATCACAAGTGCCCTCCTTAATGCCCATCCCCCATCTAGCCCACCCCCACCCACCGCCCTCCAGTAACTTCAGTGCAAATGACTTTTGAATTCATTTTCTACCCCAAAGTTCTCATTTATGAATTAGGAAATTCAAGGTCAAGAGGTTAAGAGATGTGCTCAATGCTCAAAAATCCACAGGTACTTGGGAAGAGAATTAGGATTATAGCCAAGATCACAAGACCTCATCCTGTGTTCTTTGCACTCTAGCATAATCCAGACCAAATCTAAAATGTTCACAACACAACATGGTTGCAGTCCTATTATTCTATCAGTATTCATAATGGGATGGGAATTCATAAGCAAAAACACACATAGATTTAAACTTTCTCTTAAATTAAAACCCTAAACATGCATTTTTCACTGATCTGGTATAGAACCCAGGTCATATTCCTTGGTATGGGCGCATTGACTGGGTTACTCACGTTTTTTCTTGAATAAGTCACACCAATAGTACATCATTTATTCTTTCCAGTGTCCATTTCTTTAGGTTGTTGGAGAACTTAAATACACTTACAAAGTAATCTGAGTGCTGAATCTTTCCAGATTTTTATCCTTCTCCATCCCCATTCTTTTAAATTGTTAGTCCCACATATTAAGGCAAATCCTTCCTTCCTTCCTTCATCCCCTCCCACCTTTCCTCCCACCCTTCCTTTCTTCCTTCCTTCCTTTCTTCCTTCTAAATGACTAGACTTGATGGAGTCTTTTCAAAACCTCCAACTTGGTTCTTAGAAACAGCAGCTTTCTTTTTTCCCTTGCTCCTATTTCAACTATTTACATATTCGTTAATTCAATTACAGCATAACAATAGTAAGTGCTGCTGGCATGCATGAGCTGGGGAACTATTGCTGGAACCTTGTAAACATTACTTAACTGCTGGGAGCATTAAAGCTGGAGCGTCCTGGAGAGCATCATGCTAACGCTGAGAGCTCAGCAAGTGCAAGAATCAGGAGGACATGGAGGGAGGGCATGGGGGCTCCATCGAGAGAGCGTTGGCTGAACATTATAATCATAGTGCCTATGTAATGACTAAAATAGCTTCTTTATTTTTCTCCGATGGCAACATATCACGTTTTTTAAAATAAGAAGAAAAGTAACACTGCTACTCTAAGCTTATATCATCATTAATAATTTGCTGTAGTTCCCTGCAGTCTTTTTGTGGTCACATATATTTTTATTTATAGACTTGAGATCATATTGGAGGTACAGTTTCATTTGTATTTTTTTAATCAGTGATTTATACTATGGGTATTTCCTACATTAAATATTTTTCAAGATGTACATTTTTAATGATTTCATGGGATTACATCTGGATTTCACTAAAATTTTCTGATTGCATATTATAGTATGTTTAATTATTTCTAAGCCCTTCCTTCAGTAAGTTTAAAGGCAAAGTAATACCAGAGTGAATAAAAACATGGACATTATAATCAAACCCACTAGTTATAGAACATGACACATAGTGTAAATGCCTAAAAGTATTAATGATAAATACATATGAATATAAATATATAAATATTTATAATTTTTCAAACCTACATTTTGGGTAATGATTGGATTTGCATTATTCTTATAAATGAATGTGACAGGAAATAATATGTTATCAGATATATTATATTGAGTCTTGTCATCAAAAAACATCTGCACGTTATCTTCCAATCTATTTAGGTTTTCCTTTAGATCCCTCTATTAAGTTCTGTAGTTTCTTTGATACAGGTTGTGCATATTTCTTCCTATTTCCAGGTATTAATATTTCTGTGATTATTGTACAAAGAAGCTTTCTTTACTCTTACATTCTGATTTGCTAAATTGTAAGCTTTCAAACTTTAATCTTAGTTTTTAACAGTTTCCTAGTTAACTTGTTTTTTTAAGGGCTATTTAACACAAGTGGTCATTACAATTGAATATGGACTAATAAAAGGTCCAAAAAGATAAGAAAGAAATTTCCAAACTAGGCAAATTTCATAAAGACACCCCTGCCTGTCCGGAGTCTGTTTCCCAGGTAACTGGAAACTATGTTCATGTTCATAGCACCTCATTCTCTCTTGGCCACATTGTACCTGACTCTTGATAGGTTGTAACACTGAATATCAACATGTCAGACCCATACTGCCTTTTTTTTTAATGATAAATAAATCTTTAGTCCTGAAAGGAAAATTGTATACATATAATTGTGCATTTAAAAATGTTTATTCGAGTTAAAAAGGATCTAACTCAATATTTAGGCAGACCTGAACTGTAATGAAGTGCTGTCACCTACTTATAAAAAATAAATGTGAATTTAAGAGAATACAAAGACAGAAGTCACACCAAAGAAGCTCAGGGAAATGGAAGGACAAAGATAGAAGAGGAGAAGAAAATAAACACCCGAGTCCATGACTGACCAGACTGTAGGACACAGAACCAAAGTCAGATGCCCAGGTTCAGATCCAGCCTTACCACTCCCTTCAGGGTACAGCCACATTGTTCATTTTCTCTACGTCTCCCTTCCCTTGTGTGTAAAATGGGAATTATGACAGTATCCCCCTCATAGGCATTTGCCAGAATCAAATTAGTTAAACCAGCGATTTTCAAGGTGTGATCCATAAACCAGCAGCAACAGCCTGATCTGGGGGCTCATTAGAAATGCAGACTGTCTGGCTCTACCCAGACCCACCAAATGGCATGCCGTCCAGCTCGTTCTGATGTGTGTGTGAAGGTGTGAGAAGCCAAGTTAAGCTGTGAAGAATGCAGAGCAGTGCCTAGCACATAACACACATTCAAATGTTAACTATTGTTATCAGCAAACCTTTGTAAGCTCTTCCAAAGCATTTTACTACCTCCTTATTTATTTGAAAACATCTATTTTTGAAAGAAACAAACAAAAAATAATTGACCAGATTAATTTGCACACAAGACAAAAAGGAAATAAGCAGAAATGAACCTCAGACTTCAGAGTGGGAAACATGAGGGAGTCTGTTAGTCTCATAAGCGAGCTTGGCTTTTCTTCCGTCCTCACTTCAGACCCCGGTCTCAGTTCCGAGACCTGAGCTCCACCCCTTTGTTTTCCTGCACTGTACCTGCGCCTCCACGAATTGTCCCTTTCCATTCTCCTGGGTTATTGGATCTGATGTGCCATGTTCCCTGCGGCACCGGAATTCATCTTCAAGTCGCTTCCAGTACACACACTCTAACTGGGGTCCTGGGGATGCTCATGTATTTAAGGAGCAGAGGCAGACCTCTGACAAAGGAAACTGAGGCACAGGCAAACTATCACGTGCCAACTTCAGCTTACCTCTGTTGGCCTTGGTGGCGGCGTTGGGTGGAGAGCAAGGCGTTGGCGGTCCAATGACCGAGTGGGGAAAACACCCCCTTGTGTTTCTCCCTTACTCTCCCACGACCACCACACTCAGAATATTTCTGGCACCATATGTGTGGGTCTTGCTTTTGGTTTTTGCCCTCACAACAAGTGATTCTCTGTGATACCAGCTGGGTGTTCTGCAATTTAACTGAATTCTGACACTATCTACCTGGACATAGTGTCAGCTCCCACAGGTAAGGGTTCAGACCCAAGACCCTGCTCCCTACTTCAGACACCAGCTGCAAATAGAGGGTCCCCAGGTTACCCTCAGCGTCTGTACGACGTGGTACAGAATGGAGGTTGCCATTTAACACTCCTCCTCGGGGTCGGTCATTAGCTAGAACAGCCCACAGAACTAGGGAAACACATTTACCAGTTTATTAGACAATAAAAGATATGATAAAGGATACAGATGAGCTGTCAGATGAAGAGAGACAGAGGGCGAGGTCTGGAAGGGTCCCGAGCACAGGAGCTTCTGTCCCCAGTGAGCTGGATTGCAGCATGTCCCACCCTCCCAGCAGTGGAAGCTCTCCAAACTCCATCCTTGGTGGGATTTTTACGGAGGCTTCATTATGTAGAATGATCGATCATTAACTCAATCTCCAGCCCCTCTCCCCTTCTGGACATTGGGCGTAGGACCAAAGGTTCCAAGCTCCTAATCACGGCTTGGTCCTTCTGGCAGTCAGCCTTCATCCTGAAGTTATCAGGTAGCCCAATGAGAGTCACCTTATTAGAAGGAAATTGATCCTATCACTCAGGAAATTTCACGGGTTTGGGGGCTCTGTATCAGGAACTGGGGGCAGAGACCAACAAATAATATTTTCTCTCATTTCACAACCACTAAGTCAACAAGTATGATTACACTGACTGTGGAGCTAGCCACCCGGGGCCTTAGATTTCCTAGTGTCAGTATGGACCATGCACACCACCACCGGCGACTTTTCAACACCCGAGCAACGCCGTAGAAAAGCATTCATTCCCTGCATGTGTCCCTCAGTCTGAGTGTGCTATCTCCCTGCTTGTCCCGGCGGGGACCTGCAGGGGAGACCGTCCCTTCACCATGTCCCAGGAACTAAGCCACGATCTTCTGTAAAACAGCATCCAAATGAGAGCCATCTCTTTGCAAACACGTTTCTTTGAGCTAATTCTTTGTTGTTGTTGGCTTACCTAGTTATTTGAACAGTATTACTGATTTTTTTTTTTTTTTTGTCCTAACTTACTTTCTTTGGGCTGATTCTCAACTAACTGCTGCAAAGATGAACCTTGAAAATTCTTGGTGACTAAAGTAACCAATAAATTATGTCTGTGGCTAAACCCCCAAATGATCCTCATCACTTGTTGAAGTTGATTTGGTTTCCTGCCTCTAAGTAAGAATCTCATTAACTTTTAAACACATATGAAAGATGTGTATCATGTCATACTATTTCAATTTTTAATGTCTATTTTTTGTGGTTTGAATGGAAATATGAACAACAGTGTCAAATGGGAACGAAAACTTTTAAACAATTTTCCTTAGAGAGCCACCTTCCTTCCATGTCAAAGATGTTCGAGCTGTTCTTCCAACATCTCTACACCGTCCAAAGCCTGCTCTCGATCCTGTTATGAGCCCTGAACTCACTGACTTGTGGAGCCTCCCATTTACGTCCTTGGTGACTAACTGTGCTAAATGAGCAACACAGTGAATTCCTAAAATGCCTAGTGCTGCACACTATGCTTTCACCTTGCTAAATATTGGTGGTGTTCCACCTGTGTTTCTAATGTAAAGGCATTTAAAATTTTTTTTTTTCTATGAAGTACTTATAAAGATTTCAGACATCTAATTTTGATGATTCCTTTGTATCCATTTCTAGTAATTCTGAAAATGTTAATAATTGCAAACTCTTTATACTTCAAAAAAGCTAATATATGCAGGGCGCCTGGGTGGCTCAGTCTGTCGAGCACCTGCCTTCGGCTCAGGTCATGAGCTCAGGGTCCTGGGATCCAGCCCCTGCTCGGCGGGGAGTCTGCCTCTCCCTCTGCTGCTCCCCCTGCTCCTTGTCTCTCAAATAAATAAAATATATGTATTTTTTAAAAAGCTAATATATGTGAGTAATAAAATGTTGTTATGTGAGTCCCAGTCTGAGCCCAAAGGCCTAAGAAGGGGGAATGCCAAAGTCCGGGGACAGGGGAGATGGGCATCTCAGCGTAAGCAGAGAGCACATGTGCCCCGTCCCTGCCTTTTGGTTCCGTGTGGGCCCTCAACACGTGGGATGATGCCTGCCCACGTCGCTGACGGCAGGGCTGCCGATGCCACCCTCTTGGGGAAGCGCTTTCACGGCAACACCCGGAGGGGATGTGAGCCCTGCCCAGTTGACATGAAATTACCCATGGCACTGTGCCTTCACAACCCTCCCTGAGAAAGGGTTTTCTATCTGTAATTAATTTCTCCAGGGACTAGCAGCTCCCTACCATCAAAGGCAGTCCTTTCAGGTAGGACAAAGCCCACGTCTCCAAGGGGGAAGTGAGTGTGTGCACGGGCTGTCTAGCTCTGTTTTGTTCCTGGGTGTGTGGTCTCTCTAGAACAGGGTATGTTCTGGTGACTCAACGGAGGTTTTTGTTTATGCTACAGAGAGTCAGAGGAATAACTGGTTTTATCGGAACAGCATCTTTCAGATCCTGTCTCCTTTTTCTTGAAGCAAGGTTCAAAATCTTCCTTTTCATGCCTCCCATACATGGGAAACAGCGGGACTGTTCTCCAGTTGAATAGGTATTATTCTTTCCAGGGCAAGAGTCCAAAACAGAAGCTGGCCTTTCAAGCTGCCTTTCTTCTTTTCCCTCTAAATGCCACGTTCCCGAAGCCTCCTCTCCAGCCCTCCGTCCTTACTCATCATCCACACGCGTGGTTTCCCCAGTCTCCTACACACGATGACTCCTGCCTCCAGCTCAGACGCCTGTCTTGAGCTCAGAAACTGTTTATGCAACATCCATCCGCATGACGGAGGATATTCAGACTGAATGTCTTCATACTCGCTCTCTCCTGTGCTGGTGGATTATCCCACCCAAACCTACCTGCAGGTTATGTGGATCTCCTCAAACTCACAGCCTACATTCACTCAATTAGCTGCCTTGTTCTCTCCAACCTCTCCAGCATCCCAGGGCCTTAGTAATAATGCTGTTCAGCCAATGAGAACGACTGTTTGCCAGAAACTCTGCTAGACTTTGTACATAGATTTTTATTTAATCCCTCACAAAACACTGAAGGAGAGTGATGTTACTCTATCTTACCATGAAGAGCCTCCACACTGCTCTCCACAGGGACTGCACCAGTTACACTCTTCCCAACAGTGTGTGGTCTTCCCTGTCCTCCACGTCCTCACCAGCACCGCTGCCTCTTGTCCTCTCGATCCTAGCCACTCTGACAGGTGTCAGGTGACATCCCACGGTGGTTCTGGTTTGCAGTTCCCTGATGATGAGTGATGTCCCGGGCCTTTTTATGTACCTGCTGGCCATTTGGATGTCTTCCTTAGAAAACGCCTATTCGGTCCCCTGCCCAGTATTTAATTACATTTGTTGTTGATGTTGTTACTGAGTTGTTACATATAGGTTGGATATTAGTCCCTTATGAGATACATTATTTGCAAATATTCTCTTCCATTACATAAGGTGCCTTTTCATTTGTTGATTATTTCTTTTGTTCTGCAGAATCTGTTTAGTTTGATGTCATCCCACTTGTTGATTTTTGCTTTGTGGTTTGTGCTTTTGCTGTTATATTATAAAATCATTGACAAAATCACTTTTTCCTCTATGTTTTCTGGGAGCTTTTTTGCTGTTTTCTTCTAGAAGTTTATGGCTTTGGGTCTTATATTTAAGTCTGTAATCTTTTTGAACTAATTTTTGTGAGTGGTGTAGGTAGTGGTTCAGTCTCATCTTTCTGCTCATGGTTATCCAGTTTCCCCCAACTGAAGAGACTGTCCTTCCCCCATTGAGTACTCCCGACCCCCTTGTCAAATATTAGTTGATGCTATACATGAGGATTTATTCCTGGGCTCTCAATTTTGTTCTTTTGGTCTGTGGGTCTGTTTTTATCTATATCATACTATTGATTACAATAGTATAGTTTTGAGATCAGGAAGTTCAATATCTTAAGCTTTGTTCTTTTTTCTCATAGTTGCTTTTGCTATTTGGAGTCTTCTGTGGTTCCATACAAATTTTAGAATTGTTTGTTCTATTTTTGTGAAAAATGTCTTTGGGATTTTCATAGGGATTGCAGTGAATCTATAGATGGCTTTGGCTAGTGTGGAGATTTTAACAATATTAATTCTTCTGATCTGTGAACATGAGGTATCTTTCCATTTTTTGTGTCTTCAGTTTCTTCCACCAAAGTCTTGTGGTTTTTATTGTAGGTATCTTTCCCTTCCTAGGTTAATTTTATTCCCACATATTTTATTGTTTTTGTTGCTATTAAGAATGGGACAGTTTTCTTTATTTCTTTTTCAGATATTTTATTGTTAGGATAATTTCTATTGTATAGAAATGTAACTGACTTTTGTTATGTTGGTTTCGTATCCTGTGACCCCTGAATTCATTCATTAGTTCCAACAGTATTTGGGTGGAGCTTGAGGATCTTCTATATGTAAGATCATGTCGTCTGCAAACAAAGACAGTTTTGCTTTTCTTTTTCTCGCCTGACTGATAGAGTTCGGACTTTCAGGGCTGTGGGTCAGCAGTTGTTCTGTCTTGGTTTTCTCAGTGGCTAGAGCTGCTGGGCTGGTCCGCAGGGCAGGGTCCCACCACGCGGCGGCTTCTGGTAGCCTGAGCCGCTCGGCCTCGCTCCTCGTTCTCCCTGTGTGTTGCCTTTGTTCAGCTGGAGAAGCTGAAGCAAGGCCTTTGTGCACTGCCCCAGAAAGCTGGGGAAGGTGGCTGCTCACCCCGCTCATCCTGTCCTTTCCTGGAAAGAGAATTCTTTCTAACTGGGGAGTTCCCTCTTGCTGCTCAGCAGGGCCCGCTTGGCGGATGGGACAATGCGGGCAAAACAAAGCTATCTTCCGCTGCTTCTTGTGTGATTATTTTCAGGGTTTGTTTGTTTGTTTGTTTTTTCATTGTGTTGCTCAAGTTTCTTACGTGGACTTCAGAGTTCTCCCCGAGCTGTTTTTGTTCACGAATAGCTTTTTATTTTTTATTTTTTTTTTATGAGAGAGAGAGAAAGCATGCATGCGGGGAGTGGGGAGGGGCAGAAGGAGAGAGAAAACCTCAAGCCGTCTCCCCGCTGAGCGCAGAGCCCAACACAAAACACGGGCTCGATCTCACGACCCTGAGATCATGACCTGAGATCGTGACCTGAGCTGAAACCGAGTCAGACACCCCACCAACTCAGCCACCCAGGCGCTCCCCTGGATAGCTTTCTAACTAATTGTGCAGGGCGAGACTGGGGGCTCCTGCATCACCATGTTGATCATATTTCGCTACTGATTGCTTCGCCATCTACTGCTCAAAATAAGAAGGGTTTGAGATGCTGACAAGAGAGTTGTGCAAGGGGTGTGACTGGGAAACCTGAAAGAGCGGCACCATGTAGTTAGCGTCTGTTGGGATGTCAGGGTTTTATAGCTCACATGTCAGTGAAACAGGTGGGAGATCACCAGGGGCCAGGATGCTGTGATTAAAGATGGCCCCCTCAGTGTAAGACAACACGGCCGTGAGCACCTGCGAAGGCAACTTTCTTTTTTTTTTTTTTTTTAAAGATTATATTTATTTATTTGACAGAGAGAGACACAGCGAGAGAGGGAACACAAGCAGGGGGAGTGGGAGAGGGAGAAGCAGGCTTCCCGCGGAGCAGGGAGCCCGATGCGGAGCTCGATCCCAGGACCCCGGGATCATGACCTGAGCCGAAGGCAGACGCTTAACGACTGAGCCCCCCAGGCGCCCTGAAGGCAACTTTCTATCTGACCTTGGCAGTGTCATTTCTGAAAACGCCTCCCTCAGAGTTCACATCCTACCAGTACTAATACCTGAAGGGGTTTAGAGAAATACTGGCTAATCAGATTTCAACTCTCCTTTATGCTCGTGGAGACTCAGTTGAGAAAATACACAAAGGTGTGAGAGAGATTAAAGTATTTGTTTTAATCTTGGGAAAACACTGGATTAGAGACTGTGTCTTCAGAGCCCCTGTTAGCCTTTCTAAAACCTTCTCCCCACAAGTCTTGATTCTGGGACGACCAATCTGATGGGGAGAGAGGCCAGCATGCAGACAGGCTTTCCAGAGACAGACAAGCCTTTGAACTGGCCTCTGAAAAGCTGGCCTGGGCTCTAACCTGTTTATCACACAAGGTAAGTCGGAGCACCCTTTCCTGAAAGGAAGTAGATATGGAAAGAGAAAAAGGTAGGGAGGGAGGGAGAGAGAGATGCTAAGACCTGAGCTTTGCATGCTCACTCGCTTCTCTCAGAGTTCCTCGTCAGATAGGCCTCTCTTCCTCTCTTAAGTGAAAGAGAAACATCACGCAAGAGCAGCTCTAGTAGAAAGCTACCCCTGGCAATTTGAGGACAGAGGAGTGGCTGCCTCGAACTGTCTCTGGCATCTACCACACTGTTTCTTCCTTCTGTATCTTTGTCCATGTTGTGATTTCTGCCCGAAACAGTTTTCTCGACTTCTTTCCTAGAACATCTACCACTTACCTCTGGTTGGGCCCCTCACTATCCGCTCCATATCCATCCAACTCAGGGGTAGAGGTTCCTCGGGACCCCCAGCTAGCACAGTTTGTTGTATTATAAGTGCATGTTCTCTGGTCTGTATTCCTTACTGTTTTTCCATGCTTTCCCTTATATTGAAAGTTCAGTCAGACTCACGTCATTTATCATTGTACACCTAGTACCTACTGTAATGTGTGGTTGGCAATTAATGAACATTTATTGAAATGGAACCTGAAAATGGGATGTCATGCAATTATCATTATCTTTTAGCATGGATGTGACTTAAATTAATTTTCCTTATGATAAATGTTTTCTTTTATGGTGTTTGAGCTGTTCTAAGTTTGAATTCTTGATCTACCTTAGAAGGAAATTTATAGCTTAAATGTATCTATTAGGACAGAGGAGACTGTTATGTGAATGATCGAAGGTCCTACTCACTACAAACTCCCCTGTACTTCCAAGCTTGCAGGGATGCCAAGCAGAAGTAGAATGAAGACCAGCTCCCCTGCATCTTTTAAGTCTCTACGGATAGCATTAAAGATGCCATCACTTACCTCCCACGTGGTTTATTATCTTGGCTGGGGAGAGGGTATAGTTTTAGAAGCTTCTCATTGGTGCTTCTCACCCCAGAGGTCAAGAAACCAATATGGGGTTTATGCCAATTGCTAAGAATGACGTTTTAGTTATAGACTTGGTGACCAGGAAAGTGACCACCATATGGGTCCTGGACTGTTTTATTATCCGGCTTCCATATGCTGCCACTCTAAGAGTGGGACTATGACGATGCTTTGGGTCTCTAGGTATCAGTGTGAATTTGAGCCCTGTGTCTAATAGTCTCGAAGCACAGTTGCTCAAGTAAATGGCTGTAGATACTCGGGAAAACGGTCCAAAACATAACTGTGCCATGGTATAGATGTGTCCTTCCTCATGGAGATCCAGCCTCTTTTTCAAAGAAAGTGGGTCTGAAAATTGGCTGAGATCTAGAAGCTACGTAAAACACTGTGAATTTATAGTGATGAGTTCCTTTGGCCTTCTGATGATTTAATTCTTGATTTCTTTTGATGTGCAGATTGAGTATTACCCTTCCTGGCTGCCTACTTTGCCCACAGGAACACCATATTGTATTCGCCAAATCCATAATTCTCTGTAACTCAGACACAACCGGATGACGTTTCTAACTTTGCCACACGTTATGATAATTGCCTCCACCTGTCTTGTGACTGTTACATGTCGTCATCTGCCCACTGCTGTCTCGGTGCCTAGCATCCCCATCGCGATCGGTGAACTCAACACCCCAAGGGCCTCTCCTGCTATCAGCCTTGGTCTGTAGAGAACAGCCACCGCTGAAGTTCTTAGTGATGCCTTGGGAGACCGTGTGTTCTCTGGGCTGACAAATAAAGGTGTGGTGGGGTGTGGGAGCGCTGTGCCCCCAGCTGCTGCCCCCTGCTGGCGGGGGTGGGGTGCAGCGGGAGAGCCACACTCGTCTGAGCTATAGCACGTAGACCAGCCTCCAGAGCCCAGGGAAGCTGCTGTCTCATGTCTGCTTTCAAGTCTCGTGCAGACTTTTCTCGCAGCCAACCCTGACCTGGAACCTTGTAAAGAACAGAATTCTGGGCAACGTGGTCCAACTGGACACCACAGATTCACAACCGCTTCCATTACCTCTGAGTTAAAGTATCTTATGTAAAGGAACTGTAATTTTCAGTAATAATAATACCCCACGCCACGGTCAGTGTAACTGTATTGGATTCCCATCCAGACGGCTCCTGTGTCAACCCTTCCAATCTTTTATTTACTTAAAAAACTCTCTCTTCGTTTTCCTTCTAACTAGGAATTTAATTCCTGATTTCATCAGAGGTTACTAGAAGAGCCTAAGCAACCCTTGCTCACTTTTTTTTTTTTTTCTAAGATTTTATTTGTCAGAGAGAGAGAGAGAGAGAGAGAGAACAAGCACAAGCAGGGGGGCAGGTCAGAGGCAGAGGGAGAAGCAGGCTTCCTGCGGAGCAGGGAGCCCGATGCGGGATTCGATCCCAGGACCCCGGGATCACGACCTGAGCTGAAGGCAGATTCGTCCCCGACAGAGCCCCCCAGGCGCCCCTGTCCTCGCTCACATTATCTTCACCATCAGACGGGAACCCTGACAGTATCTGCAGTTTCCATCACCTGATGAAACGTAATGTTTAAGTAGAATATGATTACTTGGGTGCCTTTCCATGTCTCTAAAAAATACAAAGGACTGCATCTGGTCTGATAACTTTCTTAAGTCAGGGTACAATGTCCTCCCCATTTCCTGGGCCATTGAAGCTGGTCTATTTTCATGGTCAACCCCACTGCTGAGAAAACAGGACTGTGGAGGGAGATCATGGTAATGTGCTGTTCATGAGTTTGTAGGATTCTGCATGTACATGGTGAGTACCCAACCTCCCCAGGGAAGCCCTTCCAGTGCTTATACACAGGGGGTTTCTAGCAAACACAACCCAGCCAGTCAGAAGATGCTAGCGTCCGTCTCTTTTTCTTGCGTACCAGGAGAGAACAAGGAATGTGACTAATGACAAGTACTGACTGAGGAATAGAATGTCTCAGATTTTCTCTCTCTCCCCACGTCTAATAAACATGAACATTGTGATAAGAACTGAAATAGCTTAGAATTTTCACAGAGATATTGGATGTCTTAAAAATGCTACTAGTTCATTGTTTTAATACATTAAATTAAAATCCCTAAGCCAATGAATTGAGAGTGGTTGTGGGAGTAG
The DNA here is from genome assembly GCF_004348235.1 of Phoca vitulina. Classification (NCBI taxonomy): domain Eukaryota; kingdom Metazoa; phylum Chordata; class Mammalia; order Carnivora; family Phocidae; genus Phoca; species Phoca vitulina. Next base: position 233,243 of record NW_022589741.1, on the reverse strand, counting down.
TTTTCAAAAATTTTCTTTTAGATTAAAAAAATAGCTGCCCAGAAGAAATCCTTAGGAGATGAATTTAATGAGCTTGGCTCATGCCAGGCAATTCCTTTCGACTTTCCTCGTAAATGACCCAGCTTGGCAGGACTGGACCCCTGTTCTGTGTGTGTTCCAAGGCCCAGCGTCAGCGTATTAAACCCATCAGGTTGCTCTGCGATGAGCCCACGCTTCATTCCTTCATTCATTCATTCCAAGTGTTCCTACCTCTGTACCCGCTGCCCCAACTTCTGGAACCTTCTGCCTTAGAAGTCCCAGTGACAAGTCCTGGTCCCAGGGATCCCTTCATCTGCCCTGTTTGGATTAATTTACTTTAGTCTGGGACCTTCTGTTCCATTTGCCTTGAATCCACGAGGAGCAAGCCGGTCGGGTCTCCCTGCGTGTGGTCCTGGCATCCAATTAAACCATTAGGATGTTTCAGGCTCCAATAAACAGAAACCAGAATTTGAACTGGAGTAAATACAAGCATGAGTGAGCTCACAAAGGGAAGTCCGGGAGGATAGCACACTGTGGGTTTCCTTAACATATCCGGTCCAAGAGTCTTGCTCCTCGGACCTGCCCCCTTCCGCAGAGGCTTTGCTCCCAGGCTGTGGTCAAGAGTGGATGGCAGGTGCAGCCACCATTTCAAGACACATCTGTATCCCACAGATGAAGACCACGGTGTCTTGTTTGTTCTAAAGAAAGAGGAAACTTCTTTCCCAAAGCATTTCCCACCACTGCCCTCCCACCAGCCGATTTCCCGTAACGTGTCATCGGCCAGAACTGAGCCACGCTCTCACTCTGTGGTGGTCATTGCAAGGACGGTGGCGATGACCGTTCACCAGGCGCCCCTTGAGGGGCAGATGCCCGCCTCTGAACTGCATGCTGGTGTGCGGGAGGGTGGACAGCTTCGCAACACTGGGTTTTATTAAGAAGGAAGAAGAGAGGACAGATGCTGGGGAGGCGAGCGGTGGTGTTGATGCATCACTGTGTGCCATTCTGTCATAAGGAGCGGAGCCTGGGCTGTGGAGTCAGGCAGATCTAGATTCAAGCCCGGAATAAACCTTGGTCCTGCCTGGTGGCCTGGATCACGTGACTTAATTTGTATGAGGCTCGGGGATTTTTTTGTTTGCTTTTTGTTTCCATCTTTAAAGTTGTTATAACTATGTTTCAGGGTTATTGAAATTATTAAAGAAGAATGGCAACAACGATAAAACAAAAAAGATTTATAGAATTCTGGCCTCAGTAGGTCCTCACTTTAGCTTTTATTCTTCAGTCCCTCAAACCTGTCAGCTCCCCATCCCTGGCAAAATCACTTCAATTTCCATACATTTCATTCACTGCTTTGTGGGCAAAGGTTTTACTTCAGAAACCCAATATCAAAGCTCTTCCAATCCCACTATGGAGCATCCACTTCATTTCCGTCTTACTGGGTATAGAAGTGTTTACTGAGTTGGAATGTTAGCAAAATTTTTATTTATGAGATAAAACATTAATGGTTACATAACCGCCTCGCACAAAGACAGTGCCATGTTGTTCTGACTGAGGAGACTGTAAATTATGCAGAAGGGTGACAGTCAGATACCCCAGACACGAAACACTTGCCAACTTGTCACAGACAGACGACCAGACACCCACCCCACGACTGCGGCGTCTCATCTGACCTAGTTTTGAACAATGTTTTGACTCGAAGCTGGTCTCAGGCCAATAATACCGAAATTGCAAAGGAGTGGTGGCCATGCACTGGAGTCCCATTGCAATGCACACCGCAGGGGAAGCTAACCGGTGGTCCTCTCTACAGGATCTGGATTCAGTCTGCACGATTCAAGTCCATTAGGTGGGGATGAGTTATGAGGGTAGATTCAGGGCAGGAAATCTACCCAAGATGAAGGCCTGTATCATTGTGTCAGTGAGCTCACTCCTTGTTCACTTAAAATTTTCTAGTAAACACATCTTGAGAGAATTTCTCTTCCTCCTTTGTTAGGGTGGACTTTTGATCTTTGCACTCGAGGGCAGCCAAACACGGGGGAAAAGATCTGACTTTCCGGGGAGGGTGAGGGTCTCTAAGCCTGGAGGAGGAACATGTCCTCTCTCGGTGTCCTGCGCGGGCAGCCCCGGCGGAGGGGGAGCGGCTCCTCTGAGGGCTGGCAGGTCCCAGGCTGCCGTGTCCCCACTGCCAGCAGCCCTGCAGGGCTGGAGCTTCCCCTCCAGGCTCGTTTCTCCAGCCTTTGCTGTGCTGCTTCTCTCTGCTGGGCCCTTTTCAGACCAGCAGCTCGGCTGCATCTCCCGGCTTCCTATGTCAGGTCCTCTTAATGATGATCGATTAATCCAACCCCAGCTCCCGGCACTGCCTTAACATTGGCAGAGTGCACAGTCATGCACGCAGAGACACCTGCCGCCGTGCCCACCAGGCTCCCCTGAGGACAGGCCGACAACCCGACCCCGCTCCGGTGTCGCTACTGTCTTGATGGGGACATTGGACAGAGCTCCAATGCAGTAAACCATGGGAATGGTGGCAGATCCAGGTTCGAGTTCAAATTCTGCTATTGTATAGTACGTGATCCTGCACAGGTCATGCCCTTTCTGGAGGGCCAGACAGCCTCATCTGTAAAACGCTGGTGAACGGATTTCCCTCACAACGTAGTCTAGATAGAGCCGGGGAAACATTTTCTCATTTCATCTTCAAAAGTGATATGCAACTAGAATGTATAATATTTCTTGACTTAGAATAACGTCTTCAGCAACCCCCTGTTATCATCAGAGTATAGGGATGAATGCTGGAGAATGTGGGGACTCAAACTGCACCCTCCTCTGAGGACAAGGACCCTTACCTGAGCCAGCTATGATTTTATCTGCGTCAACACTCACCACAGGTAATCTGTATGAATGCACAGCGTGTGGAGAAGGAAACTGTTCTTCAAATGTGTGTTATATTTTGTTAATGAATCAGCAATTCATGGTCTGGAGCCAAGATGTGTAAGGGGGAGAGCCTTCCCTGGATTGTGTCATGAAAGACTGCTTTGTGTGGCCCACGAGGACAATCGCCCCCCAAGGAGATGAAAGGGACACGGTGCGAAGCTAGTAGTAGATTTGCAGTGGATGCTGGCATTTCTGACTCATCAAAGAATACGTTTTAGAACCACGGATCCGGGTGCCTGGGTGGCTCAGTTGGTTGAGCGACTGCCTTCGGCTCAGGTCATGATCCTGGAGTCCCGGGATCGAGTCCCGCATCGGGCTCCCTGCTCGGCAGGGAGTCTGCTTCTCCCTCTCCCGCTCCCCCCTCTTGTGCTCTTTCTCTCTCTCACTCTCTCTCTCTCAAAAAAAAAAAAAAACTTTAAAAAAAAAAAAAAAAAAAAAAAAGAACCACGGATCCGACTCTGTGCCAGGGGAAGGCGGTAAGAATGCTGCTTGGGCGTGTGACATGGTACAGGCTCCCACGGGTGCTGGTTACAGCAATGCCAATGCACGTGAAGAGCCCCAGATGGGCCAGGAGCCAAGAAGAGTAAGGCGGGAGCTAGAAAGACAAGAAAGAGGCAGCAGGAGAGGGGCTAGTCCTGTATGAGGACCCCCACCCCCCCACCCCCTCGCCATCCCAGGTCAGGAGACCCTGCCCAGGGGTAAATTGGCCACACTCAAGGTCTGCTCCTGGAATGTCATGGGCTTCGAGCTGGATTCACAGGAAAGGTTTAGATTGCGTAAAGGAAGAGGCCGCAGATACCCGTGCCTCTGAGACCACATGTTCAGAGAACAGCTGAGCTTCAAGTCTTGCCCAGACCACCCCGCGGTCCCGGTCAGGCTGCAGACCAGGCAGGTACCGTGGCTGTCCCGTGGCCGTCCCATGGCCATCCCGTGGCTGTCCCGTGGCTCGGCCTCTCAGGGTCCTGCGGCATTGATGAGGGGAACGATCAGGAAGGCCGGGTACGGCTTGATCTGAGGCTGAGGTCCTCTGGTGTGCCTGGAGCCTGGGAGTGCTGGGCTGGAGCCTGAAGGGCCTGGCTTCCCGCAAGCCCGCTGTGCTGTGGGGGGGCTCAGTGCAGCTCAGGAAGAAACCTGCCCTCATGAGCAGCCCGTGGGAAACAAAACCGAACGCTGGCCTCACCCCCCAGGGGCATCAGGGCCGTGGGGATCCAGGCCGAGGCTGGCCAGCCCCCCACGGCTGTCTGCTGAACGCTGCACCCAAGCTGCTGGTTGGCACCCGATTATGTTTTCTCGTCTCGCTCTCTGTCACCTTCCCCAGCCCCGGGCAGTGACCACGGTCCTGTCACCCTGTCCCTAGCACTGGGACACTGCCCCCAAATTATGTCAAGCCTGGAAATAAGCCTCACCCCAAGCTAGCTTTAAAACAGAACCTCCCCAAACTCCTTCAAAGACTGCTCTCTACAGAAATCTGTACTTCTCTTCCAAAAAGATGAAGCTCTACCAGGCTCCTAGTGACACTTTCCTTTAAACCCAAAAATGTTTTTGTTTTTTTGTTTTTTTACATTAAGCAGATGCTACTGATGACTTCCTTTGAACCGTCCACACGAAAATAAAGAGCCGTAGTTTCAAAACAAATAAATAAAGCCCGAGATGAGGTCACTGCACACAGATTTGTGAGTGTCTACCGCGTGCCCAGCAGCGCGATGCAGACGCGGCGGCTGCCTCTGAGGCCCAGGCGCCAACCCCCGGTTAAAGCCGCGTGTGCGAAACGGGGATGCGGGTGCCACCAGGTGTCCGTCCCGTGACAGCGATGCAGACGCCTGCATCCAGGCAGTCTTCACACACCGGGAGGCTCTCTGGAGCCATGTCGGAAAAGCCCCTGGGGCACCAGCAGTCCTGCCGTGCAGGAGAGGAGCTCCTCCTCTGAACAGTTACGCTGAGAACATAGCCTGAGATCGCCCCACCTCACAGACGTGTAAGTACACCATGCGGTATGGTTAGTGACAGAGGGTCTCCGGGACTCAATCACGGCACAGTGGCCCTCTCGTCCCCAGCCCCTGGCCACCGTCCTGTCCGTCTGAGCGCTCCAGGTCCCTCTCGCTGCACGCAGTGTTTGTCCTTCCCTAACTGGGAATTTCACTGAGCCTAACGCGGCATGCTGCAGGACGCGCTCCCTTCAGAGGCTGGCTAGTATCCGCTGTCTGTATGCAGATGTCACTTTGTCTCATGCCTCACCACCACGGGTGTCTACACCAGTTCTGCATGTTGGCTGTTGTGAATAACGCTGCAATGAACACGAGGGCACAGACAGCTCTCCACAACCCCAACTTCAGTTCTTTGGAATGAACACCCAGAAGTGGGACTTCGGGATCGTATGGTACTTCTAGTTTTAATGTTTTGAGGAGGAGAAGGGCTTATCCTTTGGACAAAAGATGACAAGCTTATGACCCAGGAATTCAAAAGCCACTTCTACTTTATATGATGCTTCATAGTGCTTGAGTTTATTTCTGGGCTGTCTATGAAGTTTCATCAATCTATTGAGATCCAGTAAGAAGAGACAGTGTAGCTTACTGGTTAAGGGCATGATCCTTGGAGCCAGACTGCCTGGATTTCAATCCTGCCTCTGTATTTAGGACTTGTGTGAATTAGAGCAAATATCTCAGCTTCTCTGTGGCTCAGTTTCCTTTACATAAATATAAGAGAAATATTAACAATAGTAAGTACTTTATCACATAGCTGTGAGGACAAAATAAATGAATATATGTAAAGCATACATATAAAACAAAAATTGTATATCAAACATCAGGTACTATTTTAAGTGTCGCTATTATTATTTACCTAGCTTTTTGCGAATATTACATTCTTTAAATTGCTGTATTTTTATAAGAAAGTTAGATATATGGTAAAGCCAGTTCCCCATTCTGTTCTCCTACAAAATTGACGTAGATGCAGATTTCTGCTTCTAGTCATGATGCAGTAACTGGGATTGGCTTCTCTCTCCTGCCTTAAACAATTGAAATATATGAAACAATGGCTTTTAAATGTTTTTTAAAAGATTTATTTATTTATTTTAGAGAGAGAGAGAGTGCATGAGTGGGGGGAGGAGGAGGGAGATGGAGAATCTCCAGCAGACTCTGTGCTGAGCAGGGAGCCCGACACGGGCTTAATCCCATGACCCATGAGATCATGACCTGAGCCAAAATCAAGAGTCAGATGCTTAACTGACTGAGCCACTCAGATGCTCCTTAGCAACTTTAAAATATACAATATAAAAAATATATATACAATATAGTAGTGTTAACTATAGTCTCTACACTGTACATTACATCCCCAGAACTGATTTATATTTTAACTGGAATTTTGTACCTTCTGACCACCTTTGTCCATTTCCCTCAACCCAACCCCCACCACATCTGTCCTGTTTCTATGAGTTCAGATTTTTTAGATTCTACATATATGTGAGATCATATAGTATCTGTTTGACTTATTTCACTCAACATAACACCCTCAAGGGCCATCCTTGTTTTCACAAATGGCAGAATTTCCTCCATTTTTTATGGATGAGTAACATTCCATTGCGTGTGTGTGTGTGTGTGTGTGTGTGTGTGTGTGTGTATCACATGAACACCACATCTTCTTTAGGCATTCATCCATCAGTGGACACAGATTGTTTCCATGTCTTGACTATCCTAAATAATGCTGCAATGAACATGGGAGTGCAGACATTTCTTTGAGAAAGTGATTTCATTTCCTTTGGATATATTCCCAGAAGTGGGATTGCTGGATCATGTTAGTTCTATTTCTAATTTTTGAGGAGACTCCATACTGTTCTCTAGGGTGGCTGCACCTGTTTGCATTCCCACCAACGGCACACGAAGGCTCCTTTTGCTCCACATCCTCACCAACACTTATCTCGTCTTTTTGATTCTAGCCATTCTGACACACACAAGGTGATATCTCATTGTGGATTTGCATCCGCATTTCGATAACTGGTATTTTAAAACCTTGAAACGGGCTATTTTAAAACCACTTGGGGATGGGTATAGAGAAGGCAAGAGGTGCTAGGGATGAGCCAGGGACAGACCAGGATGTGAAGGCTGCACTGATGAGGAGAGTGTGCTATTATCACTGATGCAACACATCACCACAAAGTTAGTGGCTTAAAACAACATCAATTTATTCTCTCATAGTTATGGAGGTCCGAAGTCCAAAATAAAGAGCCAGGTAAAGACAGTGCTTTAAGAAGAAGGGAGTTGTTGCTCTGCTAAATTCCACTCATTGGTCCCCGAAGGTGAGGATGAGAACTGACCATCAGGTTTGAGCAAATGGAAACCACTGCTGACGTTGACAAGACCCTATTAGTGGAACAGATGGCAGATGAGAGCCTGACTGGAGAGGATGGATGACCTGGAGGGATGACCCATACAGTCACACAACGTCCAACCTTTACAAGAGCCTCATGTTGGATGAACTCTCTGCTATCACTGTCTTGAAATTCTTAATAATTTTAAACACAAGGCCTCATGGTTCTATTTTGCTCTGACCCCAGCAAATCGTGTAGCCGGTCCTGCAACAGAAGAAGACTTGCAGACAAAGATCATGGACAACTCTCTCAAGGACTTTTATATAAATGAGATCAGAAAATTGGAGCCAGAGGAGGAAGGGGGGTCACGGGAGAGTTTTTAAATTTAGGATGGTTGCTTATGATGGTCTAGTGTTGCATCTGTGGCCCCAGAGAGCGGGGTTGACTGGGACGCTTTCTCCCTGCTGCCTGCATGTGGTTTCACAGGATCCCTGCACTGGAGGGCACACCTCTGTCTCCCTGGCTCACCTCCATCATTTTTCCAGTGGGCTGGTGGTTTCATGCAGGAAGGATCAAAACTTTATAGACTTGAACTACAATATATCTTCTTAATCTACCAAACTCGTCACTCTGAACCCTGGCATATGAGATTAATTTTCCATCTTTGTTCTTCACAGAGCTGAGTTCTTTTAGAAGCATTTGCAAATTGATTTTATCATGATTTGTTCTAGCATTTTCCCAGGCATACCAGTTAACCTGAGTCAGAGCCAGAGTCATTCATTGCTCTCCTCAGCAAAGACACACTGTTGGCATCTGTCCGAGCTGCAGGCATTTCCCCATCGATAAAAGTCCCTGGAAAAGAATTTCACTGTGAAGGGCTGCTAAATACCCTTAACACATAACCATGCAAAGAGCCAAACATACCAACTCCCCCTCACCAGGTATGCACAATCTAATGCCTGCACCTCCCTGGCCTGGGGAAGTCATCCGACCCTGGCCGTGATAGATGAGAGACTTCCAGAAATCCCTGACATGGATGCTGCTGAAACTATGAACAGGAAGAGAAAAACTGTCAGTCTCTCAAAACATCTCTAATAGTTATCTACAATCATTCAACTTGTTGGAGCAAATTATTTTGTGTCACAGTTTCAGTTTTGCAAAAAGGGTAACAATTTCTCAACATACTCCATATAAGTAATTTCCATAAAATTTAGGTGCGACCTGAAATGTGTGATTTTCCACTTATACAGGACGTCCTTTCCTTCCCCCTTCACTGACAGCACTCACCGCAACATTTCCTCTTAGTATCTGCTCTGTAAGTGCAAGGTGGGAAGGGGACGAGGGAAGAAGGATGAGACAAGGGCCAGATGGATGGAAGAACTGGTCTCAAGAAAGTGGAAACAGACTTCTCACTGACTTACTCGGTTTCCTCGCCAATTACATACAGAAACACAAGGTCAGGAAATCTAACTCTTGCAGGCAAGGTGCTTACATTGCAGTTTTGGAGAAGACAAGTGAACAGGAAGTTACAATGTCATGGGAGATGAGTCTTTGGGACCCTTCCTTTCCTTACCAGGTTTTTAAAAAAATCTTGAGTCTTCTTGTGGTACTCAGACTTCTCTTAGTTTAATCTCATCCACCTTCCATCCTTCCCACTCTTCTATCAACACTCACCTAATTCCATCTTGTTTTTCAGTCTGTTCTTTATTCGGGTTGATTAAAAAAAAAACACTCCTAATATGTTAGTAAGCAGAGAGGTTGTCTTTTCCTAGACAACATTCTTCAAATTTTTAAGTGTAGTTATAAGTCTTAAAAGGTGTTCATTTACTTTAGCTGTGTTGGTGAACACATGGAGATTCAGGAGGAGACCCCCACCTGGGGAGGGCGTGGAAGCTCTGTGCCCTGGAGCTATGCATCTGTCCATTCCTGAGTTACATCTTCTTTACCCTAAACCGGTGACCTAAAATATGGTGACAGACACCTTTCTGCAGGAGAACTTCTTCATGATGAAAAGAAGAACCCAAGGTTGAGTACATTACAGATGGAAAGATGGTGCCAGTTGAGATAACAATCAGTTTGTTAAAGAGGTAAATGGATCAGACAGTGGCTGCCAATGCTCAGAAGAAAAAAATCTTGATTGATGGGTTCCAAGAAATCAAGACAACCTTCAAGGTTGGAACAAGACCATGGATGGGAAGGCAGGTGTGTCTTTGGTTCTGTTTTTTTACTGTAACCATGAGATCTGTATTGAACGATGTCTTGAGAGGAGAAAGAGTAGTTGGTAGAAGTGATGACAACAGAGAGTGTGGAAAAGGTAATTTGGACCTATCTTCAGTCAACAAAGCCAATTATTGACTTATACGAAGAAACGGGGAAAGTCAAGAAAATAGATGCCTCTAAGTCTGTTGATGACGTTTTTGATGAAATTGTGAAGACTTTTGACAAAGAAGGCTAACTCTACACCTGAAAGCATCCTTGAAATCATGCTTGAATATTGCTTTGATAGCTGCTATTACAACCCCCCTTTTAAGGCAACTTAATCTTTCATCATTACATCTCAATTAATGGCTGGAAACTGTGTAGTAAAACAAATTAAATTTTTAATCTTCAATTTTTTTGGTTATAGAAATAGACCGTGAATTTGGGTCTAACTTCATCTTAGCTGTGGTGCTCAGGAAACAAAGAAGGATATCAGCTAGCTCTTTTGTCTCGACTCAGAAAGCATATGCCTTTTTTAAAGTTTGTGTCTTCTGTGAGCAAAACTTTTTAGTGTGTGTGTATATATCCCTTTAATAATTACATGTTAGGATTAGGGACTCCCCACTTCCTCATTTTCTCACAGGTTTTAAATTTCCAACCTGTTAAGTGAATTTGTGGACCAAATTCCGAAGGAACTTCTCCTGTAGTCAGTTCCTCCAAAATGTGTTTGGTAAACAAACTCATAAAATGAATTCCTAGAAGTGTTTTAGTATTTATCAAATAATTGACCTATACCTATATACCTACATACCTATACCTATAGAAAGGTAAGAAAACTCAGGCTTTGTTTTATGACAACTTATACGAAGTTGTGTGACAGGGCATCTTTTGTGCTTCCTGGGGTTGAGAGGGGGTCCCTGGGGGTTCAGAACCTGGAAGAACTGTCAGTTGTATTCTGACATAAAGCTGAGGGTAAGAGGCAAGGATCACACAATGACATGCACTCTTGTGCTCTATTCTATAGTGTTATTGATGATTAAGCCTTTCTTGACAAAATTCCTAACACTGGAATCTTGAAATGCATGTACTAGGTTTATGGTAAAATGATTTGGTTAGCGTTTTAGTAACACTTCATGCAAGTTTTTTATTTGTTTTTTAGACTAAATGTAAGGTTGGTATGAAGTAAAAACATCTAATGGTTAAAAATAATAATAAATAAATAGAAGTAAACTTTAAGAGTAACATCTGCTGGCATTTTGCTAGGAAAATGTGGCATCCTAAAGAGCATCCTAGTCATCAAGGCCCAGGTGATATCTGGTTGGAGGGCATATACAAGTAGTAGTTAAAGTAGTAGTTCCTTAATTTGTGCAAGATTTTGAAGTTTCAAGAGTGCTTTCAGATATATTTTATCACTTGATATTCACATCAAGCTTATAGAAAACTTTATTTTCATTTTACAGATGAGGAAAGAGAGGACCAGGCCAGAGTCGTACAGCCAGCAAATAACAGAATCTCAATGGTATGGGGTGCCTGGGTGGCTCAGTAGGTTGAGTGTCTACCTTCGGCTCAGGTCACGATCTCAGGGTCCTGGGATGGAGTCCCACATCGGGCTCCCTGCTCTGCAGGGAGTCTGCTTCTCCCTCTGTTGCTCCCCCTGCTTGTGCTCTCTCTTTCTATCAAATAGATAAATCAAAAAAAATTTTTTTAAAGAATCAATGGAAACTATTCATGATTTTCAAACTCAGGGCTTTTCTGAAGACTTTTTTGCTGCCTTTCCAATTCTGAAAGCCAAGTTTCTGAAGGTGTTCAGCCATGTATTTGATTTGTGAGAAAAAAAAGAACTAAGGAGGGAAGGAAGGAGGGGAAGGAGGGAGGGAGGAGAGAAAGAAGGAAGAAAGGTAACAGAATGTAGGAGTAAGGATGAGGGTACAGGCGGGAGCCCAAAAAGGAGACCCAGGATGCGATACGCTGGGGGTGGTACCCCAGGAGCTGTAAGTCCCTTTCGTAGACTCTCCCTTTATTGTCCTTCCCAGCAGCAAGTCAAAAGTAAGAGAATCCAGGAAATTAAAAGGAATGGTTAAGTAAAGAATTTCCTTTGTCCTCCTGAAGCTTGAATTAACACAGCTGGAGAGGCGGGTGTCTGTGGTTTCCTGAGTCCATGCTCTCCATGCCCTCCGGAGCTGCTCAGCAGACCCAACAGGTGATTGATTCACTAGTGTCCACACCCCAGATGCACTCTGTGCTGGGATGGCCTTTGATCTAGGCAGAATAGTGTTATAGCTCTGACAGACAAACTTAACTTAAAGTACGTTTAATATATTATTCACATCTATAAAAAGAACAGATCAGAAGTAGAGTAACTTGGTGACCTGGGTACTAATCCGTAAGGAAGCTATTTTTGATCAAACCAGCCGGTGCTAGTATCTCTTTCTTCTTTTCCATCTTAATTACTGAATCTATGTTATGGACTTCAGCATTTTGCTTGTAGTTTCTTGTGTTAATCTTGTTTCCCTTCTATATATTTATCTTGATATCAATGATATATCAAATGCTTTTTTAATGAATGCCTGATAATGTCTAGCCAAGTATCACATAAAGTAACTTAGCAGGACCCATTTTACCTAAAATGGATTATAAATTTTATCAAAAGGATAACTTCCTTTAAGAAAAAAATCAAATAAAATCTCATATTTTGTTATTTTTCTTATATAAGGAGTTGATTTCAAATAAAGCTGTTCACAAGAGTTGTCTTGAACCATTTGCTCTTATTCACAAAACACTGTACACAGTGAAACTTCTTTAAACTAATATTACTATTCCGAATTTAAAAAGAAAAGGTGATAGTTGATTTTCCCTATTATTCTTTAATAAAAATATTGATAATTTAAATCCACTTAAGTCCATTTTCCATTTTCTTGAATTTCCATCAGGATATTTTGTTGAAACATGTTTTGGTATGGTCAGCATTGCTGTCAAACCAAGAAACTTAAGCAAAATGGTCTTTTCCTCCCAAATGGTATATTCTCCTCCAAATAAGTTACAACCTGTAGAATAGTTATTTGTGACTTGAATTGCCCTATTTCCTCTTAAAATGAGGGAATCTGATTGGTCATATTTAATCATGTTGCTGATACCTTGAATGTACAGGGAAAGTCCATTTAGGGAAGTTATACTCCTCTGTTTGAACATTTACATCTTTCATATATCTGTATGAAAATAGAGGCTTAAAACTAAATTTACCAATTTAGATTTAAGTCTAAATCCAAGTCGATAAATACATAAATATTTCAAGTAGTAACTTGGAATCGCTGAAGGGAGCAGTTGGGTTTGTCCAAAAAACATCTGAAATCACTGACTCAGTTATTTATTTTTTCACTGTTGTCTTGTCAAATAACTATTTATCACTGCTTTGTTTTTGAGATGTTTTGTTTTTACGTCCTACGAGAAAGAAAGTGCTGCTCTGTGCACCTAATAGATCACAGAAGCATAAAATGTAAACATCCCAGCATTTGTCCGTTTTAGGCAGTGCATCTTTCTCAGGCTAATTTATCTTGTGAGTCGAACGGCATGTTCATTTTAAACCAGTAAGACTTCCACACTAAGAAGAAAAACTAGATCATAAATTTAAAAATTATTAGCTACTAGAACAGTTTTTTAAATCAAACTTCTGATCAGTGTTTGCTTGGCGGACCGAGAGGTGAGAGCTGTAGGCGTCCACCCCAGGTCTCCGTGACATGGCCTGGCTCCCCAATTTCACTAAGATGGGAAGCCCCTTCCTAGGCCGAAGACCATGACATCCCATTCCCACCCTTCATCCCTTGTCTTGTCCTTGATGTGAGCAGTCCAACATGCTTGCTTGCTTGCTTCCTCCCTCCCTCTCTCTCTCTCTCTTTCTTAAAAGGCAGCCAGCCACATGCAGCGCCTCATTTGGGTGTGTCTGGAGTCTTGGAAGCTTGACTACCCTCCATTCTCCTACAAATGGACCTTGAGAGCTTGTTTGGAGGTTCTAGCAGGCAAGCGCAGCTACTCGTATACCCTTGACCAAAGAACGGTCCTCTTCTATCAGGGAAGGTCGTCTTCTTCGACCGAGCACACAGTTTTGGGAGGGACACACATGGAGGGGTGAGGGAGGAAGAGGACACCCACCTAGCCAGCTAGATCAGCCGAATCAACCCTGGCAATCAATGGGATGACAGATGTCGCATCCAGATCGCCCTCACATCCTCCAACATGTTTTCAAGACAGCCCTCTTAAATCCAACCCAAACCACCCAGACTACATAAAAATATCCTAAGCAAACACGACTTGGAGGTTATAGCAAAGACACAATCTTACTTATGTCTCTCACTATTTAATCTGTTGCGTAAACAGCAGGGTGAATTGTGTCCTTGTGTTTGGTTAAGATCTTTGTCTCAGGTAGACCTAATATAGTTCTGGAATCTTGAGGTGGTGTCAGGAACCCTGGTGAGAAGTCCAGGGGTCAGGAAACTGCGTGTTGGGCTCTGGAACCTCACTTGGGTGTCCTTCTGGAAACCTTGATGTCAAACCTTCACTGCTTTCTTGCAGCTGTCAGGATTGATAAAGCTGACAAATATAGCAGGTGGGTAATGACACTAGAGTCTCAGCTTCAGGTGCCTTGTGAATCTGGTTTGACTTAGAGGTGCCCTCTGTTCTTTGACTCAGCCTTGAACCCCGCCACTCCCCAGTCCAGGTTCCCTGAACACCATTCTACTTCTCACTGTGGTGCAGGATAGTTACCAGCTATATTCTCTGGATTGCCAAAACGATCAGCTCAAATGTTATTCCAGTCTCTCATTTAAAAATTGCTTATTTTAATTTTCAGATTCTATATATTCTACATTGTCAGCATTTAAGAGATCAAAGGCTCACATGACACAAACTATGTCTTCAGATTCCTACAACATAGCTCATTTAGTCAACAGAACTTTATCACATGCTTTATTGAAGAGTGATATATTTATATGTGAGAAAATAAAAAAAATAAGGACACAAGATATGACAAATGTAAGAGATAAAATACTGGTACAAATGACAGCAGCTACAGAAAGGAGAGAAGAGCGCAGTGTCATGGAAAGAGCCCGTGTCAGGTCTGAAAGAGTGATCTGCATGGAACCAGCACTCAGCACCACCTGGGAGCTTGCTAGAAGATGAAGACTCTTGGGATCCACCCCACCCAACTTGGGATCTGTATTTGAAAAATCTTTGATGAAGCTTTGAGAAACACTGCTCAAGAACACTCAGATTAGGATGTGCTATTCATTTGTTACTTCCATATTTAGCCCATGAGACACTGTCTCCCAAACTGTGAAGCTCTGAGCTCTCCAAGCCCTTCCTGCGTTTCTTATTATATCAAGTGGAGTGATCATGAGCATGGACATCGTAAGGAGGCTGGTAGTGATGCAGGGGTCCCTTTCTTGAATTTTGTTTAAACTCTCCTTTGCCTTTACACTGATTTTATTTATGTGTGTGTGAGTGTGCATGCATGCACACAGATATGTTGAGGGGCCCTTTGGCCCACTGCTAAAAGCAATAGTATAGACTTTCTACAATGTGCCATGCTTTGTGTTAGATGCAGTGATGGACAGCATGGTCTCTTCCCTCAGAATCTCCATGGAATAATACGCAGAAAAGATCTACTGGAAGTGTAAGTAAGTAAATGAATAATGCAATATTAGAGGACACTCTTAAAACAATAAACAAGAAGACATAAAAAACACTCCATGATCTTGTATTTTAAAGCCAACTCTTTTGGAATATCTTATTTACAATAAAATGCACTCATTAAAAACAGAACACTTGGAGAAGCCACCTATGGGTGTATGACCACGAATGCCTTTGATGGAATGATTAATGTCAACTGCACAAGATCATAATGAGTTTCAAGCTTAAGATAATGGATGAGAAACTCCTCTACAAGTGACCAAATAATGTACAGATCAGAGTATCTGTATTGTCAGTAATATTTTTCATGGAAAGTATATAACTTTCCGGATAATCTGTGGAATGCAACCTAACCACCTCTTTGGTCCCCAGCAGCCACTGGGCCAACTTCTCTTTCTCTCTCATAAGGATACTGTCCTTCACCTACATTCCTGAATTCTTTTTCTGAGGTGTTTTCATGTTTGTTTTTGTTTTTGTTTTCCACTTTAGGATTCTTGAGCCATTCTACTCCTCCTAGAAGACTCAGCATGATCTTTTTTTAAAGTCTATATAAATTAAGATGTAACAATGAACTATTACCTTTTTTTAATATTTTATTTATGTATTCGAGAGACTGAATGAGAGAGAGAGAGCACAAGCCGGGAGAGAGGGAGAGGGACACACAGACTCCCCACTGAGCAGGGAGCCCAATGCTGGGCTCGATCCCAGGACCCTGGGATCATGACCTGAGCCGAAGGCAGACGCTTCACCGACTGAGCCCTCCCCCAAGTGCCCCCAACAATGAACTATTATCATGAATATAGATAATTATTTAACATAAAGCATAATACTCAAAAGTGATCAGAGTCCCGAGCTCAGGAAAGAGGCGTAATCTGGCACAAAATACATTGTATGTTACCCCTTGTCAGACACTAAGAAGCATGTGGGAATTTAATTTTTGTAATACTAATCTTATATCCCACTACATGTTGGTACGAGGCAAATGGCACAATGCTTCCCCTCACTTCCCACTACATAATTTCCTTCAAAGATACAAACGTGAACGGCCCATAGCACCACTGACAACCAAGCATGGTGGTGAATCTAGAATTACCAGAATATGGAGGAATTTCCCACCAACCACCAGGCTTATGGAACCAACTTCAGACCTACAGTTGCTGGCCAATGCGTTTTTCCATTCAAACACGAACCATATGGAATATTTAAGGATCAGCATGTCAATTTTTCCAGTTATTTGTTGCTTGTAGTGGGGTGGACATGGAGGAAGAAGCAAAGATGGGTGTGTGTCATATTTGAGGCAAGCTTGTAGTTGTAAGATTCCTAGTTGGAAAAATACTTTAAACCTAGGTAATTAAGCTGCATGTCAAAAGATTTATTTTAGTTATAAATACAGGACTGATAACTAGTTCTTCATATATTTTGTCTCCGGTTGGGACATGGGGGATGTGGGTAATTACCATACTTAGAACTTCTAGTTCTTAAAACTTAAAAAAAAATTAAATACCAACACTCATCAGCCTCATCCCCCAAATGTAACTTGTGGGAAAACAGTGGCTTACAAGTTGCTTTACTATGTAGAATTTATTCACTTTTGAACTCAAAAGGAAGTGAAAGCATCTCCTGATTCTTGATGACATTTGTGTTTTGTTATTACACCAGCAGCAGTCACGTTTGAGTTAATGTAATGCATTTGATTGGGGTGACATTGTTAGGAACTCTCTATGTTTACTGGACCATCTGCAATTTTTTCAACACCATTGAGTGTTAACGTGAGAGCTAGAGAATTGGATTTCTTATATCTGGAAAATCAAAAGAATAGTCTATGTTTAGTTTTCCTTAAGAGAAGTGCTTATTTAATCTGAGTGTTATACAGTGACTTTCATAATCGTTCCAAGATTTTTCTCTCCTTTTAACCTGACATTTCACAACTATGCTAATTAATAATAATGTTCTGCACTTCCATGACACCCTTTTGTCTGAAAATCTCAGTGTTTACTTGTCTTTCTCATGTCTTCAGGGAGATGTGAATCTGTGGGTTTTTTTTTTCCTTTTTAAGTATAAAAAGTGCCTTAATTCAAAATGCCCAGGTTTTTGTCCAGCATTGCTTTCATGCAAAAGAAAGGAGGGTCTCGGTCCACTGTTCACGAAACCACACGGCCCTTACGACCTTCCTGCTTGCACTTGGTGAAGGCCTTGTGAGTGTGCAAAAGCATTGCACAGACTTCGTGGGGACAAAGATCATACTTTCACTTTTTAATGTTTATTTAATATTTGTCACATTATAGGTGAAACTAAGGAACTGTGAACTCCATACATATACATCCTATAAGATAATGAAACGATAAACTTGTAGGCTAAGGCAAGCTACTGCCATGGAAACTTTTGAGAACCACAGATTAAGTCTAGATTCCTTGCATTTGCAGTTTGCCACTGCCCCCCCCCCCCGCCACGCGTTCATACTCTCGCAGTCTCTGGAGGTCTGAAGTCTGGGCATAGCCTGCCTAGGTTCTCTGCTTAGGATCTCAAACCGCTGTAAGCACAGTGTGGGCTGAGTGCTGTTAACGTCTGGGGGCTCCCTGGGGAAGAATTCACTTCTGAGCTGACTCAGGTTGGCAGCAGGATCCGTTTCCCTTTGGCTGCAGGACTGAGGACCCTGGTTCGCTGCCGGCTGTTGGATGCAGACCACTCTCAGATCCTAGACACCACCCTGAGCTCCTTGCAGGTGGGCCTTCCAACATGGCCACTTGTGCAAGCGTAGCGAGGGTGAGAGTGTGCAGAGTGACTGCTCGTAAGACGCAGCCTTCCGAGTGCAGCATAAACACAGAAATGCATCCCTTCACCTCTTCCATTCTCTGCTTTGGCCACACAGTCAAGGGAAGACGACTGTACCCGGCCATGAGCCCTAGGAGGTGGGGATTATAGGTCCACCCTTACCCCGTCTGTATCGACTAAGATTAGGGAATGCTGCACATAATGGAAAAATCAGGTTAACAGTGACTAAAGCAAAACAGACGTTATTTCTTTCTCGTGCAAACAGAGAAAGTAAATTCAGAGCAAGGCATGTCATGACTGGGATGGTAGCTCTCCCTGTTCATCTGGGCCCGTACTCTCTCTCTGTTTGCTCTACGCGATTTCTAGTACGCCTTCCAGTTACGGCTTCTAGTCTGAAGGTCACTTCATGGCCCAAGATGGGTGTTAACAGTTACAGCCGTTACCAACATAAAGAAGGAAAAGGAGGAAAAAAGTTCAACCCCCCAACCTTCCTGGTTCTGCCACAGAACAGTGCCCCGTTTGGACACGTCTTCCATATGGCTGAGGGTTACGGAGAGCTACCTTCCACACAGCTGAGAGGGGGCTGAGAAAGCTAGTTCTTACCCTGAGCTATTGTTGCCCTAATAAAAGAGCGGTTCTCTTACTGAGGAAGGAAGAAAGCCATCAGGCGGTAACCTGCTGTTTCTGCCAAGCCGGTATGGGGAGCTCCTCACAGGCCTGCTGAGATGAAATGTTGAAATTCGGGCCGTCCCACACTGGCCTCCCACGGAGACCATGCACCGAGGCCTGCCTCCAACCACCCCGAACCCGAGAGGCAGCTGCACCGTGGAAAGCTCCCTAAGCTGACTTTCCCATCCTTGCCAGAGTCCACGCATTGGTAACACGTGCCCTGAATCAATCAGCAGTCCTCGGGCCTTGTTTTGACAGATTCCACCCTTCATCTGCACCCGTCAGTTCCCAAAACTCCTGGGTCGGAGTCCTGGCCCCGCGCCTATCTCCCTCCTCCTTGGTGATTTACTGCCTGTGCTGGAATGCTCCATTTCTGGACATGGATCTCTCCCTTCTGCATCTCTCAGGCCAGGTCCTCATCTGGGCAGACCCCATTCTCTGTCCCTGTGCTCTTGGTCACCTTGGCTGGGACGGATCCCCAGGCCTGCCACAACTCACTGGATCCAGTTCATGTTCTGTGTCCCGCACACTCAGCCTGGCGCTCTTACCGCAATTCCCCGGGGCCATCTGGAGGGCGAACAACTGGCCATGCTAATTAGTACAGCTGTGTAAGAGGCACTCGGTGAGTACCTGAGCTGGGTGGGATGGGTCCTGCATTTTAGGATAAGATTCTTGGATCTTACTGATGCCACCCTCCCCCACGTACTCAGGTTATGCTCTTTTCTTCTCAGAGAATGTTCTAGTACAAGTCTAAGACCGGTTAGGTCTCAGGTCTTGGGACCTAACTTTGTCAATGCCAAAAACAATTTGGGTGGAAATCTTCATCAGTGGTGAAATATCTGGGGGGCTATTTAGGACTTTGAGCCCCTGGGGACATGGCAGCTGAGGATGGGACTGTCAGGGGGAAGGGAAGGGAGACAGAACTCTGCTGAGCTGCCTGGGGGTCCCCGCCACCGTGTTTTTATTTGTGGTTATTGCCTGAAACGCTTCCTCCTCACATTTCCAGCACTGTTGTTGGAGATCCTACAAAGGTTTTGCTTCCCTGAAATGACACTTCTCTGTTAGATGATTGCCTTGGCCTCTCCCACCCTTCAAGTCAGCTCTCTGCCCTAAGGTCTGACCTTCATCGACCCCACAGGCTCCTAGGATGAAGTTACAGATGTATTGGCCAATAGTCTTACGCTCTCTGCTCAAAACAGGACATCACCGTCTCCGTTTCCATCCACACTACAAATGTTTATGAAACCTTCCTTTATGCAAGACACTGTTCTTGGTATTTGGGATAGAGGGATGAACAAAAGAATGTCCTTAATCTCATGTCATTTATAATCTATAAAAAAATCACAGACGATGAGCAAGTAAATGAATGAGTAAACATAAAAACATAAAGTAATGATAAATGCATGGTAGGGAATTAAAACAAGCTATTGTATTAATGAGTAACTTAGGTTTAATTAAAAAAGGCCTCTGAAGAATTAAAATACATGCTGAGAATTATTCCCAATAGACAAGTAATGGAAGCAACCTAAGTGTCTGTTGACAGATGGATGGATAAGGAAAATATGGTACATGCACAATGGAATCTTACTCAGGCTTCAACAAGAAGAAAAGCCTGCTGATTGTGACATCATGGATGAAGCTGGAGAACATTATGCTCAGTGAAATAAGCCAGACAGAGAGAGAGAAATACTGTATGGTATCACTTACACATGGAACAACAAAAAATCAAAGACATAGAAACACCGAATTAGAATGGCGGTTACTAGGGGCTAGGGGAGGGGTGGAAATAGGGAGAGATTGGTCAAAGGGTACAAACTTTCAGTTAAAAGGAGCTAATGTACAGCACAATGACCGTAGCTAACAATACTGTATTGTATACTTGAAATTTGCTGAGAGAGTAAATCTTAAGCATTCTTACAAAATGCTGGAGGGATGCCTGTGTGAGGGGATGGGTGTGTGAATTAGCGACATTGTGGGTACATATATCAAATCGTCATGGTGTACACTTTAACATCCTTTAAATATATTACAATTTTGTCAATTATATCTCAATAAAAAATAAAAATAAAAAAATTTTAAATATGTATGCTGGGATCTCAAAAAATACTTATCACTAGAGGATTGATAACATACTGCGGAGTGCAACCGTTCAATATGCTGCTACTAACACTAAGGATGGTGCATATTTGGGGGAAACTGCTCGTGTGTGTGGCGTGCGTATGAGTTTGCACAGCAGAACGTGCATAACAACAATCTCGGGGCAGTGAGGGGAAGGGCCATCTTCAAAAATTTGCTCTTTACATTGTTTTCTGAATTTTTTTTTTTTTTTTGCAGTGTGTAAGATTTTATCTTATAGTGAGACAAGAAAAACAATAGAAGTACTTGATAAAATAGAGACAAAGGAGTCCAGACAGGCTGCCTCTAAGCATTTCCTTCCTGCGAAGAGAGAGGGTGATGACCTCCATCCTCACTTGGAGGAGCTGTTCTCCGAACTCACCCACTCTCTGGCAGCCGGATTGCGCACTACCTGAGACTAGATTTATTCGAGGTCTGTCCCAGCAAGGAGGGAGCCTGTGTAGCTGCTCACCGTCGCAGGGAGATGAGAGTTCAGATGAGAGAAGACAGAAACAGGCCATGGAAGACGTCTGCTGGCCACTGAGCTAGAAACCCTTTGCCCAATTACCCCTGCCATCAGCTGTGCGGTGTGCCCCGCGTGCAGATCGTCCATGTTCAGGGCTGTGGTGCAGCAACGGCTCACGTGCAGAGGCCCTTACTGTTTCCAGAGGGGAGGAGGAGGCGAGTTTAAGAACAACAGAATTCTTATGTCGGGCTGGTCTCTTTCTGACGTACATACACGTAATTGTAAGTGTGCTCAACTGACTAAACATTGACCACGAAGACATAATGCTCCAGACTGATTCTGAAAGAGGGAATCAGACCAGGTATTATAGAGGTACATCTTTCCTATTTTTCCACTTTATTATACTCCTGGATGATATTCCGTCTGGAACTGCAGTCAGTATGCACTGAACTGCACTACATGTTGCAATAAAATTTCAATTTATAACTCTTCAATAAATACATTCATGCGTTTCTGTATATGCTACAATCTATTTACTGCTAGAGTTGAATCCAAAGCCCTGAGTAAGAATGCCCCTTAGAAATTGCCTGTTTCCAGTAGCGGCCAAGAAGCTTATCTCAGGAATCTGAGAGTGACAAAGAGCAGACAGAGGCTGCAAATGACATCCCCTTAAAGGAGGAAAGCCTCCCTGGATGGGATGCGCTTCAGTATGGCTTGCTCTCGGAGGTAACGCCCTATCCAGTCTGCAAGGCCAGAGCAGCTGAAAATAAGCAGAAGGCTATTGTGTTATTGACTTGAGATATCCGAGGACAGAGTTGAGCTGGAAATTGAGCTGAGAAATTCTGGCAAGAAGGAAGCCCCGGAAAGAAGAGTCTCAAAATCTGCATATAAATTCCCCTCAAGCGCTTGGCTAACCCCTGATGTGCATCAACAGGAAAGCAACAGCTGAGAGGTTGAGAGAAATTTCCATTGCTATTCTTCACAAGGGAGACAGAGTTTTGAATTTGAGTCTGGCCATCTTGGAGGGCTTGGTATACTCAAGCTATTCATGGCAACCCCACAAGGGTTCCTGCGGTGGGAGTAAAGACTGTGTCCCAGATCTAAAGGGCTCTAGGTCTAAGCATAAACCATGAGAGACCTACTCCAAAAAGTATAAAACCAAGCTGCTATGAGTTCAATGTGATCAGCCAAGAATTTAACTGCCTGCTAGAACAAAACTGAAGGGACTTCTTTGGACAAAAGAAAGTTTCCCTACATGAAAAATCATACCTGCAGTGGGGAACAAAAATACTAGAAACTTTAAATATACAGGTAAACATAATAGAAATGGATTTTTCTCCTGATCTTTGTAAAATACATACAATCAAGTAAAATAAAATAAAACAAAATTTATAACATATGCAGATACAAAACATATGAAAACAGTAACACAAAAGAGGGACTAAGTAGAATTATAATGTTGCAAGATTCTTCCAGTCTTATAAAAGGCAGTAGAATTTTAATTCTTTGTCGAATGTGACAAGTTAAAGGTACATGGTGTAATTCTTAGAGCTGCAATTTAAAAAGGAAAGGTATACACAAATAGAGGGAATTAAAATACAATAATACAGTTGCTAAATTAATGTTAAATAAAGGCGATGGGAGAGAAATCAGAGAGACAAACAGAGATCAAATTGTGAAATGACAATTTAAGTGCAGCCATATAAATAATTATATGTAAATGAACTAAGCACTCCAATTAAAAGGTAGAGATTATCAGATTGCTTTTTATAAAAAAATAATAATGCCTGAGCTGTGGTGTACAAGAAATACACTATCAATATAAAGACACAGGTATGTAGAAAGCAAAAGGATAGAAAAAAAATATATCACTCAAAAAGTAAGTCTATAAAAGCTGGTGTAGCTATCTAAATACCAACAAAACAGACTTTAAGACAAGGAATATTAAGAAAGTGCATTTCATAATGATGAAAGGGAAAATCCATCAGGGAGACATAATCATGCATCTATATATACACATACATACAAACAGCTTCAAAATACATGAGGTGAAACTGACAGAACCAAAAGGAGACGTAGACAAATCCAAGATCATAGTGTGGGATTTTACCATCCCTCTCTCTTGAATTACTAGCAGAACTGGCTGATAAAACAGTAAGAATATACAATGTGTTTAACAACATAATCAATCATTGTGATCAACTGACATTTATGGACCAATGAACAGTTATAGAACGGAAGAATACACATCCTTCTCAAGCACACATAAAATGTACATCACTATCGATTACATGCTGGGCCATAAAAAATTCTCAATTAGTTAAAAAAAAAGATTGCATCTTACAGAGGGTGTTCTCTGACAAAAATCAAATTAAATTAGAGAACAATAAAAATTAAATATCTAGAAAAGCTCAAGTAAGGAGAAATTAAGCAACACATTTTTAAATACCCTGTGGATCAAAGAAAAAAAATAGGAAAATTTGAAAATATTTACAATTTAAAGATAATGAAAACAATATGTAAAAGTTGTTGGATACAACTAAACTAGTGCTGAATAAAGTTTATGACATAAGTGCTTATATTGTATTTTTAATTTTAACTCTGCTTTTTTAGCCTTCTAACTTAAAGCTTCAAAAAGATGTGTAATGAAAGCCAAATCAACAGGAAACAGACACACACAATACATAAAATTAACAAAACCGTAAGTCCATTTTAAAGAGATTAATAAAGTATATTTTTAGAAATCTGGTCAGGTAAATCAAGAAAGGAAAAAAAGCCCACATACTGCCTCTTTTAATTCCTGGTATTAGCAATTTAACTGCCAATATTAGAGACCTAACAAGGTTAAAGAAGCAGCTAGCATGAATAACTATGACTTCGACAATGAATTGGACAACTTATTGAATTGCAAAAATTCCTTGAAAAATATTTTTCAGAATAGACACAAGATGAATTTGAAAATATGAATAACCTTACATTTATCTGACACTGGATGTTTTTTAACTGAAATTCCAAACAAAGAGAAAAATGATAGACCTATATGTTTCAATTGTGTCAAACATGTATGGAAGAAATAATATTAATTTTTTACAAACTATTTCAGACAATAGGATGAAGCCACACCACTCAACTGCTTTTAGGAGGCCAGTTCAACCCTGATAAAAAGAACTTGACAGACACATTACAACAAAAGAAAATTATAGAACAATATCTATCATTAGCAATGAATATAATGCAGAAATCCTTCCCAAGACATTAGCAAACCAGACCATTAGTACAAAAAAAAAAAAAAAAAAAAAAAAAAAAAAAATCATGGCTAAATCTGGTTATTTCCTAGGAAGGCAAATTTGGCTTAACAATGAAATCTCAAACAATGTTATGAACCACATTAAACAGAATAAAGGAAAAGTATACGATCTTGCCTATAGATGTAAAAAAAAGCCTTTGACAAAATTCATTCTGTCCTCTCCTGGCTTCTAAGACTCTGCTGCAGGTCCTCCTCACAGCTGTGGTTCCTTGCTCTTTCTCTCCTTTAGAGACCACTCTTCTCTTATCTCTTGGTGTTGCTCACAGGTCTCCATCCTCAGCCACCTTCTCCTCCCTACTCTCTCCTTAGGTAACATCCTTGTTTCCACAGCTTTAGTTTCCACTTGCATTTACAGCTCTTGGCCAACCTCTCCTCATCTCACACTTGTGTTCAAAGCTGAACTCCTAAACCATAAATAAAACTCCTTCTTCCCCCATCTCTTTCTCCTCTAGTCTCTCCCTTCACAGGCGATGTCACTATAATCTACTCAGTTGTCCTGCTTGATTCCTCCTTCTTACCACTCTCCCCATCCAGTTTACCAGAAGGCCCTATACTTTCTAGCTCCACAATAGCTCTCAAGCTACTTGTTTCTGCTCATCCTCACTGACAGCACCTGGCGTAAGAGGTACCATCTCCCGCCCGCTCTACCACGTTAGCGTCTTCCTGACTCCCCGCTTGCTCTCCATGTGTGATTTTCATATAGCATCCAGTGCGATCCTATTATTCCTCAGGATGAAGCCTCTAGTGTCTTCCTTGGCATTATAAATACAATCTAAACTTCTAATACTGATCTTTAATGCCTGCTTAACCTGGCCCTTGTTCACCTTTCAACCTCACCTCATCACATGTGCTTGTCACTCTTCGTACTTTATCCACACTGGCTCCTTTGCTCCTCAAATATGCCAGTTGTTTCATCACCTGAGGAATCTAGGACTAGATGCTAAGATAAAGTTAGACCAACTCTACCTGTGCTCCAGGAGACATGGGGAATAATCTCATAAACACTTTGTGGAAGTTCTGGAATCTATGTGACATACCAGTGTGATGTATTTGTGTGTGATGCTCCTTCATTCATTTTCCTACATTGGGAAGCAATAGACTATCAATACAAATGAGCCCTTGCTTGAAGAGAGAGCAAGGAAGCAAGGGACTGATCTACGTTGAGTCTTGGGGAAAAGGGAAGCCAGAGGGAGAAGATGTGAAGGGTAAATCCTTAGAGCTAGGAAGGAAGGAAAGAGAAAGGAATAGGAAAGCAGGAGGTTGGGATAAGGGGATCTTGCCTGGATAGAGTTTGGATTTAAGCACAGGTAACTTCCCAGAAAGTCTGAACTGTCTTGAGAATGTTGTTTCTGGAATGGAGAGCTGGTACGACACAGTCGGCAGGCAGAAGAAGAGAAGCTGACTCAGTAGTCAGACCTGCATCGATGGTAATAGCCAATCCAACTGACTTGGCTGCTCCTTGGGAACAGATGCAGGGAGGGGACGAGAAGTCCAGCCAGGCCAGAATAGCACAGTTTCCATGGTAACACATAAGCAGCTGAAGTCTCGGCTGCTTCATGGGATAAGCCATAGAATCTCTGGGTGGCCTTCATCAGCGAGTCTACAAGCTGAATGCATGTAAATCCTGGCCACCTGGAGAGGGTATCAGATTGAATAGCAAACTTCAGTACATCCCCGCTGAGAGGGTAGGACCAAGACCCAAATCCAGTGAGACTAGTGAACAGCAGGGCAGGTCGAGTGTGGGAGAGCCTGTGGGACGAGGCACATGGGCCTGGGCTGAGAGTAGCAAGACTGTTGTAAATGTGCAGTTTAAAAAGGAAAGCAGCGACCAAACAGAAGAGCAGTACCAGAAACATCCCAGCACGAGGACGCCGATCACTTGCCTATCGCTCGAACAAGAACTAGCACGCCTTCACTGTTCTGGGCCAAACACGGGTTCTGAGCCTTCATAAAGCTCTCACGGTGACGTTCACAAGTTCCCTGACACCTACGAAAATAAAGTGGGTTCAGGCCTGCCAGGCAGTCAGCTACGGCCTGACTAATGGGCTGGTGCCCCAGGATCCAGACCACATCAAACACGTCATGACAGCAAGATACAAACATCGTCACGAGAAAAAGAAAGCGCCTCCCCTGGAGGTCGTCACTGCCTGATACGTGAGGCTGGCCAGCTCTGAGCGCAGGCAGAAAGAGTGAGCGCGTCCACAGCTCATGGTCTGTGGACGCTGTGAGAGCTTGAAAACCGTCACCCGTCAAGTGACGATGGGCGTCACCCGTTCCTTCCCTTGCTCAGAGGTCTTGGCGCAGAACCGAAGGGACTGCGGGCTTTCTGCCAGGTGTCTGTGCCCACACAGTGTCGAAGGGACTTCGATTCCACCGTCAGAGCGTTAGACTTTCCCTCACGGCTGAGCACTGTGCTCTTACCACTCCTGAAGAATGTAGTGTTCTGGAAGGCTTGAGAGAGGAAGCCAACAGCACTTTAGGGTGAACATGTTTACTCACAGGATTAGTTATCTGTAGATTGCAACAGAATATCCCCAAACATCCCCAAACTTAAGCTTCACACCGTGGATGTTTATTAGCTCACAGACTCTGTGGGCAGGAATGCCCGTGTGACCTGCTTGGTGTCTCCCTCCTGAGTTCTCTGCTCAAGATATAGCTGAAATGCGGCCCAGGATTGTAGGCATTCCAAGACTTGACTGGAGCTGAGAGGTCCACCTCCAAATCACGTCTGTGGTTGTTGGCAGGCCTCAGTTCCTCACTGGACGTTGTCCAGCACCTTGCCACATGAACCTCTCCCTCGGCTGCCCGAGTGTCCCCATAAATGGCAGCTAGCTTCCCGCAGGGCAAGCAATCCAAGAGAGAACAAGAGAGTGTTCACAAAAGAGTTAGTAAGACGGACGTCACAGGCTTTTTATAACTGAATCTGGAACTGATACGCCCTCATGCCTGCTATATTCTATCCCTTAGAAGCTGGTCACTAAGTCCTACCAAACTCGAGGGGAGGGGACCGCACAGGGCATGATCCCGGAGGTAGGGATCGTTGGGGGCCATTACAGAGGCTGCTCACCCTACTCATCATTTAACTCAGTAATGGGCCTGAAGCTCCGGGGGCAGTTAGCCCCGAGTACTGCGTGGTGAGGGAATGATGAGCACACTTTGTGTTGTAACGGTGTCGGTAATGAGTCAGTGCTACTTCTGACATAAGTCCTATAAAATGCACCACTATTGAGTCATTACAGGTTAAAGGTTATTATAAATCTAGAAACACACTGAAATCGTGGGCATAATCAAATGTGAGCCAAAAACTTGTACAATCTAAATAATTATACCAAAATAGATCTTCAAAGGTTTTGGAATGTAACAAATTATTTTTAAAAATTGCTATGACTATATGTTTATAAACAGAACCTGTAAAAATACTCTTCAGGATATAAACAGCTTAGAGTAGGATATTTTGAATACATACATAGCACACATACCTCATTCTAATATTAGCTATTAAGAAAGAAAATGCTAATTAAAAATTTTTTCTTAAAGAAATCAACTTTCCAAGCTAGTAATCAGCTTAACAGATACATTCTCAGTGTCACTACCTCAGGCCCCAAATAAAACCACTAAGATAAATACTCATGCCCTGTGAATTTTATATTCAATATCTGGGGTCAGATTGTAGGAACACTAAGACATGCTGGGCACTCACAGTCAGCTCCTAAAATTCAGAGCAAATAAGGGGACGTAGGAAAGGCAGCAGCAATTAGGAACGGAGCCTGAAAGAGTCATCACAAATTCAGTTTCTTCCTAGGTGGGTCATAGACATCCAAGCCTGGGGAGACGGATGGGGCGTATGTCACTGGAACCATGCGTCGTGGTCAGTGGTCATGCTGGGCCGCTCAGGGAAGAGTCGGTGAGAATACACAGGGTTGAGTCCTGATTTCCCACAGCTTCAGGAATATATCTTTTTCAGAATTACTTGCTGGCTCCTTCTCTTTGGCTTTAACATTTATTTTTTTTAATTTTTTAATTTGAATATAGTTGACACACACGTTACGTTCGTCTCAGTGTACAACATAGCGATTCAACCTCTAGACGTTACGCTGTGCTCACAAGTGTAGCTGCCATCCGTCACTGTACAAGACTGTTACAACAGTGCATTGTGTGCCCTGGACTATTCGTTCCATAACGACGCCTATATCTCCCACGGCCCTCACCCATTTTGCCCATCCCCCACTCCCTCCCTTCTGGCAACCACCAGCCTTCTCTGTATTTATAGATCTGATTTGGCTTTTTGTTTGTTTGTTTGTTTTCTACTGAATGTTTTGTTTTTACATATCACATCTGAGTGAAATCATATGGTTTCTCTGGTGACTTATTTCACTTAGCATAATACTCTCTAGGTCCATCCATGTGGTTGCAAATGGCAGGATTTCATTCTTTCTTATGGGCAGAGTAATATTCCATTGTCTGTATACATCACATCTTCTTTCTCCATTCATCTATTGACGGACACTCAGGTTGCTTCCCTGTCTTGGCTATTGTAAATAATGCCACAATAAACAAGGGGTGCATATATCTTTTTGAATTAGCATTTTTGTTCTGTTAGGGAAAACACCCAGTAGTGGCATTATTGGATCATATGGTATTTCTATCTTTAATTTTTTGAGGAAACTTAAAAACATTTTCCACAGTGGCTGCAACAATTTACATTCCCACCACAGTACAGGAATGTTCCTTTTTCTCCACATCCTCACCAGTACTTTTATTTCTTTTGTTTTTGATTTTAGCCATTCTGACAGGTGTGAGATAGTATCTCGTTGTGGTTTTGATT
This sequence comes from Phoca vitulina, assembly GCF_004348235.1. Lineage (NCBI taxonomy): Eukaryota > Metazoa > Chordata > Mammalia > Carnivora > Phocidae > Phoca > Phoca vitulina. The sequence continues at coordinate 203,965 of NW_022589741.1, read as the reverse complement.
TGCATTTCCCTGATGATCAGTGATGTTGAGCATCTTTTCATGTGTCTCTTGGCCATCTCTGTGTCTTCTTTGGAAAAATGTCTCTTGAGATCTTCTGCCCATCTTTTAATCATGTTGTTTGTGTTTGTGGGGAGCTGGGTGTTGAGTTGTATAAGTTCTTTACATTTTCAATATTAACACCTTATTGGATATATCACTGGCAAATATTTTCTCCCATTCGGTAGGTGGCCTCTTTGTTTTGTCGATGGTTTCCTTCACTATGCAAAAGCTTTTTATTTTGATGTAGTCCTAATACTTTATTTTTCCTTGTGTTTCTCTTGCCTTAGGAGACATTCCTAGAAAAATGTTGCTAATGTCTGATGTTAAAGAGGTTACTGCCTGTGTTCTCTTCTAGGATTTTTATGGTTTCAGGTCTCACATTGAGGTCTTTAATCCATTTTAAGTTTACTTTTGTGTATGGTGTAAGAAAGTAGTCCAGTTTCATTCTTTTGCATGTAGCTTTCCAGTTTTCCTAACACCGTTTGTTGAAGAGACCATCTTTTCCCCATTGTCTATTCTTGCCTCCTTTGTTATAGATTAATTGACCATGTAAGTGTGAGTTTATTTCTGGGCTCTCTATTCTGTTACATTGATCTGTGTGTTTCTGTGCCAGCACCATACTGTTTTGATTACTATAGCTTTGTAGTATCTTGAAACATGGGATTATGATACCACCAGGTTTGTTCTTCTTTCTCAAGATTGCTTTGGCTATTTGGAGTCTTTTGTGGTTTCATACAAATTTTAGTATTATTTGTTCTAGTCCTGTGGAAAATGCTGTTGGTGTTTTAACAGGGGTTGCACTGAATCTGTAGATTGCTTTGGGTAGTATGGACATTTTAATAATATGAATTCTTCCAATCCATGAGCATAGAATATCTTTCCATTTGTTTGTATTGTCTTCAATTTCTTTCATTAGTGTTTTATAGTTTTCAGAGTACAGGTCTTCCATCTCCTTGGTCAAGTTTCTTCCTAGGAATTTTATTCTTTTTGGTACAATTGTAAGTAGAATTGTTTCCTTAATTTCTTTTTCTGCTACTTGCTATAAGTGTATAGGAACCCTACCAATTTCTGGGTATTAATTTTGTATACTACAATTTTACTGAATTCATTTATTACTTCTAATAGTTTTTTAGTGGAGTCTTCAGGGTTTTCTATGTATAATATCATGTTATCTGCAAATAGTGACAATTTAACATCTTTCTTTCCAGTATTGATGCCTCTTATTTCTTTCTTTTGTCTGATTGTGGTGTCTAGGACTTCTAGTACTATGTAGTATAAAAATGGTGGGAGTGGACATCTTTGTGTTGTTCCTGACCTTAGAGGGAAAACTCAGTTTTTCACCATTGAGTGTGATGTTACCTGTGGGTTTTTCATATATGGTCTTTATTATGTTGAGGCATATTCTCTCTAAACCCACTTGGTTGAGAGTTTTTATCATAAACAATTGTTGAATTTTGTCAAATGCTTTTTCTGCATCTACTGAGATGATCATACAATTTTTATCCTTTGTCTTGTCGATATGGTGTATCACGTTGATTCATTTGTGAATATTGAACCATCCTTACATCCCTGGAATAAGTCCAACTAATCGTGGTGAATGATCCTTTTAATGTATTGCTGAATGCAGTTTGCTAAGATTTGGTAGAGGATTTTTGCATCTATCTTTATCAGGGATGTTGGCCTATAGTTTTCCTTTCTGTGGTGTTTATCTGATTTCAGGATAAAAGTAATGCTGACCTTGTAGAATGTATTTGGAAGCTTTTCTTCCACTTCTATTGTTTGGAATAGTTTGAGGAGAATAGGTATTAACTCTTATTTAAATGTCTGATAGAGGGGCGCCTGGATGGCTCAGTCAGTTAAGTGTCTGCCTTCGGCTCAGGTCATGATCCTGGAGTCCCGGGATCGAGCTCCATGTCTGGCTCCCTGCTAGCAGGGAGTCTGCTTCTCCCTCTTCCTCTACCCTTCCCTCTGCTCCTTCTCTCTCTCTCTCAGTCTCTCAATAAATAAAATCTTATAAATAAATAAATAAATAAATGTCTGATAGAGTTAACCTGTGAAGCCATCTGTTTTTTGGGAGTTTTTTGATGACTGATTCAGTTCTGTTACTACTAATTGGTCTGTTCAGATTTTCTATTTCTTCCTGATTTCAGTTTTGGAAGATCATATATTTTTAGAAATTTATCTATTTCATCTAGGATGTCCAGTTTGTTGGCATGTAATTTTTTGAAGTATCCTCTTACAATCCTTTGTATTTCATGGTGTTGGTCATTGCTTCTCTTTCCTTCCTGATTTTATTTATTTGTGTCCTTTCTCTTTTTTCTTGATGAGTCTGGCTAAGGGTTTATCAATTTTGTTTGTCTTTCCAAAGAACCAGCTATTGGTTTCATTGATTATTTTCTATTTTTTAAAGTCTCTAAGTCCTTTATTTCTGCTCTGATCTTTATTATTTTCTTCTTTCTACTTATCTCGGGCTTTCTTTATTCTTCTTTCTCTAGTTCCTTTAGGTGTAAACATAGATTGTTTATTTGAGCATTTTCTTGTTTCTTGAGGTAAGCCTGTATTGCTGTATATTTCCCCTTAGAATTGCTTTTGCTGTGTCCCAGAGATTTTGGACTGTTGTGTTTTCATTTTCATTTGTCTACATGTATTTTTTGACTTCTTCATTGACCCATTGTTCTTTAAACCCTGTTGTTTAAACCCTGTGTGCGTATTTTTTCTTGTTGCTTTCTTTTATTTCTAGTTTTATACTGTTGTGGTCAGAAAAGACACATCATATGATTTCAATCTTCTTGAATGTATTGAGACTTGTTTTGTGGCCTAACATGATCTATTCCAGAGAATATTCCATGTGCACTTGAAAAGAATGTGTAGTCTACTGTTTTTGGATGAAATGTTCTGCATACATCTGTTATGTCCATCTGGTCTAATGTGTTGTTCAAAGACACTGTTTCCTTACTGATATTGTGCTCTTTGACTTTCACATTTAATATTGTAATGCTTCAGGGCTGAGTCACGAGCCTTCTTTCCTTCTTTCCTTACATCCTTTCCAGAATCAATCTTATTAAATTCCATTACTTTAAATATCATGATATTCTAATGATTTCCAAGTTAAATTCCCACATAGGACAACTGTATTAAATTTTAGACTTGTGTCTAATAGCCTACTCAACATCCCTATTTCTGTATCTAGTAGGGATCTCAAGTTTAACTGATCAACATAAAAAAATTCAGCTCTAACCAAGGTATAATTGATGTGTAAAATTGTCTGATTTTTAAAATATACATTATGATGACTTAATATACATATATAGTGTGAAAAGATTCCCCTCATCTAGTTGATTAACACATCCATCACCTGACTTTTTTTTTTGTGAGAACATTTAAGTTCTACTCTTTTAGCAAGTTTCAATTATACGATAGTGTTATCAACTATTGTCACCATGTTTTACATTAGATCTTCAAACATTTTTCAACAATGGCTAGAAATTGTGTACCCTTTTACCAACCTCTCCCTATTTCCCCCACTCTCACAAAACTCTTAATTACTCATTCCCTAAAATCTGTTTCTCTTGGAGGCTTCCCATCTCAGTATATGACATTACTCACCCAATCAACCCAAAAAACTAGGAGTTTTTCTCACTTTTCATATCCAATCTGTAAGCGATGTTAGTTTGATCTCCAGTGCCACCTTTAGACCTCAGCAAATGAGGCAACACCTTTCCCTAGGCTTTTGTCTTAGGAGACCCCACTAAAAGTACTTACCGCAGAAATTTTCTAAATCTAACCCAAATTGCCTGGAACAAGCCTGGGCAGGCAGTGCCATGCTGACAAGGGTACCCCAAAGCCAGATTGAGATGTATATAGTCCCCAATCCCATTTCTCTCCTTGGGGTGCTCTCCACTCATTTAACCACCCAACACATGTAGGCTCCATCTGTTGCCCCCAGAAGCTCTGAAACTTGCACCTAAGGAGTTATCCCAGAGCCCTTATACCACCTCACACCTGTTAGAGCCCTTATTCCAGTAGGCCCCCTCTGATTCCAATCTGCTGGGTGGATTTCTCCCACTGGCCTTGAGATTAGATGACCAGAATCAAGCTGACACACTGATTTGGAGCTATTCCCACTCATGTTGGACGCAGGACAACATCAGACTTATGCATGGACTCTTACCATCTGTGTTCTGACCAAGATACCACCTCTGGTCTATACCACCTGGAAAAGCCAAGGGTGGCAGCAGGCATCCTTTACGCCATGTGTCTTCAGAGCTGGAACCAGTGTGATCACCCTCCAAGCCTGCAGGCTCTGTGGTACGTGTCAGACACAAGTCCTCCAGAGGCGGCTGTCTTATTACTTTCTAGGGCCTTAGGACTGTCGTCCTGTAATGCCAATGACTGATGTCCTCTCTTGCCTCTGGTTGGTGTCCATCAATAGGAGAATGGATAATGGTGTGAATATACTACAAACAACTGATACATGCAATAGCATGGGAGCATCTCAAAACATCACGATTAGTGAAAGAAGCCAAAAGCTTCTTTTAGATTCCTTTTAGATGAAGGTCAAGAGCAGACAAATGGATATGTTAGGATTTTTGATAAGGAAGGGGCATAGAGAGTGATGAAAATGTTCTATATAATTTTTCAAATTGAGGTGGTGGTTACATGAATGCACACATAAGAAAAATTCACTGAGCTATATCATTAAGATTTGTACATTTTCTTGCATGTATAATTCATTAACAATTAGACTAAATAAAAAAGGAAAATATGTATTGAATGAAAGAATAAGAAAATTATTTAATACACACAAGAAAATGTTCGACAAAGCCTGCAATACATTTTTCCTTTAGAATTGCACTTATCTCAGTTGTTCAAACACTTAATAATGCTGTATATTTTAAAACGTAGTTATATATGCTAATGAAACAACATCAATTTCTATTCAGAATATAGAGCCAGAAGTTTAAACCCTTCTTAACTGAAGAAAGAGGAAAGCCATAATGTCTACTTTAAAAACAACAGAAAGTGCCCTAATGTCCGCCTATTGCAAACAAACTGTATCATACTGTGAACAGCAGTTACGAACCTATAATAACAGCAAGATGACCTTCCCTTCTGGCTCCATGAGATAAACAGCTTAACATCCTAAATAAGTTACACAAATGCTTATCTTGGATAGCAGCAAAAATGGAACGTATTTATAAACCATGCTTTGTATGTTTCGTATTCTTCTATTTATGGTTTTCAAATTCTGTTATTCTCCTCCTTCTCACCGTATATTTCATATTTAGCCCCTACTTCTCAATTCCCAGGGTTGGACCATAATTTAAGACTTGGCACACTTCTCATGGAGAGTGAAGAGCATAATAAACATGACACCACTTACCCCAAGTTATCATTTGATTCTACTTTCAGTGATGGCATCCGCAGATGAAGGGGCCTTTGACTGACCCAACTAAGCATGTATTATGACCCATGACATTAAACCCCTTCCCCATTTTATTCCCTATCTTCTTCCCATGAACTTTCTTTCAAGCTCTCATAATACTGTTGCCCCAACTTTTTTCTCTACCATTTTTCTTAGGATTCCCTCAACCATTCTCTACAACTCAAGGTAATGACTTCCCATTGCATTTTCTGCTGCAGACTTTTCACTCAGCCTTCCTGGATCTGTCTACGATCCGTCCTTCACATGTACCTACAGTCTTGATAGGTAGCATATACAGGATCACCTAATGTTTTGGATATTGCTGTTTGCTTCTGCAAATACACTGACGCCTTCAACTGTTTCACTCACACTTGTTCACTCTCTAGCTTCTGATTGGATTTTGCAGGTGACTCTTATTGACCAGATATTGGTAAGTGGGAGGGGAGACAGAGAGAGACAGGAGTATTTATTTTGAGGGGATTGTAGTATCAGCATTCCGCAAAGGCCACCATTACTCCCACAACTATAAATTTTGCTGAGTTTCACTAAAAACCACCTCCTCCTACCTCTTCAAGCCAAATGAGGGTAGACACTTCCTGCCATTTCTAGTCCCAGAATTCTTCACCACTCCATGTGGGTTCCTGGAACCTATCCAGAGCCTCTCAAACCATCTCTTTGTAAAATTCCCTTTGCTTTACTCTTAGGGTGTGGTGTCTCCCAAGACCCTGACTGATATACCCATTTAATGTAAAACAAAACAAAACAAAACAATACAAAACAAAACAAAAGCCTTGAATACTGCGACCATCTCAGAGGACATGATCGTTCTCTCCTCTTTAAGACAATTCGTCTCTGTTGCGTTTCTACAGGCTGTGTGTACAGAGCTCAGTAGCAGCCCCGGGGGACTCAGCCTATGCCCAGCATTTTATTACACTGGGATCTACCTGGCCTGCTGCTTGGGGTTCCAGATTCACTGCAGTCTTCAATCACAGAACCATGGAATCCAAACCAGGAGGGACTTCCGCTATCATCGAATATAATGCTGATTTTCAGCTGTATTCACTGGAGCCAGGTAGGGCCCTAGCCTGTGGAATGGACGGAGGAGGGGAGCAGGGAAGACCAGCAGCCCTGGCAACCACCCCCTGCATGAGCATCTCCACTTTCATCTGTTCTGTTGTTTGAGCTTTTACAAACAGTTGGGTTTGAACTGTGTTATTTAAGGTCAACCTCCGGAAACAGATGTTACTGAAATAGTAAGCAATAGTCGGCATTTATCAAATTCTTACTATATGTTGGGACAACTGCTTTAAATTTGTTCTGTCACTTAATTATGACCCCCCTACCCCCCCAAAGATAATAAAAGCTCACCCCAGACTCTGGGACTTTACCACATTTGAGCATATAATTCTACACTGCAATGTCTGGCCCTTTCAGCAGACAGCTGTCAAGAGGATGGGAAAACGAGAGGACCACATACCAAGGTATCTTTAAAGCTTATTCACTGGAAATGTTTTATTTCTCTGATTAAATCCATCCCCTGAAAAGAAATACCTGAGTTAATTTTCCTCATGGTGAACTGACTTGTGATGAAGGATTGCTTCAATACCACTTACTGAAGATTCACTGAATATCCACTATGCATAAGCTACTGTTCTCTCAGGGATGGGCAAATGATCAAGGCAAAGCCTGTGCCCACAAAGAGCTCTCACACACAAACATCAGAAGAGTGACCCCGCAAATACAGGTCCCTGGCTGTAGCTCATGAAGGACCCTTGGAAACCATCTGATCCATCTGCTCATTTTATACACGAAACCCAACTATAAATGGCACATGCAGGTCCCACATCATTGGACTCATGGACTCTTCAGCTTACTATTTACAGTGTAAATGGCTAGAGGTTGTCTTCCCTCGTGTTGGGGGAGGGGTGTGTCTTGCCCAAGGTATGCAATTTGTCAGGGATTTGAATTTTTACGGTCCTGTCCCACTCCAGTTTCATGGTTTTAAGACCCCTGGTCCTATTCAAGTTTTCCCTCCTGCAAGCGTTCTCTGAGATGGCCAAGACACAGAATCCAGTCCCCACACCTGTGACGTCTCAGAAGCCTCCCCAGTGCAAGGCCGTCTGCAGTTTTGAGGGGAGGGTGAGATACACTGCAGCATACTGAATCAGGCAAAATTGAATAGTAAATGTCCTGGTTCATAAAGTCACGGCACATTCTCTACATGAGAAATTATGTGGGAGAAATAGTATCATCCACCGGGTCTTGAGAAACAATAGGATTTTACAGTTAGAGACTGGGGAAAGGGGCGTTCAGGAAGCAAACATCGGAAGCTAAGACTGGGGATGGAGCATAAACATAGATCCTTTGTGAAAATGCCTTTCCAGACAGTCCACTCTACTCTTATAGTCACACTGTTCATATGGCTCAGCAGTGGCCTGAACTGGCTTAGGGATTATGGTTTGGCTAAATGGAAGGTTCATAAGTAAGTATCGTGGATAAAACTTAAAAATGTCGTTTGGGGGGAAATAATGGAGAATTAGCCAAATTTAATTTTATTGAATTTGCTAGCCCGATGAAAGCCTGGGAAGGTTTCTGAGCAGTAATAGGATATGACGAAGCCTAGGCTGTCGGAAGGTTAGCCTGGGCATGTGTGTGGTGGATTCCAGTGGGAGATGGTGAAGGGAGGGAAGCTGGTTATGGTGAGCAGTGGGATGTGCTCCTCGGGTAGGCGGAGCCCTATAGGGAGTGTTGTTCAGAGACAGCCTACATTTATCACGCTTGCCATGGATTGGCTCACCTGCAGAGAGCTGCCTTGGCCACGGTCAGGTACCGTGTAGAAGAACTCACACCCAAAGACTGCTCCGTACAGGACTGTAAAGAACTAGATACCTTGTCTCAGCTGGGACAGCTATGATGGTCATTCGTTCTCGCTTGCGAGCTTCCCATGGGGTGGGTGGGGGACCTAGGCTGTCCTTCAATCTAACTACGGCCTGACTTCTGTCTTTTTCCACTCCTTCTTTCCTCTCCTCCCTTTCACGGGTATTGATCCCAAGGGCACTTCTTAATAACTATCCTGCATCCTAAGCTCCATTCAGCCTGTTTTCCAGGGAACCTGAACTGTGACTTAGTCAGAACACGGTAAGAGTAGTCTGGGCGATAGGCAACAAGGACCTAGATCAGGGTCACGTCATTTGGGAGAGAAAGGTCAGACATAAAGAAGGAGTCATGGAATGGTTTTGCTGCCTTGTAGACATCACTGAGGATTCTGGAATTAGGATTCGCCAGGACCGAGTCTACGTGTGTGCAAAAATGATGCTGTCTAGTCTACTTAGAGTGTGTGTTAAGACATGAATGAGTGAATAAGTTAATTAACAAATAACTAATGAACAGGAGAAACACATGTGGTGGGTCCATGTGTAGGTCCGTGGACAGAGTGGGCCTAGGAATGCAGATTCTGCTGTTTATAGGGCTGTGGTAATAAGCCTTCGTCACCATAGCGGATTCTGCTGTGCTTACAGATACACAGACTGGACGGGATGATTCACTGCAATATTGACAAATCCTCTGCATGCTAATCAGAGATTTGAGATCCTCAGAATGGGTGCGTCTTACCACAGTCGGTGCCAGCTGGGAAACCTGAAATGGCCCTTTGTTTCCCAATGGAGACACTGGCACGAACAGGGCAGGCTGAAGCTTCACCTAACTGTACCCGAGTACTTGTAACTGCGGGGCAGCCAGGAGCCCTTTTACAATCAAGACAAGATGATAAACAGAATTCACACTGTCCTTTGTCTCTTTCTGCTAAAGATAGAGAACAAATAAAACCTGGATAGTTTTAAATATTGTTAATTGGGAACTGGCTCACAGGCTTTTAATCCTATTAAGACAGTTCAGGGAATGGCCTAATTTCTACACTGACTGAGGAGCTTTCTGTCTTGAGCATGTCTGTCGCTCAGACCTAATAGTCCTTAGACACTAAGATGTACTTAATCCCCAAAGAAAACTCATCTTTGCTCAACATGCTGTCATCCTCAAGGGCATTGTATGAATTCCACAAATGTTTATTGAGCACTGAACATGGATCAAATACCATGCTAAGCAGGAGCACTTGTGATGATGTGAAAATCAAATCAAGCAAGGAGAAAGAGAGGAGGAGGGACGTGGGGGAGGGAGGGCGGGGGAGGGTGTGGAGGGGATTCCTGACAGTGTCACTGTCCCCGAGGGAACCAAACAGCATCCATTGGATTTAGTATCTGGCACATTACACGCAGATTTGAAAAGCAGTTTCTGCAGAGTAGAGGCCAGAGTGTGGGGGCTTCGTATTAAAGAAGGAGGTGGACACAGAAGGTTCTGGTAGCTTTCCGGGAGCTGGACATAAAGCAAAGGGGAAACAGAGGGAGTGCCTTAGGAACATAAAACAGAGGAAGAAGGTTTCGAGTTTATTTTTCCTTTTTCAGATGTGAGAGAATTGATCTTCTACGCTAAGAGAAAAGAACACTGGAGAGGAATACACAGAAAGGACAGGGGAGAGATGAGCTAACTGGAAGCCAGGCCCCTGAGGTGGTCTGGGATGGCGCGAGGATAGGCGCTGGGGCCAGGTTTGGACAACAGCCCAGCAAGGATGATAGCGAATCAGTATTGACGACTCTGCACCACACCTGCCTAGGGATTCCATGCTATTTAATCTCCTCTGCAAAGCATTACTAAATGAGTAGAATTATTACCCCGTTTTCATAGCCGAGGGGAATGGGACACAAAGAGGAGTAGTGCAGATGCGGACCAGCGTTTAGGTGGGGAAAGAAGCAGGTGTTTACTCCATGCGGACCTCAGTTTGGCCCGATAAGCAGGAGGTGGGGAAATCTGCTGAGAAGGAGGAGGAAGCTGATCCATGAAGGCCTGGAGGTGGATTTTGAAGGCTGGGAATAGTTGTGAAGGATCTGAGAGTGGGCTTTACCTAGAAATCACAACAGCTTTCCTGAGCAGCTCTGAGGAAACAGCTGAGGTTCAAGACGATGGATTTTCACTAATTCTGATCAACCCAGCTATGCAGCACTGGCTCCTGGGAGCAGAGGAGGGGACCCTGGGCACTGACACCATGATCACAATCTTCCTCTGTACTTCTATGAACTTCCAGCATCTGGAGGAACATCAGCGTCCACATGATGGCCCGTAGAATACCCTGCCATCAAAGTTCCTTGACCCCCTCTATCCACTGACCTTCCTTGGCCCTCTATTCCAACCACTCACTCCACGGACAGTTCACAAACCTTGTTACGACTCTGACTCACACAATATGTGCTCTGGAACCTCATTAAGACTTCCAGTAACTTAAATCTTCCATCCTCCCCCAGTGTATAAGATTCCTCCTATCCAGCCCTGATCCCAAGCTTAATCATTTCACACATTCACTGATCCCTTCCAAACTACTACCTCTCCATGTTCTTGGAGATGCTACCCCTGCTATCTAGTATTTACTTTTCTACTTTTTTTGCCTGGCAAAGTGGTCCAATACTTCAAAGTTGGCTCAACATCAACCCCTCATCTCTAAGCTTTTTTACTTATGTGTCTCCCATATGCTTCTTTCCATGGCTTTCTGCATGACTCCTCACATCATGCAAAGTGATTATTAGTTTATTTTCTGGTCTCTCCAACACAGTTAAATCATGAGGCTCTTGAAAGCTGGGATTTTGTTTTTGTTTAATGTCTGTAGGCATGTAACCTTGTGTAGCAACTTATACAGAGTGACTTCTTAATAAATACTTGAAAGATAGAGTCCATTTCTTTTAATATTCATTTGAGACTGTATGAATGTACCTCTTCTCATTATTTCCTGAAGTTGAAAATGAAATTCTGGATGCAGATGCACATTCACTGTGTAAAGAATTAACGAGAGCAGACCACCACATAATTTTTAGTAAGCTACACAAACATTCAGGAGTCTTGATGCTGTACTTACCCCTTATTTATGATTTTTTTAGGTGGTGATGTATCACATTCCATTCCTGAGAAAGTATCTCAATCCTAACATGAGTGATGTTAGCACTGGATTGACATGAAAAAGTTACTACTCTTGTGCCAAGTTTTACAACCATAGAGAAATTAACTGAGATCCGACAGGACCTCGCTTCACTCTCTGCATTCCTTCTGTCTTGGTATTGCTCATGTCTGTCCTCAATGGACACAGAACATTGTTTTTGCTATTGATGGAACATTTGGCTATTTCAAAATGGAGATAAACAGTTGGTCCTCAAAAATTAAACTTTCACCGATTCAAGAGTTATATAACATTTCAAGACAAAAGTAATAGAATAAGAGTAACAATCTAGTAGAAAAGTTTTAAGAAGTTTATAATTGTAACATTTAAATCTGGAAATTTATGATCTATCACCGCCTCCCTCATAACAGCTGATCTATGAACAGAACACACAGAGCGGTGGCCCTTTTGACCCAAGAACAATCCAATTCTAATGTCACTGAGCTGCCTGCAGATGTCACTCAGAGGTAAGTCCAGAGGCTTTACACCTGTTTTCCTCCTTTCTTTCTGGGTCACTGTTCCCTCAGATAAACAAAGAGGAAGAGAACTAGAATTCTATTGCTTGCTATGTGCCAGGCCTTATTCTAAGTACTTTATGTTACCTCGTCCCACCCTCACACAGTAGTGCAATGTAGGTATTCTTTAGTATTTACAGGGAAGGAAACTGGGGGCTAGCTACATCAATTACAATCAATGGGACCCACAGAAAGAAGCACAAGCTTTGGATTCAAGCATTGACCTTAACCACTGGCCAAGATATTACCTTAAGCAAGCTATGTTCCCTCTCCAATCCCCAGTTTTTTAATGTATAAATGATGATGATAATAAATACCTCCCTTGGAGCATGGTTGTGAAGGGTAAAGGTACTGTGTAAAGCACCCAGCACACTGCAAGGGACATAGTACTAACAGATATGTATTATTAGACATCATTATCTGGAGTCAACATTCTAGTCAACAGCCAAGCTAGAAACCTCTCCATGTCCTTGTCTCTGAAACCCCTGTCTCTGCCCCTGCACAACTCTGCTGACCTCCATACACCATGAAAGCAGAATACATTTCCAGTTAATGGCTGTGATGGGGAGGGCCACTTGCTGTAGTGGAAAGCAGAGGGAATTCAGAGTGTGAAGACACGGGAGTGTCCTCGCGGGCACTTACCAGCCTGGTCTTGAGCCCGTGATTGAAGTTCTACAGGTTTCCTCATCGGTAAAATGGAGATGATCCTCCTGTTAGAAAGATACAGTGAGATGATTTATGTGAAAGATTTTGTAGGAATACCATTTCAGTGTCTTCCCCCCAGTGACTATAACCACTGTCACTACTCTTATATCTCAAGCTTGTACTTCTAGATCCATGCCAAGAGCTTTCTATACACTCTCTCATTTAAGTCTCACAAAACCCTTAATATAATGACCTTTATTATCCAGTATTTACAGATGAAGAAATTAAACTTAGGGAGTTTAAATCACTTTCTCAAGGTAACACAGCTAGTAAGTGGTAGAGTACCTTGTTACAGAAAGACACTCTGTGGAGTAGTTTGCCAACAGAGACAAGACATAAAGGCACAAGTTAACAGTATCATATAACAGAATGTTCAAGACTCTCAAACGGGCATTTCGAAATTTTTTCAAGAATTCATACCTAAGCTACTTCCCTCTGAATTAATTGGAGCTATGGGTACTGATGAGCTTTCCATCATCACTCAGCCTGGAGCAATGACAGGTCCACTGCCAAGGCAGTAGGAGGGAAGCTCACATGCATGTCCAGAGCAACGAGGGCTTGGACCCGGGCATGGAGAGAGGTGATGCCAGGCACCAGAAGGAGCCCCTGCTTTGCTCTACTCACAGGTGAACCAGAAACCAGCTTTGGCCAGTAAGTATTCTATACCCCATTTTCATTGTCTATAAAATAGGAATGACTGTACATTAATGACTTAATTAACCTGGTAATATAAACAGTGACTCATAAGCCAGAAGATTTCAAAGAAAATAACTAGAAGGCTAGGGCAGGTCTGTAATCCCTCACCAGGAAGATGTCACTCAAATAATCCTTTTTTAAAAAAGATTTATTTATTTATTTATTTATTTATTTGAGGGGGGCACACAGTGGGGAGGGGCAGAGGGAGAGGGAGAGAATATCAAGCAGACTCTATGCTGAGTGCAGAGCCTGACACGGGGCTGGACCCCACAACCCTGGGCATGACCTGAGCCAAACCAAGAGCTGGATGCTCAACCAATTGAGCCACCAGGCACCCTAAGAGAATGCATTCTCAAAGGAAATCCATTTTGTGCCCTAAGTCGGCTGTGGGTAAGGTGTATATACGTTCTATCACCCCTTTCTGTGACCTTGTTCCCATTTCCTGATTCCTCACAGCTGTGTGAACCAGCCTGAATCCCAGTGTTACAATGAAACTTCACAACATAGAATTCAAAATGCACCTGAATATTTTAGTCTGACAATTGTTTTCCAATCTAGAAGTAGGAGGACTCTGAACGCCCTCAGTGCATGCATCTATAGCACAGCTCAGGACAGAAATGACCATCTGGATGAGTGAGCAAATTCCTCTATTTATGCAGCGTTCCATATCTTCAATATACTCATAGGATCTCAGACACATTTTCCTCTTAAAAGCCATCCCTTCATTTTTCAGCTTTCTTCTATTAGCTTAAATTCACTTTGAATTCAATTACATGGTTAATTATATTCAATAACTGAAAAATAATTTAAAAATTGAGTGTGCGATATCATAACCATTTATCATCAATAGTGATTCTGGAAAAGGGAATATTAGAATAGTTGATGATCTATATTTTGGAAAGGTTTGGCTACAGTGGAGTGTGTTTCTCAGAAAAAAGACATCTAGTTAAGGTTAATCTATTTTGGCCCTAGAATCACACCTTACATGTGGTCATATAAATGATTTCCATGGGGTGGATGCTTTATCAGTCAGCATCTGACTGGGAAGAGAGAAATCACTTTAGTTCTTTCCAATAGAGTAAATTTAATGTAAGCAATTGGTTATATGTGGTAGAAATGATGAACAGCCAATGGGAGGTGTTGAGGCAACCTAGAGAGTAGGAACACCAGAAATATAACAGAAACATGCCAGACTCTAGAAACCAGGCTATGTGGAAGGTGCCAGAAGATGGGAGTGGCTAGTTGAAAGCTGAGAACACAGCTTTTTAGGATCTTGAGCTATGGTGAAGATGTAACTGCTGCCAGACACCATAAGAAGCAGAGAGGAAAAGGGAGAGAAAAAAATACCTTAACTCATCCGTTCCTCCTTCTCTCTCCTTCTCTACCAATGACACAAATTACTTAAAGTTACTATGAGGCCAGAGGAAGAGATCCTAGGAAGTGTATCTCTCTATTATGCAGAGCATAGGAAGGAAAGGTAGGAAATGGATCAGAGAGAAAACAGAGTGTTGAGCTCATAAATGCTATTTTAGTCATCTGTATTTGACCTAATAAGAGGCTAATAAGACATAAACTAGTGTAAAGCATTTAGAGGAACCTAGTCATGAACTTTTCCTATTGCCCTTCTCCACTCTACCAACTCCTTTTCATCACATTGATTCTTACTTTTTTACTCCTTTCTTCAAGAAAGGCTGTCCTTGTTGAATACAAGTCTCATACATCTACCTGTTCTCCAATGTTATCCTGCCATAACTTTATCCCACCTACTAATCCATGTGTTCTCCTCTAACCAACACCCCACCTCTCTCTCTTTTCTCAGCCAAGATTGTAAGTATTTTTGCACTCAACATCAGAACACCTACATATATAAAGCAAATATTAGTAGGACCAAAAAAAAAGAAATAAACAGCAATACAATAATAGTAGGGGACTTCAATGCTCTGTTTTCAGCATTGAATCGATCATGCACATGGAAGATCAATAAGGAAACTAAGGACCTGAATAACAGTTTAGACAAAATGGACTTAAAAGCATACACAGAACACTCCATCCAATACCATCAGAACACACATTCTTCTCAAGTGCACCTGGAATATTCTCCGGGTTAGATCGATTAATAGATAGATTTTGGGCCACAAAGCAAGTCTCAACAAACCTAAGAAGACTGAAATCATATTAAGCAACTTTTCATAACCCCAAAGTTATGAAACTAGAAATCAATAACAGGAGGAAAACTGGAAAATTCACAAACATGTGGAAATTAAACAATATAGTCCTGAACAACCAATGATCAAAGTAGAAATCAAAAGAAGAAAATAAAAATTTGTATCTTAAGATGAATAAAATGAAAATACAACATACCAAAATATATGGAGTGCAGCAAAAGCAGTTCCAAGAGGAAAATTTATAGTAACAGATATCTATATTAAGAAAAAAAGGTCTCAAATAAACAACTTAATTTTACACCTGCAAGAATTAGAAAAAGAAAACAAAGGCCACAGCAGAAGGAAGAAAATAATAGACTAGAGAAGATATCAATGAAACAGAGAATAGTAAAAGACTAGAAAAGATAAATGAAACTAAGAGTTGTTGTTTTTTTTTTTAAAGATAAATGAAATTGAGAAGACCTTAACTAGATAAAGAAAATAGAAAAAAAGACAGATGGGGTGCCTGGCTGGTTCAGTCAGTGGAGCATGGGACTCTTGATCTCAGGGTTGTGAGTTCAAGACCCCTGTTCGGTGTAGAGATTACTTAAAAATAAAATCTTAAAAGAAAAGGGGGAAAAAAAAGACAGAGGACTCATGTAAATAAATTGTAAATGAAAGAGGAGACATTATAATTAATACCCCAAAATACAAAGGATTATAAAAGGCTACTATGAACAATTGTATGCCAACAATTGGACAACCTAGAAGAAATGAGTAAATTCCTGGAAATATACAAGGTAATAAATCTGAATCATGAATAAACAGAAATTCTGAACAGGTCAATAATGAGTAAGGAGATTGTTGGTGGGAATGCAAGCTGGTGCAGCCACTCTGGAAAACAGTATGGAGGTTCCTCAAAAAGTTGAAAATAGAGCTCCCATATGATCCAGCAATTGCACTACTGGGTATTTACCCCAAAGATACAAAAGTAGGGACCCGAAAGGCTACGTGCACCCCGATGTTTATAGCAGCAATGTCCACAATAGCCAAACTGTGGAAAGAGCCAAGATGTCCATCAACAGATGAATGGATAAAGAAGATGTGGTATATATATACAATGGAATATTATGCAGCCATCAAAAGGAATAAGATCTTGCCATTTGCAACGACGTGGATGGAACTGGAGGGTATTATGCTGAGCGAAATAAGTCAAACAGAGAAAGACATGTATCATATGACCTCACTGATATGAGGAATTCTTAATTTCAGGAAACAAACTGAGGGTTGCTGGAGTGGGGGGTGGGGTGGGAGGGATGGGGTGACTGGGTGATGGACACTGGGGAGGGTATGTGCTATGGTAAGCGCTGTGAATTGTGCAAGACTGTTGAATCTCAGATCTGTACCTCTGAAACAAATAATGCAATATATGTTAAGAAAGAAAAAAAGAAGAAGAAGAATGTAGCAGGAGGGGAAGAATGAAGGGGGGGAAATCGGAGGGGGAGAAGAACCATGAGAGACAATGGACTCTGAAAAACAAACTGAGGGTTCTAGAGGGGAGGGGGTTGGGAGGATGGGTTGGCCTGGTGATGGGTATTGAGGAGGGCACGTTCTGCATGGAGCACTGGGTGTTGTGCACAAACAATGAATCATGGAACACTATATCTAAAACTAATGATGTAATGTCTGGGGATTAATATAACAATAAAAAAAAAAAATAATGAGTAAGGAGATTGAATCAATAATCAAAACCTCCCAAAAAAGAACAGCCCAGGATTAGATGATTTCACTGGTGAATTCTACCAAACATTTAAGGAAGAATTAATTCTAATTCTTCTCAAATTCTTCCAAAAAAATTGAAGAAGAGGAATACTCTCAGACTTTTATGAAGCCAGATTATCCTGATACCAAAACCAGATAAGGACACTACAAAAAAAAAAAAAAAAAAAAAAATCAGGTCAATATCTCTGATGAATATGGATCCAAAAATGCTCAAAAATACTAACAAACTGGTACCTCCCAGAAAGGAGCTTACGTACTTGTCTGAAGCCCCAATTTTTCAAACTCTCACCTGAGGAGACACCTCCAGATCTGGTCTGATTGTGGTTCCATAGGACTGTATATATTTGCATATTTTAAACATTGCTGCCTGGCTATCTGACTTCCAATCAGCCTGAGATTGTGCTGACTGAGATCACTGCCTTTGGAGCATGGGCAGTTCTTGGTACACCGTCAGCAACAGGGCCTTGGAAGAATAAATCAGATGACCTAGATAATCACAGTTTCTTCAACAAATGGTGTTGGGAAAATACAACAGCCACATGCAAAAGAATAAAATTAGACCACTGTCTTACACCATGCATGAAAATTAACTCATAATGGATTGAAGACTTGAATGTAGTGTATACAAATACCAAATTATTATGTTGTACACCTGAAATTAATATGTTATCTACCAATTTTACCTCTGTAAAAGAAATAATTAAATACTTAGAATAAATTTAACCAAAGAGGTGTAAGATCTGCATAATGAAAACTATAAGACTTTGATGAAAAAATTGAAGTCACAAATAAATGGAAAGCTATTCTCTGCTCATAGAAGACTTAATATTGTTAAAATGTCTGTACTACCCAAAGCAATCTACATACAGGTCAATGTATCCCTATCAAAATTTCAATGACATTTTTCACAGACATAACAAAAACAATCCTCAAATTCATATGGAACCACAAAAGACCTCAAAGAGCCAAAGCAATCCCAAGAAAGAAGAACAACGCTGGGAGCATCACATTTTCTGATCCCTCGCTGTATTACAAAACAGCATGGTACCGGCATAAAGACACTTAGATCAATGGGAATGGAATAGAGAGCCCAGAAATAAGCCCACGTGTGTGCAGTTAGCGGAGGAAAGGGTGGTTTCTTTAGTAAGTGGGGTGGGAAAACTGGATATCCACCCACAAGAGAATAAAAATGGGCCCCTATCTTACACCACTCACTAAAACTAACTCAACATGGATTAAAGATTTAAATATAAGACCTGAAACTGTGAAACTCCTAGAAGAAAACAGATGGAAGAAGTTCCTTGACATAGGTTTTAGCAGTGACCTTTTGGACATGATGCCAAAAGCACAAGCAAGAAACCTAAAAAGCTTCTGCACAGCAAAGAAACAATAAAGTGAAAGGAAATCTATGAAACACAAGAAAATATCTGCAAACCCTATGTCCAACAAGGGGTTAATACCCAAAATATATTAGGAACTCCTTAACTCAATAGCAAAAAAAAAAAAGAAAAAAAAGAAAAGTATTTTGATGAAAAATTAACAAAAGACTTGAATAGAGTTTTTTTCCCTCAAGTAAGACTTATAGGTGGCCAACAGACACATGAAAAGATGCTCAACATCACTGATCATCAGGGAAATGCAAATAAAAACCATAGTGAGATACCACCTCACACATGCCAGAATGAATATTATTAAAAAGACAAGTGCTAAGAAGAATTGGTGAGTATATAGACAAAAGAAAACCCTTGTGCCCTGTTGGTGGGAATGTAAATTGCTACAGTCATTATGGAAAATGGTATGGAGTTTCTTCAAAAAACTACAAATAGAACTATCATATGACTCAGCAATTCCATTCTGTGAATATGTCTAAAGGAAATAAAATCACTATTTCAGAGTTATCTGCCCTCCACCATGTTCACTGCAGCTTTCTTCATAATAGTTAAGACATGGAAACAACCTGCGTCCCCTGAAGAATAAATAAATGAAGAAGATGAGCTATACCGCATTTTCTTCATTTATTTATTTTGTTGTTATACACACACGCGTGCACACACACACACAGAAAGGAAAGAAGGAAAGAGAAAGAGAAAGAAGGAAATCTTGCCATTTGTGACAACTTGCATGGACCTTGAGTGAAATAAGTCAGATAGAGAAAGACAAATACTGTATGATCTCATTTTTATATAGAATCTAAAAAAAGCCAAATACAGGGACACCTGAGTGGCTCAGCTGGTTAAATGTCTGCCTTCGGCTCAGGTCATGATCCCAGGGTCCTGGGATCGAGTCCCGCATCGGGCTCCCTGCTCAGCGGGGAGCCAGCTTCTCCCTCTACCTGCCACTCCCCCTGCTCATGCTTGTGCTCGCTTGCTCTCTCTGACAAGTAAGTACATGGAACTTTTAAAAAAATAATAAAATTTAAAGAATTTTAAAAGCCAAATACACAGAAACAGACAGTAGAATTGTGGTTGCCAGGGAGGGAGGGGCGGGGGAAATGGGGCTATGTTGATCAGACAGTACAAACTTTTGGTTATTGGATGAACACGTCCTGGGATTGCAGTTACAAGCCTGGTGACTATAGTTAGCGATACTGTATTGTACACTTGGAAGCTGCTCCGAGAGTAGGGCTTAAATGTTCTCAAGCTAACAAGAACAAGATGATAATTACATGCAGGGAAAGGATATGCTAACACCCCGACTTTGGTAAACACTTTGCAACATGTATGTGTATCCAATCATCACATTGTACAACTTAAACTTACACGATGTTATATACCAGTTATATCTTAATAAGCCTGGAGAAAAATAATAACTTTACTGCTGAATTGTATTCTATTGAACTTTCCCTTCTTCACATTCCTTCCTTGTCTCTGCGAGACCAGTTCCTCTAAGTTTTTCTTTCTTCTTAAGTAGGGAAAGAATACATTTACTATTTGGATGGGAAGGTACAAGAAGACGAGAGCGAGGCCAAACATAGGAAATAATGCACAATCTTTCTCGGAAAGAAAGGAGCTGGAAGGCAGATCAAAGCATCTCCAGTAATCTCCCAGGGCAAACCTGTCTTGTTCAAACCCAATGGATGCTAGGAGTGTGAGAGTCCTGGGGAAATGCCACACTTTTCTTGAAAAGCAGAGGGAGTCTAATAGATCCTATAGTTTCCAGTAGAGAGGATGTTGTCTGCCCCCACCCACAGGCTGAGCCACAAACGATGCAAGCTGTCCTTGTCCTCATAATGCTTTGGAGCTGAGCTGGGCATGGCGTCATCCTCATCAGAGGTTGATAAAGAGCATGAATAGTTTCATACCAAAGGGCTAAAATATTGGAAGGAATTGAATTCTCTGGTGTGAGCTTCCATGCCACTAACAATTGGCCGCTCCCATGGAGGGCCGTCGGCCCCGGGTTTGGGTCCCAGAGCTCCTCTCCCAGGTAGGTCCTTGGACTCCATCAGGCATCTCGTACTGTAGCTAAGCCAGCTGGCTGTGACTTACATTCTTTTCCCATTCCTGCCCAGCTCTGTTTCTTTGTACTCAGCCCTGTTTTGAGTATTCTGTGGTTCATCTCAGAAAGAGATTATCCAGGGCACGTCTCTGATGTCTGGTTACCATGCCTATCTCTGCTCTGCCCTCCCGAAATAAATCCTTGGCTCTGTTTCTCAAACCTTGAGGCTTTGTCACTTGTGAAGCTTGGTGGCCACCCTTCCCTAGGAGCAAGCATTTCTACCCCTGTGGTGCCTCCTCACTCCTGCTGGCTCTCCCCTCTCTCGTGAGTCTCCCGTGCTGGATGGGATGAGAGACCCTGGATGGGAGCGTGCAGCTGAAACAGTTAAAGCATGCCATTAGAGGACAGGTCTCCTGGGGCTGAACACTTGCTACACAATTATCCAGTTCATCAATATTAGTAAGCTTCTACCCCCACTGTTCCCAATGTGCCAGACCACAGAAGAGACAGACCCAGACTCTAAAGAGTTTATGAGCTCATTGAATATATGGATAAACAGGAGAGTGAAAAGTAATTAGACCTTAGTTCCAGGCTGGACTCTGACCCTGTGTGACCTGAGACACTTTTCTTTCCTGTCGCACAAACATGTAAAAACCTATGTGGAATATTGTGAAAGCTGAATAAGAAGATGAAGAGAAATCATGTGGTGCCTGACAGACACATAGTGAAAAACTCCCACTCTCTGAGCAATGTGTCAGGAAGAGTCCAGCTACGTAAAGAAACTATGTTGAGTTTTTCCACCAGGGAATGTGATGCTCACCATTAGCTCCCCGGGTGGGGGGAACCTGGAAGGGCCCCCGGGGGGCGGGCAGCCTGGAGATTAGCAGCAGGAGGAGGCCCCTATGATCCTTACACTGGAGGCAATATGGAAGAGTGTGTGTTGAAGTCAGAGTCACCCAGCGACTGAGGGAACCGCAGGGACACGGAGAGGAGCTAGAGCCACAGAGGGGATGCACTGCTGGACCAGGAGCCCTTGCTACAGAGAAAGGGGAGGGAATACTCTGCTTTCTCCTCTCCTCCTGTACCCCCCAGTCTTCAAGGAGCGCTGAGTCCATTAGCTGGATCCCGTGGGAAGCTGGCTTACCTGGAGCTTGGAAGTGCGGCAGGACAGACTCACCCCTCGTCTCCCACCAGGTGCTGAGCTGCTCTGGGGCAGGACATGGGACCGAGCAGGTGTCTGGTGCAGGGTGGGGGCTGAGTGTGTGTTTGCCAAATCACTGTCATTAAATAAACTGCACAAGGGTCTTAACAATGGGGTCACAGGGGGATCCTGTTTCTGTCTCTTCTGTTTCTCCTGCCAATCATCCACACAAGACTTGAAGCAGTATGTCTGACGAACACCCTCGTGCCCCTCGTGTTCTCTGTCCTCGTGATCAGAACTCTGCCGACCACTTTTTAGACACATGGAATTAGCTTCTCCGAACCTCAGCTTCCGCATTCTTAAAGTGAGCTGCCCATGATTACGTTCAGAGCCTTGTGAAGGTTGAAGAACATCTCAGAGCTAGAAGTGAATAGCAATTATTAAGCATTTACTATGAGCTTGGCACTGTTCGGCTGAGCCCTTAATCTGCTAGAACCTCACCTATTCTCAGTGGGTCTACACTTGGGACTGCTTCCCTTGCGGTGTGTGCAAGTCTCACCGGATGTTAACTTCAAGGCAGCTGGCTAAGTGTCCTTCAGCTACTCAGCTCGCCATACCATCACGATGAGCCTTTAACAGTTCTTTTCTTTCAGGATGCCTGGTGGCTCAGTCGGTTGAGCGTCTGACTTCAGCTCAGATCATGATCCCAGGGTCCTGGGAACAAGCCCCACATCGGGCTCCCTGCCCAGTGGGGAGCCTGCTTCCCCCTCTCCCTCTGCTGCTCCCCCTGCTTGTGCTCTCTCTCTCGCCCTGTCAAATAAATAAATAACGTCTTTAAACAATTCTTTTCTTTCATTTATCTCCTGTGGCACCAAGTCCTGCTGGTCTTCCTCTGAAACATGCCTTGCGCCCATCCTTCTTTCTAGTCTTGCCACCATGTGACTACAGGCTCTTATCCCCACGCTGGATTATGCAGTACTTTCTTCATCTCTTCAATGCCGAAATTTCCGTTCTTCCATTTCTGCACATGCCTGCTGGATTAATCCTCCTGAATCATTCCCTCTCAATCTTACTTTGGTCAGAATTATGGTTACAAAATTTAGGATTTCAAAGAGTGTTTCCATGTAGCATCAAAAACAAAATAAAGTAAAAGCTAAAAAAGTATTTTTGTTTTTTAAACATTTTTATGCAGTGATTTTGAAGATAGCAGGATAGACATCTTTTAGGATATAGGATATTACATCAATTTCATACTTTTAGTTTTATGTAAAATTCATTATTTTTTCTCCTAACTGGGATCATCAAAAATTTTACCATAGATCAGTACTCAGAAACACTAAAATATACAACTCCTTCAACAGGTGTTCAGAGCTAAGGGCAATCTCTGGGACGCCTGGGTGGCTCAGTTGGCTGAGCATTTGCCTTTGGCTCAGGTCATGATCTCAGGGTCCTGGGATCAAGTCCTGCATTCTTGCTCAGCGGGGAGCCTGATTCTCCCTCTCCCTGCCACTCCCCCTGCTTGTGTGCACACGCTCTCTGTCAAATACATAAATAAAAATTAAAAGAAAAGAAGAACGAAGGGCAATCTCCAAAACCAACCCCAGTGAGTAGCTGGGGAAGTGCGAGGATAAAGTCTGCTGAACTAATCTCTCTGCCCCCCTCCTCCCTCTACAGCTCCTTAAACTAATGAAATGTCCCATTGCGTCCCTTCCTATCTCTGATCACATGCACCTGCCTGGCCCATCACTGGGATTGGGGTAAAGAAATATGGAAAGGCCGTGTAACCCGGATCATGGGCTCTGGGCTCACACAGCTCTGACAGAACGTCAGGTCTTAACTGTCCGACAGGCACACTTCTTAAAACATCAGAGTAAAAATGTCTCATATATGTAGTTCCTGGTATATCATAACTGCTCAAGAACTGGGAGCTCCTATATTATAACTTTATTTTGGGACACGAGAACAGGAATGAGAAAGGTGAAAGTTGTTTATAGGGGCGTGGTCATGAACAAAAGAGAGTTAAATATTCTGAGCCCTGCCTCCTTCACTTCCTTCCTCTTGAGCCATTTTGTTGGGACCTACTTCGTTGACAATACAGAGCAGAAAGTATGTGTGCTCTCACCAGTATACAGAGAGCAAGTTCCTGATTTTTCCTAACATCTATGTTGGCTGTCACTAGACCGATGACGTGTTTATGGCTTATGCCACATAATTTCAGAGACACAAAAATTAATCTAAAGTCTTCCCTTAAGTATTAATTCTGTGTATATGAGAAAGAAAGTCAAGGCGGATGGGAGCAGGTAAATCCAGGCAATGAGGATGCTAGGATTAGTGAGGGAATGTCCAATAAATCCTCCAAGGGAGGCTCCAAGGACTAGGTTCTGCTTAAGCAAGATGGAAAGGTCATCCTTGCTTATTTTTGCTGCTTCAGGGAGAGAAGCAGCAGACTCACATATACTTAAGGGCTTAAAGCAGAATGAAGTTGAGATTGTCTGGGTTATCTGGCTGCTGGGCTTTTTCAGTGCTGCTGGATCCTAAACAGAGTCCATCTGTGTGAAGTGTTCAGAACCAACACTGAGAAAACAGAAGACCCAGAGCCATGAAGACTGTAGAAAACAAACCAAATTCAAGAGGGCTGATATATAAGGTTTGTGTAAATATCACCTGTAAATGTCATAAAACAAGGCACATCCTGAGCCCAGCAACTTAGGAACATTAAACTCTCTTCCTGAAACATCTGTGAATATGTGAACTTCGGACATACACTCTAAGAAAGAGAATTTCTATTTTCAGTCCATATTTTACAATGATGCAGACTGATCTAATATAATTGATCAAGTACTGATTTGTCCAAGATCTAATTTGAGATATTCACATAATAGCATCATTCCTTAAATATGTGTGCTGTGTCTGTAGATTATCAGCGTGCCCGCTGGGGAAGACTGACGGCGGGGGGCTCATTTCCTCCCCAGCAGGAAAGCTGCCAAGTGTGAAAAACGGTCTAAGGAAAAGGAGCTGGATGGAGCACAGGCGGACAGCGATAATCACTTAGATGAGACCGTGAGCCGCGCTGAGATGGCTATCATGCCCTACACTCTGCTGGAGCTCTCGGTCCTCTGGATGAGCAGGATCCTGGGTCAGACCAGGAAGCCTGGAAGGCAGGGACCACGACTAGTGCAGCAATGCGGAGCTGGGAATGGCTTTGAAACCCACGCTGGAAGCCCCCAGGGCAGATGTGGGTGCTGCAGAAAGGCAGGATGAAGAGTAGGAAAGCCTCGTGCTCAGAGCAGCCCTGGAGGACTCCCCCTGCTGACCTAAGAAGACCACTGCAGCTTCTGCCTCCCACGTGATCTTTCGGGGGCAGGAGGGACCCACCAGACTCCCCTCCCCACTGTGAGCCAGGGCGGGTCACCCTCCAACCTGTTCCATCTTGAATCAGAGCGTAGATTACCATGCTAAGACTTAGGTGTGAAGAGAACAGGTAAGCAAAACCTAAGCTAGAGAACCACAAAATAAAAACTCAGAAGTTTCTGAGAGGTTTCTATATTAGCAAAGCAGACACTTGAAGCTGTTATCAAGGTAAGTTAGACCATTCTTACCAGATCCATGTACTGCAAAATATGGCTTTTCAAAATATTTTCATTTGGCAGTCGGTTTAATTATCAATTTCATCTTGCTCAAAGGGGTTTAGTGTGAAGGGTGGGAATGAGCTCTGGAAAACACTGTTAGCTTAGATCACGCCACTTCACAGTTCCCAGGGTCTTGGAAGTAAAATAATCCAACATGTTCATTTTGTAGTGGAGAGAAAGAGGCCCAAAGACATGAAAGACACTTAGTCAAACACATAACGCATTCATCTATTCCTAATATTTGTATGGTCTTCAGGGTGCCAGGTGCGTACCCAACAGTGACAAAGGACAAGACCTCAGCATCCTCTGCCCTAGCCCAGTGTTCTTACTGCCAAGCTATAAGTGCTGGGTGACCATGGAGTGTGGGGAGGGAGGGGGAGAGAGAGAGAATCTCAAGCAGATTCCCTATTGAGCATTGAGCCCGACACGAGGCTTGATCCCAGGATCCTGAGATCATGATCTGAGCTGACACCAAGAGTCAGACGCTCAACTGACTGAGCCACCCAGGTGCCCTGAGAGATCTTTTAAAGCCAAGAGATCTTGTTATTCTTTGGCAAAATAAAATCCAAATCCTTACTGTGGCTCAAAGCCAAATCCTTCTGGTTCCACTGTCTCTCTCAGAATAAAGATGGTACCAAGTAGTGCTTTTATTAAAAAAAAAAAAAAAAAAAGTAATATTGAAATTCTCCCTGGCTACTGGACCAAGTCAAAGAAAATCTATACCACATTGCCATAGTCCAATACCAAATTCTCTGTCCCTATCAGATTTGTTCTTTGCTAAGAATAGATACTAGGAAACAGTAGCTGGGTCACTCACACTCTGTTGCTCAGTTTGGAGAGTATGAGGCCTGTAATGACTCTCTGACAGGTGAGCGAATTCCCTGAGCTACCTGCCTTCCTGTCTCGCCGCAATAAATCCAGTGCTCTGCATCAGGGATGGAGGGCTATGAAAGACCTGCATAGCGGTGCTGGGTAGGAAAGGCTGCAGACCACAGGGAAGGTACACAATGTGAGGCAGAAGGAGGAAAAAAAAGTCAGAAGAGGTAACATGTAGGGCTTTGAGCCACAGTAAGGATTTGGATTTTATTTTGCCAAAGAATAACAAGATTGATCCATGGCTTTAAAAGATCTCTCAGGGCACCTGGGTGGCTCAGTCAGTTGAGCGTCTGACTCTTAGTGTCAGCTCAGATCACGATCTCAGGATCCTGGGATCAAGCCTCGTGTCGGGCTCAATGCTCAATAGGGAATCTGCTTGAGATTCTCTCTCTCTCCCCCTCCCTCCGCACACTCCATCTCTCTCTAAATAAATAAATCTTAAAAATAAATAAAAGCTCTCTCAATAAAACCTAGTGCAATATATAACTGAAAATTCAGCAGTGCGTTTCTATAATAAATTAAGCAATTGTTATTGACCACGTGTAGAAAAGATGGAATTTCATTAACTGTGAAATTAAGATGAAAAAAACAAAAATGTATTTCAAGTGACCAAATACTAGAGAGGTAAAGAGAGAGATTGTGGTAGGTCTAATAACCTCCTCCCACCTAACAGAGTCCTTCGGGATCCAGCTTCAGGTTTTCTTAACAATATATACAAAGGCTCATCAGTGTAGCAGTGAGAACTTAGAAAAAAATTTTTCAGAGGAAAAGCAATAAAGTTATGGCTTAAGTTCAGGTATGATCAAATAAGCTGAATTTATGACAAGTGACGTATCTTCCATCTGCAGGATTCAGTGGGGCTGCGCTTAGCAAGGGGAAGGTCAGGGAAGGTGGAGAACACAGGAGTTCACGCCATCTTCTGTATGAGAACTTGGATGATCATCTTCTAAGGCTTCACGTAAATTCCCTCTGGTCACGAATGTCTGTAGTTAATAACTTTTGAGATTTCTTGACTTATTATAATGATGAGAAGGCAGACAGGTCTTCAGAGACCCTAACTTCTCACAGGATTTGGGCATTACTCAAGTTCTGCTTGAGACTTCAGGGAGACCTGACCTTCCAGAGAGAGTTTTCTCTTAGGAAAGGTTACACTAAGGAACATGGGAGGAAACACTGGGAGAAAGGAAATTTATTATTCCTTAGATTTTAATATTCCTAGATACTGTATATTCTTTCTTTTTGGTGGGATTCCTGGTAGATCAGTGATCCCTTAGATGTTCGTAGGCATCAGGACGGCACTGTGAGTGAGGGGAAGACGTGAGAAGGCATCGGTGCACCTGAAGGGTTTCTGGTTGATGATGTAATCGTACTGAGAGAGCCTGGAACCAGTCGGTGCCAGCTTGGAAGACGGTATCTAGTGGTAGACGAAAAATCAGCATTTTTTTCAAATGACTTGAATCAGAACACGTGAGTCAGGACTCCTATCCATCTTCATGTTTTCAAGCTCTGTTTCCTTCTGGTCCATTTCCTGTATTCATACCAGAGTGCTATTTCTAGAACCTAATTCTGTCCCTTGCCTGCTTAAAACTTTCCAAAGACTCACCGTACACTTGAGCATAATGACCCAACCCCTGGGCATGACTCCATCCTGCACCTTTCCTGTACTACCCTGTCTTTTGTATCTTAGAGATACTGAACGACTTCCCTGACAATAACATTGTCTCTGATTTTGAGGGATTTGGACAGATGCTTTCTCTGCCTGAAACACCTCTTCCTTCCACTCTTCACCTAATTAACTAACTCCAAATCACTCTTTAAAATCTGACTTGGAAAAATCTTCATCCAGGTTCATCCCTGAACCTTCATCTCTGAACATGAATGAAGCATTTTCTGAGTCAAATAGAATTAAGATTAAAGAGGGTTAAGATTTCTTACTATTGCATAACTTCTCATGAGAAACTTTATTAAACATATTAGTCTTTGTCCTCATTAGGGATGACATAGTACCTGGTACCTAGATGGAACTTTTAAGTGTTTATTGAATGAAAGGAGAAATATAAACAAAATTCAAATATTCAAACCCCTGAGACAGCCACTTTTCAAAAATTTGAAAAAGTTCTAGCTTACAGTAAACAGTACAAAATTATTAGAACCATAAGACATCATTCTTAACAATTATGATACAGCCATACAATGGAATACTATCCAGCCATCAAATATGCTATTATAAGAGAATATCTAAATCACACGTGGGGATCTTTATCACTTATTAGGTGAAAAAAAGGACACAATCACTATCTACAGACTATGCCATTTTTGTAAAAGAGAAGTATAAATGGAAAGGTAAAATTTTGGAGGGATATATATCAAATGTCAACAATGGTTGTTTTGGGTAGCTAGGATTATGATTTTTATTTTTAATGTTCTACCTGTTTATATTGTCTAACATAAATATTTAGTCTGTGATATAAAAGAAGTTGTAGGAAATAGAATGAACTCTCTGCAAAGTCCCTCATGAGGAAGGTTCTAAAGAGGGACTCACGCTGATCCCTTGGCTTGTGAACCTGTGAGGATGTGAATGTATCAGGACTCTTCCCATGGCTCCTCACATCCTCATGCAGGGTGGGACATCCAGCTCAACAAGGGAATCATGACGTGGTGTGTGTTTGGTGGGAAAAGGCCACGGGAGTTTTAAACTTGTACACCTCAAAATTGTTACGGTCCTTGAGAAAAACACACCAGAAGTGAAAGCCACCCAAGGATTCCCCTGTGGGTATCGTTTAGCCATGAGAATGTGTTTCTTTGTCCTGTGTCTCTCAGAGAGTAATTCCTCCTTAAGATTCCAGAGTGTGAATCCCACCCCCTCAGTCACAGCAGCTGCTGGGCTCTGGCATCGAGGGTCCACTCCCCAGGCTAAAACCTCGTTAAACAGTGTAGGGGACACACAGCCAGTACAGGGTTTGTCCTAGATTAAGGAAACTGTACATGGGCATATCAACAGAATAGTTTAAGAATCCAGGGTAGTTTCATCTCAGATCTGATCATCTTACAAGTCTCCTTGACCTACACAGATAAACACATGGAACTGTTGCCTCCTTTGCTTCTGGGCCAGGAAAATCTTGAGAATACACATCACTATTTTGTGGAAAATGTATTTTACTAGTTTCTGAATGACTACTAACCCTTTATATATTTTTAAGATTTTTAAATAAAAAAGAGAGAGATGGAGAGAGAAAGAGCGAGACAGTGAGCACCAGGAGACGGAGCGGCAGAGGGAGAGGGAGAAGCAGACTCCCCACTAAGCAGGGAGCCCCACTCCCCTCCAGGTAAAGAAAATGGAATAAGACCTCATGTAGGAGGATATGAGGTAGCAAGAGAGATTTTGAGTTTAGACAATATTCAAAGAAACAAGAATCTTCAGGAAGATACTTCTGAAAGGGACGTTAGATTTCCCTGGGAGTCAGGCAGCCCCTTCATTCTCTTCCTGCCTCAAATCTGTGCCCCAATCAGACCAAACTCTCCACAGTCCCTGGACCTTCCATGCTGCCTGAAATAATCCAGTTACTCCCTCGTCCTGGCTGGGAATTACCCCCACCGCCTCCCCTAACTGCTGGCAACCAGCCTCCTGATGTTCTGATGTCTCCTCTGATGTTAGAAAAGACTCAGGCCCCACCCCAGACATCTCCCTACCGCTCTGTTTGCCTCATCATAGATTCTGTCACAGTGCGTTTGCTTTCCTGGCAAACCAAAAAACAGCCTGACCATGTTAGCGGTTCACCTTTGTGGTCTCAGATGGTTCCAGACACCAAGTGGAACTCAATTCATTTTCTAAAAATAGACTTTAATTTTTAGAGCAGTTTTAGGTACACAGCAAAACTGGGAGGAATTTACAGAGATTTCCCATATGTCCCTCACCCCCACATATGCATAGCCTCCCCATTGTCAACATCCCCAACCAGAGTGATAATGTTTGTCTTAATCAAGAAGCCTTAGAGAGCCCAGAGTCCAGAGTTTCCACTGAGGTTCATTCTTGGGGTGCATCCTATGGGTTTGGACAAATATATAATGACATGTATCCACCACCATAGTGTCATTAATAATAGTTTCGATGCCCTAAAAATCCTCTGTTCTGTCTATCCATCCCTCCCTCTACCCTCACCCCCCGGCAACCACTCATCTTTTTACCTTCTCCATAGTTTTGTCTTTTCCATAGGACCATAGAGTTCCAAATCACACAGTATGTGGCCTTTTCAGATTGGCCTCTTTCACTTAGTAATATGCATCTAAGTTTCCTCCATGTCTTTTCATGGCTTGTTAACTCATTTTTTTAGTGCTGAATAATATTCTATTGTCTGGATATACCACAGATTATTTATCCATTCACCTCCTGAAGGACATCTTGCTTGCTTCTATGTTTCCACAAGTATGAATAAAGCTACTATAAACGTGCAGGTGCAGATTTTTGTGTGGATGTAAGTTTCCAACGTCTTTGTGTGAATAGTAAGGAGCATGACCGCTAGATCATTTGAAAAGAGCATCTTTGGTTTTGTAAAAAACCATAAAACTGTCTTCCAAAGCAATTACCATTTTGCTCTTTGACTTAGTAATGAATTCCAGTGGTGTGTAGTGATATTTCTTCGTGGCTTTTTTTTTAAATTTGCATTTCCTTGATGACATGATGTGGAGCATCTTTTCATATGCTTATTTTCCATCTGTATATCTTCTAGGGCAAGGTGTCTGTTAAGATCTTGGCTCATTTTTTAATTGGGGTGTTTGTTTTCTTATCAATTTTTAAGAGTTCATTGTGTATTTTATCAAATATGTCTTTTACAAATATTTTCTCCAAGCCTGTGGCTTGTCTTCTCATTCTCTTGACAATGTCTTTTGCAGAGCTGAGAATTTTAATTTTCATGAAGTCCAGCTTATCAATTCTTTCTTTCATGGATTGTGACTTTGGTGTTGTATTTTTAGATCACCAACTCCAAGGCCCTAGATTTTCTCCTATGTGATTGTCTGTATGTTTTGTAATTTGCACTTTATATTTAGGTCTGTGATCCATTTTGAGTTAATTTTCATGAAGAGTGAAAGGTCTGTTTATAAATTCCTTGTTTGTTTGTTTGTGAATGTCCAGTTGTTCCAGCACCATTAGTTGAGAAGATTCTCTTTTCTCTCCTGTATTTCTTTACCCCTTTGTCAAAGATCAGTTAACTAGAACTGCACGGGCCTATTTCTAGGTTCTCTGTTCTGTATTTTGCCACAATAAAAAATGGTGGCATTAAGAAAAAAAGAAGTATATTGTTTAATCTCCAAGGATTCGAGGATTTTTTAGCTATCTTTCTGTTAGTGATTTCTAGTTTAATTAAACTACGGTCCGAGAGCAGACATTATATGATTTGAATAATTTTCGAGTGGCTAAGGTATGTTTTATAGCCCAGTATGTGGTCTCTCCCAGTGTGTGTTCTGCGGGAGTCTGAGAAGGATGTGTGTTCTGCTGTTGCCGGAGGAAGTCGTCTGTCGATGTCCACTATACACAGTTGTTGAGTTCAGCCATCACCTTAGTGATTATCTGCCTGCTGAATCTGCTCGTTTCTGAGAGAGGGCTACTGAACGCTCCAGCTGTGCTAGTGGGCCCATCTGTTCTTCCTGCAGTTCTATCGAGTTTTTACCTCAAGTATTCTAATGCTCTTCCGTTAGACACAAGCATGTTGAGGACTGCTATGTCTTCTTGGAGAACTGATCTCTTTATCATTATATAATGTCCTTCTTTGTTCCTGACAACTTTCCTTACTCTGAAATCTGCTGTCAGAAATTAACAGGTACTGCTTTCTATTGATTAGTGTTAGCATGGTACCTCTTTCTCTATCCTTTTACTGTTAATATATATGTGTCCTTATATTTAAGGCAGGTTTCTTATAGAGGACATCTTTCCATCTTGTTTCTTGATCCACTCTGACAAACTCTTTTAACTCATGCATTTAGACCACTGATGTTTAAAGTGATTTTCTATATAGTTGGATTAGTATCAACCATATTTTATTGTTTTCGTCTGTTGTTCATGCTCTTTTGTCCTGTTTTTGTCTTCCATTGTTTTTCTGTCTTTTGTGGTTTTCAGTGAGGAATTTACATGATTCTATTTTCCCTCCTCTCTTAGTATATCAATTATATTTCTTCTATTTTTAATTTTAATTTATTTTATTTGGAAGAACACTTGATATGTGATCTATCCTCTTAACAAACTGTTAATTGTACACTATATTATTGATGAGTTACAGTTGTTTTTCCTTTTTTTAGTGGTTGCCCTAGAGCTTATGCTATACATTTACAACTAATACTAGTCCATTTTTTTTTTTAAGATTTTATTTATTTGAGAGAGGGAGAGTGAGCAAGAGCATGAGCAGGGGGAGGGGCAGAGGGAGAGGGAGAAGCAGGCTCCCCGCTGAACAAGGACCCTGATGTGGGGCTCAATCCCATGACCCTGAGATCATGACCTGAGCTGAAGGCAGACGCTTAACCGACTGAGCCACCCAGGCTTCCAATACTAGTCTACTTTCAAGTTACACAATACCACTTCATGGGTAGTTGTGAGTACTTTATAATAACAAAGTAATCCTAATTTCTCTCTTTTGTCCCTTGTATCATTGCAGTCACTCATTTTGCTCATCCATAAGCATGTATATACACATAAGCATACATAATCAAATACACTGTTGCTATTATTATTTTAAACAAATTGCTATCTGTTAGATCAATTAGGAATAAGAAAAATAAAAGTTTTTATTTTACCTTCACTTATTCTTTCTCAAATGATTTTCCTTTCTCTATATAGACCTGAATTTCTGACCTATATCATTTTCTATCTACCTAAACAACTTCTTCTAACACTTCTTGTAAGGCAAGTCTACCGGCAACAAATTCACTTACTTCCCAGTTTCTGTTTGAGAAATTATTTTTCTTCACTTTTGAAGGATAATTTCACAGGGTACAAAATTCTAGGTTGGTCGTTTTCTTCTTTCAACACTGAAGATTTCACTCCACTGTCCTTGTTTGCATGTTATCTGAGAGGCTGGATATAATTCTTATCTTTGCTCCTCTCCCAGCAAGGTGGTTCTTTTCCCCCCTCTGCCTTCTTTCAGTATTTTTTATCTTTAATTTTCTGTAATTTGAAAATTAGATGTTTAGGTAGTTTTGGAGGCATTTGTCCTATTTGGTGGTCCCTGAGATTCCTGAATCTGTGGTTTGGTGTCTGACATTAACGAGGGGAAATTCTCAGTCCTTAATGTTCAAATATGTCTTCTTTCCCTTTCTTTCTTCTCCTTCTGGTATTCCCATTACGCAGAAGTTAAACCTTTTGTAGATTTCCTACAGTTCTTAGATATTCTCTTCTGATCTTTTCAGTTTGATTTTTGGTTTTGGAGGTTCCTTTTGAGATATTCTCGAGCAGAGATTCCTTTTCCAGCTGCTTCCAGTTTAAAAATAAGCCAATCGAAGCCATTTTTTGTTTGTTAGTGATTTTGATTTCTAGCTTTTTATTCTTTCTTAGAATTTTCATCTCTATTTTTACACTGCCACACGTTTTTGTATCCTGTCTACTTTATCCATTGGAACCCTTAGCATATTAATCATAGTTGTTTCAAGTTCCTGGTCTGCAAATTCCAACATCCCTGCCGTGTCTGGGTCTAGTTCTGATGCTTGCTCTGTCTCTTCGAATTTTTGTTTTGGTTTGTTTTTACCTTTTAGTGTGTCTTGCAGCTTTTTCTTTATTGATAGTTGGACATCCACTAGGTGAGTAAACTGTTCCAAACAGGCTTTCAGTAATGCGGAGGTTCTACAGTCCTGTGACTAGGCCTCAGTCTTTCACAGACCTTTGCCTCTGGCTATGAACCAAACACAGGCTTCTCCATCTCCCCCTGCTCCCCTTAGCTGAGATAGGCAGCTAGATCGGCTGGAGCTGGGTATTTTCCTTCTGCCACAGACTTATGGTCTGATAAAACACTGGCAGGTGAAGCTCTGCTTAACTAGTTTCTCCTGAGGGTGACCTTATTAAGAAGAACAGAGTGCTCTGGCATATTTTAAAATGGTTGCTTTTCCCCTCCCCCTGCAGAAAGCACTGGGGGATTTTTCTGATACTCACTGTGAGAGTTTCAGGAGGTAAAATTCACAAAGTAAGGGCCCTTCCCCCCCCCCCCCCCCCCACTATCTGAGGCCCCTGGAGTTTTTATTTCCCAGACTTAGCTCCACTGTGCCTCCAGCAATTTGTTAATTACAGTTCCTTTTTTTCCTCCCTCAGCACTGGATCCCATGGAGGTTTCTGCTCCGGCGAGTTGTGATTCTCTGGAGGTTTGCCCTGCGACCTCACTTCTTTTATGAATTTAAGAATTGTTGGTTTTTCCATTTTCACAGTTTTTACTTGTTAGGCCGAAGTGGTAACTTCCAAGATCCTTATGTGTTAGACCAGAAACTGGGAGTCTCAATACATTTTAAAAAATGAGAACCATCTGGGTTTGGATTTGAGGGGATGATCAGAAATATACAGACAAAATTAAAAAATTTTTTCCCATGCTGAAAAAAAAAACTTTTTTTTTTCTAACTTACAACTGTTAATTAACTCCTAGAGTTGACATCCTTATCTATTTCCAGTGCTTACAGCAAAAGACATTGGTCACCCTGGAGAGGGCCCACTGGAGGAAATGTGTTATAAAAATAAACTTTCCACCTTTTTATTTTCTCTGTGACAGAAACTGAGTTGTCTTTGGAATGTAAAACCTTTTCAAATGTATTTCAGGAATATCTTTGTATCATTCAGCTGGGAAAAAAAACAAATTTTCTCTTTCCATAGTTCCCTCCAATTCCCAGGGGCCTTCTAGGGCAGAATCACAGACTAAAAATAGCATAGACTAATTTGGGCTCACTTAGGCAAGCTATTTATCCTGTTGTACATAGTTTGTTTTTTTTTTTCTTTTCAAACATCTAGTCATTCCATTAATGCTATGAAAAAATCTATGTGGTATGAACAAGACTGCTGTACCTACTGAGTCACTTCCTTGAAAGTAGTTCTCAGAATTCAGCTTTTGTTGAGCATCTATTACTTGTCTCTCCAATTATATTTCAATACACACTGTTACCGTGTCATAACCATGAATGCTTTATCATCTGCCTAATTACTAAACAAGTCCAATTACACAAACACATTCTTAACATCTAAATATTTTGGTTCTAACTAAAGAAAATTAGGTAATTTTATACATTTTCCTTTCTTTAATTTCTGGATTTCATAGATCTCTCTATATTGTGCCTTTGAGTCCAGATGTTTCCTTGGTGTTTATTTCACACATATACACTTTATTGAAGTGAAGATGCTTGCTTCATTTTCTTCCTTACACACTGGGATGATCATTCATTAATCCTTCATCCATGCTTAGATTTTTTACTCATTATGTTTTCTGAGTTATTCCTTCAAATCTTCAAATTCTCCAGGGGTGCCTGGGTGTCTCAGTTGGTAAGTGTCTGTCTTTGGTTCAGGTCATGATCCCAGGGTCCTGTAATCAAGTCCTGCATGGGGCTCCCTGCTCAGTGGGGAGTCTGCTTCTCCCTCTGCCCCTCCCCCTGCTTGGGCTTTCTCTCTCTCAAATAAATAAATAAATAAAATATTTTTAAAAAAAAAAATTCTCCAGAAAATATCTATTCTATTGCCTCTTATAGCTTTTTATGAAATTCAGTTTGCGATGCGAGTGGGATGGCTGGAAAGACTAATGACAAGTATGTACTTGCCATGGTTAAGTACCCCCTGGTTAAATACTCTTTTAATCACATTTTAAGTGACTGTTCTATCTTCTAGCAACTTCTTGATGGGGTTTTGAATATAGGTGAGGTTCAGTGGGGTGGAGTCCAGAGCTGACAACCAAGAAAGGATTGTTGAGTCTTTGAATTCTTTGGTGCAAAATGGTGGTTTTATGAAAGCACAGGGATAAGACCATGGGCTGAAAGAGGTGCTGCCCCGGGGTGGTGAGGGGTGGCTGATTATATACTAGGGGGTTGGGGGAGGTAAGGAAAAGGGAGGTTTTCAAAAGAACTTTCATATGTTAAAGAAGATTCACAGGATACCTGAGGCCCTGCCATTGTCAAATTAAGGTTGTTTTTCCCTCTAGCAAGGCATTAACATGAAGACAATGGGAAGCTTCCTGGAGGAATGTCACACAGATCCCACCCAGGAGAGTGGGGGGGGGTGCCTTTTGCTCCCTCATCATCCTGACTCCCATCTTACTTTATCACCCTCATCTCAACACATACCAGGTTTAGTGCATTATGTTTTCCTAAGTCAATAAAGGTTAAAGTGGTTGAATCAGTAAGATTCAAGGCATACTTTTAAGGTGGCAAATAACCCTTGAATACCAATTCTATGCCAGGCACTATTCTAGGCACTAAAGATTCAGTGGTAAGACAAAAAAGTCCCTGTACTCTCGGATCTCATAATCCAGTCAGGGAGACAATCAAGGAACCAATTAGCATTAGGTGCTATGAAGAAACTGGGAAAACAGGTTAGAGAATGATGTCTTGAATTTTTCCTTCATAGATACACTATTTATTCAGGGAAGACTTCTCCGATGAGATAACAAGTAAGCAGAGATGTGAATGAAGGTGAGAAGTGGGCTGTGCAGATATCTCCATGGAGGATCTTTCCAGAGGGAGGGAGCAAGAGGGAGGGAGTAGGAGGGATGGAGGCTGAAGCACTCTCGGTCTGTTTGAGGAACACAAGAGAGGAAATTGAAAGCAGAACCACACTTGCAAGTCTCTGAAGGAATCACATCTGCTGATCCCCTTGGCCAAAGGAAGTCTCCCAGGCAACCTCTGAATCTAAAGGTAAGGAAATCAACTCCGCCTCTTTAGTGGGAGGAACCGCAGACACAGGGCAGAAGGCACAGACAGAGAAGCAGGGGAAACACTGGGACTCTCCTGGAAAGTTTTTACCCACATCCCTAATTATTCACTTAGAATAAAAACCCAAAACCTGAACAAATGACAAATAATCTTTTGAGTTTTCTCCCTTAAAGTATTAATGCAGCAAATAACTTGTTTGATTTTTAAATATTAAATCCCCATTCTATTCCTAGGATAAAGTCAATGTGTTCACCATGCACATGATTTTTAGGAATTTAT
This sequence comes from Phoca vitulina, assembly GCF_004348235.1. Classification (NCBI taxonomy): domain Eukaryota; kingdom Metazoa; phylum Chordata; class Mammalia; order Carnivora; family Phocidae; genus Phoca; species Phoca vitulina. The sequence goes on along the minus strand of NW_022589741.1, from coordinate 166,390 downwards.
GTATTTGGCTTGTTCGTATGTGTTAGGGCTTCTGAGTGGACTTCTGGAGATCCATGAGTGCACAGTAATGAATGAGACTGGCCTGTAGTCTTCGGTCTTACATTGTCCCATCTGTTCTAATATTAAGACTATGTTGCTCCTGGGGCACCTGGGTGCCTCAGATGGTTAAGCATCTATCTGACTCTTGGTTTGGTTCAGGTCATGATCTCAGGGTGCTGAGATCAAACCCCACTTGGGTTCTGCACTCAGCGTGGAGTCTGCTTGTCCCTCTCCCTCCCCCTCTGCTCCTCCCCATGCTCGCTTGCACACAGGCTCTCTCTCTCTCTTTCTCAAATAAATAAATAAAAAGGACTATATTGCTCCTATAACAGTGATTGGAAAACATACCCTCTCTTACTGTTCGGTGGAAAGTTGGTTTAAGATTGGATTCATTGCTTCTCAAAATGTTTGGTACAATTTTCCAGTGAAGTCATTTGCACTGTTTTCTTTATGGGGCAATTTTAAATGTTGATTCATGATCTGGGTGTACTTAGGAAGAGTGTATTTCGTAGTCTGTCTAGTGCAGACTTCCTCTGTGAATAGCCAAATAACACCTATTTGAGGCTTTGTGGGCCACATGGGGTCTTTGTAGCACATTTGTCCTTATTTTTATTTTTTTCACAACCGCTTTAAAATGTAAAAGCCATTCTTAGATCACATTTCATTCAGAAACAGTGCACAGGCACAATCTGGCCCAGTTTGCTGGTCCCGGCTACAACGTGCTATTGTATATGCAACTACTAGGTCATGTTTGCCAATTCTGTTCAAAGCTTTTATATCTTTTAAAAAAGAAAGATGTCCCATATCAAATATGAAAAGAGACCTGTTAATATCTCTGAGATTGTGGATTTCTGTTCGTAGATCTTTTACTTCTTGCTTTATGCATTGGGGTCTTATTATTGAGAACTGTTATACAAGCAATTTCTGCTTAATATCAGTGTTACGTCCATGGGAAAATGACACTTTATGCAAAATGTCACTTACTAGTGAGTAAGGAGCCTATTTTAAATGGAAAAAAGAAATTATAATACATTCATATTAATGCCAAACCCTCAATCAATTTCCTAAAAATGTCACTAAAACACAGTAAAGAACTTACTCATAACTATCTGTACTGTTTATAAACTAACATGTTATGGTATAAAATGTTCAAAACATAACTTCCTAATCACCAAACACCTAATTAATTTGTTAACCAATACCTGCCTTGTAAAAAGTAACATAATTTCTTTCAGCACCAAAACTATCTCACATAAACATCCCCTTTGTTGACACTGAATGTTTTTCAAAACATCTACTTTTATAGCACAAAAAAAGAATGTCACAGATCAGTATCTCTTGTGTACATTGGTGCAAAAATCCTAAATATTAGTGAGCAAAATCATGCATATTTAGAAAGTAATATATAATGATCAATTGGGATCTATTCTGGTACTGCAAAAATGGTTCAGTACTAAGATATCCATTAAGATATTAATAAATCTAAGGAGAAAAATCATATGATTATCTCCATAGTTGCTTGAAAAGCCTCTTCTTTAAAAAAAAATTGAGAAACCTCCAGGAAACAGGAATTGAGGATATTTTCTTATGCACACACACACACACACACACACACACACACTTGTATGTAGTTACATATGTGTATATATTTAATCTATTTTACAGTGCGCTGGTGGCGTTAACCAATGAGATTAGACAATAGGAAACAACTGCAATCATAGGAATTAAAAAAAAATAGAACAGCTATCTCTAGTTCAAATGATATGATGGTATTCCTAGAAAACTCTAAATCATGTGTGATAAACTAAAACAAGAAAAGAATTCAGTAAGGTATCCAGACATAAAAAGAACATAGAAATTAATGGACTTCTTGTAAGCAAAATAACTATTTAGATAATACAATGGAACATTAACCATATTTAAAATAAGAGGATAAAAATGTTTAAACTTAGGAAAGTGCTTAGCATGGAAAAAACTTTAAAACAATTCTGCCATGCCAGACACAAAAATAGATATGAATAAATAAAAAGAGACAACCCTTGTATTTAGATATGAAAACTCAGAGTTGCAAATATGTCAGGTTTGCTTAAATTAATTTATAAATTTAATGTGATCTCAATAAAAATACCAGTAAGCATTTTTTTTATGGAATTAGAAAAGTTGATATCAAAGTTTATATGGAAAAATAAGCATACAAGAATAGCTAGGAAAATACAGAAGAGAAAAGCTAAGAAAAGGGACTAGCTGGACAATATATTAAAATATATCATAAATCCTCTATAATTAAAACAGTTTGGAACTCATATATGAATAAGTGAATATATTATTGGAATAGAATAGCAAGTCTGGACAGAGGCCCAAATACACATGGAAAGTGAATCTGTGATGAATGTGGTAGCAAGCCTGGGAAAGAGTGGAGTTTTTAATAGATGTTGCTGGGGTGAGTGGATAGACAGAAGGTAGAAGGGAATCCATCTCTCACACCATACACAACCAGATATATAGACACAAAATCATACAAGTACTAAGAAGGGTTAACTCTCCTTACACATAACTATGACTCAAAATCCTGATTTGGTAAGATTCAGATGTGCCACTGTTCTCTGGCTCCCCCACAGGAAGAATCCTCCCTTCATTGAACAGCCGTTTCCCTATGAATAATGCGCCATGTTCCACTGGCTTCCTTCAAGGTCATCTGCTTCTCTTTGGCTTTTCCCAGTTCAACTAGGAAATGCCTCCTTCTATATCACAGATTAAATTCTGTATGCTTCAAACTTGCCATGTGTAACAATGATTAACTCTGGCACAAAACAAAACATACACAGAGGTACTGAGAGTGAATGAACACTTTAGTCGGGATTTCTTGAGAGAAAACTTGGAAGAAGAGGCCCACATGGGCCAAGTTTTCCCTTTAATAGCTCTTATTTGCGGACAGGTCACAGTAGCTAGCAAGTAGGATGGGTAAGTTCCCCGGTGGTCTATGGCGTTTATGGCCTGTGGAGTCGAGGACTGAAGTCAGGGCAATTTCAGGGAAGTCACGGGCAATTCCTGGAAAGAGAGCCAAAGGAGGGAGATTCTCAAATTATGTGAGTAAACGGTGGCCAAGACTTTGGCTGGCCGTTGAACCATGCATAAAGGGACAGACGCAATGACAACTAAATATACAGGAACTGACCTGAAATTTGAGCTGCAAACAGGAGAGAAGGAGTCTACAATTTAATTTCAGTCAAATAAATTGCTTTCGAAAGAAAAAATATCAGACTTTTCCAGAGTCTCCAAAACTTAATATTCCAGTCTTCCCAGGATACAATCCAAAATTAATCAGGAAGTAAAGAACCAAGAAAATGTGACCCATCTCTAAGGGAAAGATAATGCACAGGAATGATGCAGCCGGGGATGAGCAGACAAAGGTTTCGAAGCGGCTGCGACAGCTACGGATGCTGAAGGGAAGTGTTGACAGAGACATAGTAGGATGACACAGCATCTGAAATAGTAAAGTCACTGCATGGTTTTAATAGCAGAATTCAGATGCCAGAGGAAAAGAACAGAGAACATAAAGATAGACCAACAGAGAACATCTCACCTCAAGAAAAAGAAACAAGATTGAAAGAAAATAAGCAGAGCTTTAAGCATCTGTGGGACGATACTGTATAGAATAACATACACACATCTGAAGTCTGGGAAGGAGAAGAGCGGACGGGTCAGAAAAAAGTATTTGAACACATAATCTCCTAAGTTTTATCCAAGTATACTGAGGCACAAAACATACACAAAGATTCAAAAAACTCAGAAACTCTGGATTTGCTTTTGATCTATCAGTTTTCCTTCTAGGAATTTACCCTGAAGATGTGCCTCCAACAGTATGAAAATACATGTGTATAAGGTTAGTCACTGTATATTGAATGTATGATGTATACAATACATTGTATATTGTTTGAACAAATTATGATTCATTTTCACCAAGGGACAGCCAATTTTTCTTAAAGGGCCAGACTGTAGTTTGGGGTCCATACTGTCTCTGTTGCTCTGTGCTGAACTCTGTGGTTGCAGGAGCCATAAACAGTGTGTAAACAAATGTACGTATGCTCTGTGTCAATAAAACCTCATTTACAAAAATAGATGGTGGGTCAGATTTTGCCAGGGAGTCATGGTTTGCCAGTCCCTGATTTGTACAATGCAGGACTGCACATCTATCCAGGAAAAAAAAAAAGACTGAAGAGAATCTTTATAAACTGATATGGAGTAATGATTTGATTTTTTTTTTTAAGATTTTATTTATTTATTTGTCAAAGAGAGAGAGCTAGAGCAGGGGGAGCGGCAGGTAGAGGGAGAGGGAGAAGCAGACTCCCCACTGAGCAGGGAGCCCGATGCGGGACTCGATCCCAGGACCCTGAGATCATGACCTGAGCCGAAGGCAGACGCTTAACTGACTGAGCCACCCAGGTGCCCTGGAGTAATGATTTTAAAGAGACCCACAAAAAGGGGCCAAATCTAGGACCATTTGAACATCAAAATAAATAATGATAATGGATAATAACACTTTGAATAAAATACCTGAGTTCATGAAAAATGAATGAGCAGATGGAAGGGAAAGAAGAGGCCCTTCTTATAGTAGAATGCCAACATATAAATATAGAAGGCATGATGACGTTAGAAATACCACTGTTTTGTAACCACTATAGTAATAATTGCTTCAAGCAAGAATCATCCGTGGATGCTAAAACTCGTGGGTGTAAGTTTGGCTAGGGACAAGGTATTTATTTACACAGACTCCAAGTATCACTCTTGTATTACTTATTAATCACAAAGGTAAGCAATAACTTGACAGTAGAAACCAGGAGTATAGCCCCTTAACCAGGTGAGCAGGGTTAGCCCCCACCATCACAGATGCGGTCACATCACAGGCCTCCGGACACCATCCACGGAGGAGGGCATGACATCCTGTTTGTGGTTCTCCTAGCCGGCACGTGTAACTTCTACCTAATGATGAAGACGTGTCAGACAAACCCAGACTGAGGGCCGTTCCACAGAAATACCTGACCCATGCCATCAAAATGCCAATGCCCCCGTGAAGACTGTTCCAGATCAAAAGGGACAAGACAGACTTGCTGTGTGAATGCAGTGTGTGAGCCGGAACTAGGTCCTGGACCAAACAAACAAAACTGCCAAAAAGGACATTCTTGGAATAATGTGCAAAATCAGATTAAGAACAGAAGATTGATAAGAGAATTGTATAATGTTAAAATTTCTGGTTATGATAGCTGTATCTGATTATCCTTGTTCTTAGGAAATTCACATTGAGATATTTTGGGGTAAAAGGGTATGAAATCTTCAACTTCCTATCAATGGACTAGAAAAAAATGTAATGGTATCTGTATAGAGAGACGATGATGCACCAACTATGAGATATAAATAAAAATATAACAATTGGTGAATTTGGGTGAAAGGTAGGTGCGAGTTCTTTCCACTTTCTAGACACTTTTCTGTAAGCTTTTATTTGAAATTGTTTCAAAATAAAAATTTTAAAAGACATAAAACCACACATCTGTCACAGCAAAACCAAATCCTGTCACAATAAACTTTCCTGCTTCTCAACAAAAACAATCTACTTGTGATTTTTGACAATGTTCCACCAATTGTATTTGAAATTGTATCGATATACATAACATACAATTGCGTTTAAAATTTCTTTTGAGTTAGAGTATGTAAATATTAATTTACCCCTTAGAAATATCATCCAAAAAACGTTGTAATGAGAACGAGGCACCCACCACGCAGTCTGGGCACTGAAGGAAACCGGGAGATCGTACTGCCGCACACACGCTGTTTGCCGACTGAATTTCCTAACAGATTATTCCGTCACCACGAAGCTGTTGGCTGGAAAGCTCAGCAGCTTCCCAGGGGAAATCTGGACACGAGGCCCGCAGACAGACGGGGGGGACACCAGAAGGACACTCACCGGCAGGCTCCTGGGCGCCCGGCACGTGTCCGCACCCGCACGTGCCGCGGGGACGGGAAGGCTCACCGCCAGGCCTCAGCTGGGCTCGGCCCTCAGACGCCCGGGGCGGACCGACAGCGCCAGGTGGGGCCGGGGTGTGCGGAGGGAGGGGCCGCGGGGTACCCGGATGGAGCTCGGGGTCGCCCGGGGGTCACGACCTCTCCGTGCCCTTCCGCACGGACCCTCTTCACGGCCGTCACGGAAATCAGTCCCTGGCCGAGGCGCGGCTCTGGACACGCACGAACAGGAGTAAATGTTTTCCAGGCGCCGGGTGGGGACTGACGAGGAGCGCGCGCACCCCGTCCGGGAGCACAGACCACACACCTGAGGGGCTTCTCGCGGCAAAGAGCCGCTAAAAGTAGGAACACTCGCAGCAGGGGCTGTGGGGCTGCAGGTGGCAGCTCAGCGCGAGAAAAAGATGCGCTTTGAACCCTGCGGGCCATCTGCGAGCACCCTGGCCGAGGGCGGGGGTCGTCAGGGCAGGGTGGCGCGGGGCGCACGGGCTCTCGCCCCGGCACAGAGCCGCATCACGTCGTGAGTGTCCCGGCGCCTCAGGGTCCAGGAATTGGCCTCGGTCATCCGGCGTGCGGTCCACGGTGCGGCTGCGCTGCTCGCGGGTACAATCCAGCAGTCAGGGGGCTCCGGCTGCACCCCGCCAGGTGGAGGCGCCCTGAGGGCGAGGGG
>NW_022589741.1:15451-159659 GCF_004348235.1 Phoca vitulina | reverse complement strand
GAGGGGTGAGGCGCCCCGAGGGCGAGGGGCTGCAGCCGGGAGAGGGGAGGGACGGAGAGTGGGGTCAGAATGTAACTGAGCACAGCGACTATAAGAAACGCAACCCCCCCATGTGTGTAATTATTGGCACATGAAGCTGACTGGAATCAAATGGAAAGACATTTTCTAAATTTTGGGAGAGGCGTTGTGCCAAAGGAGCCATGAGCCCATAGGAAAGCTGGAACTTTCAACTCATCTTCTGTGAACACCTCCGGCATAAAGTGGTTTGGGCGGGTGGCATTAGCTCAACTCTCAAAGGTTTTGTGTGTATATATATATATGTATATATATAAAATTTAATACACACACAGTTGTAAGTTTTTGCTTTTATTAGTCAATCCTGTAAGTCTTTTTCTTTATTGTTTCAGCTTTTGGTGAATGCTTAGAATGGCATTATCCACCTGAAGATTACACATTAAAAAAATAAAGTTCACCTGAATCTTTCTCTAGAGGTTTTATGGTTTCTAAGATTACATTCAGTTGGGGCGCCTGGGTGACTCAGTTGGTTGGGCTACTGCCTTTGGCTTGGGTCGTGATCCTGGAGTGATCCTGGAGTTCCAGGGTTGAGTCCCGGAGTCCTGCGTTGGGCTCCCTGCTCAGTGGGGAGCCTGCTTCTCTCTCTGGCCCTCCCCGCCCCATGCTCCCATTCTCTCTCTCAAATAAATGGGCAAAATCTTAAAAAAAAAAAAAAAGATTATTCAATTTCCTAATGCATTGCATTTATTTTATGGCTAAGGTGGAGACCGAAATCTCTTACCTTCTTCCCTTTATTCAGTATGACTTCATTTCCTCCAATGAGTTAAGATATGTCCTTTATCCTACCATAAAATCTTTTATATCCTTAAACCTCTGACTGAACTTTCTATTATATTCTTTTAATGTTTCTATTTTGTGAATATCCATCTATTTATTGTGGTTTTACTAAATCATTTAATGTTTTATAGAGCAAGTTCCTTTCACTGCTTTCTAAAAATGAATTTACTTGCTTTTGTCACATTTATTCTTAGAAAAAATAAATAATAGAGAAAACCTGTCCCTATAGGGGAAGACAATATTGAAAATACTACATTCTAGGTACGCCTGGGTGGCTCAGATGGTTGGGCGTCTGCCTTAGGCTCAGGTCATGATCCCAGGGTCCTGGGATCGAGTATCACATCGGGCTCCCTGCTCAGCGGGGAGCCTGCTTCTCCTCCCTCTGCTGCTCCCCCTGCTTGTGCTCTCTCTCTCTCTCTCTCTGACAAAGTCTTTTAAAAAAGAAAATACATTATACCCAAATTATACATTTAACACCAGTCTCATCAAACTATCAAACTATAATTTGTGTAGACTTTGACTCATTTTAAGTTTATAATTTTCTTTATATGGGTTTTACAGGTCTTGGTTAAATTTATTTCAATTTATTTTATATTTTGTAGACTTTATTTTGACTGGCTATTGCTAACATACAGGAAAACTACGGAATTTTCTGTTTACCTTTATACTCTAACATTGTTCCAAACACATTTCTTACTCTTTGGTTTAGTAATTTCAGTTAAAAATCTAATTTTTTTACAGTAAAGAATTATGTCATCTGTCAACTAATAGATTTAGATTCTTTTTCAGACTTTTCCTCTTATTTATCATGTTTTATTTAGCTTATTGTAGAAGTTCTTAGTTCATGAGTAATAGTAATGTATAGTGACACCTTTATCTTATTCCTTATATCAGTGGAATCATCTTTGGTATTTCTCCATGTTGGTTTTATTTGAAATAGGTATTCTTCACCATAGTAATGATGTGTCTGTTATTCTTAGTTTACTAAGTTTTTTTAAAAACATACATTAGGAATATTGATTTTTATCAACTGTGCATTTTGGATCCCTGGAGATAGTTAATTTTTGAATTTTGTACTTTTTCTTAAAGGATCTTGGTGTTCATTGAATTTACCACAGTTAATATTCATTCACTTTACAGCATATGTAGAAAATTGAGGTCCAGGCTGTATTTGAATACCTCCAGTGATAGGAAAATATGTATAATGGCAGCTCTGTCCATTCTTTATATGTCTGGATTTACTGAGCCTGGGTGACAGCACCCCATAACTGAGCAGTATTCTCAGCCGACCTCCAACTCCTCTATTACCCAGTCCATACTTGTTAATCTTGCTGTCAAATATATTACACGATGCCCTTGGTCAATAGTTTACTGAAAGCATTCTAATCACTCTACCAAAAGAGAAGTTAATTTAGTCCAACATGACCTGTCCTAAATGAAGCCATGTAATCCCAGTGCTTACACAAAATACCCATATAATAATGTTAGGATGCTGGATGTCTATTAAGCTCAAGTTACAGCAAAAATTAAAATAGGTGGCTAATGTTTCACATAATGTTTCTAATGTTTAACCTAATAAAGTTTTAGCTGTAACAGAGATAGTAAATGTACTTATTACAACCTCACTACTTTAAAAATTCCGATACGGAGGCTCAGAGATGTAGCGCCTGCCAACTATCTGCCTCAAACCTTAATCTACACAGACCTTCACTGAGAGACGCTCAGGCCTTCTGATGCTTGTGGGGTGTTCTTGTTTTTCCCCTGTGGAGTCTTCGTGAGTTAGGAGTCAGGACTCAGGGGCTTTAAATTATCCAGATGGTTTCCTGACTCAACTATTATCTGTAGCTGTCGGCCAACTAACCCAAACTGCGTTTCCCAGAAAAGCTCTTGTGTCCGTGGTTTCCCATCAGCAACAGCAGCTGCCCCGGTCTTCTACGCGGCACCTTCTTAGTGTCTTCCTGAGTCAGCGTCTCACAGGGTTTTCCCAAACTCTGTCCCTGAGGCTGGCGGTCACTTTGTTTTCTTTGCCTTTGGGCTCCTAGCCTGAGACCTTCTAGAGGGCAACCCTTTTCTTATTCATTTTGCCTCACTTGACTTTTCAAAATACTGTTATAATAATTATACCAGTTTTTGTAAAATTAACCAATAATCAATCAAACTGTGCAGATGTGTATAGTAAGGTGTCCCTCCCATCCCATAGAGAACAAAGCCCACCTTCATGCCTGAGTCTTGGAGTTAAAACAGAGTGTTCTGTTTCATCTCAATACCTTAAACAGATGACAGGAGCGCGCGGAACGTGAGATTACGTGACACTCCACCTCTGTGAGAACCAGGATTTCCGTCTTCTTTGGTCCACATCCACTCAACACTGCTGGACTTGATTAAGACATGTTACTAGTTTGAGAAGTTGTCTTCTGTTCTACTGTGTTTTTAAACATAATTGAAGAGATGAAACTTCGTAGATAAGCATACAATGCAGAAAGAGACGGAGGGGTCCTCAGTAATTATCACTTACCAATGAATAAATGAAGCAGGAGATTAAAGGTGCTGTCTGAAATCACAAACTTTCTGTTAGGGGAATGGCTAAAGCAAGAACCCAGGCTTTCAGACTCCAACCTGATCCTCTTTGTGCTTCTTCATAAACTCCTGCCTCTGGGGAGAGATGGGGTTTACTCGTCCAGTACCAACTGTATGTCAGGTAATAGAGGAAGACATGTCTTATGTTGCAAAATGATAAACTGATGTCACATCATCAGTTTACTGTAATAACTCTTTCAGTGTGAAGGTTGCTACCTGAGTATGAAAAACCGTGTGATGAGAAAAGGCACAAACAGCTCAACAAACTAGAACAACAAAGTAATTATGTCTCAATTTTTGTTTTTTAAGTTAAAGACTAACACTTCAACTAACACCATCAGTCTTTTCCAACTTTGCTTTGACTCATAGAATTTGAGTCAAGTTGAAAACATTTGGATATTACTTCCCCCACTAAATTGTTTCCTGCACTTCATGTTTCTAAACAGATTACCTTGGTGCTGTTTAGATTAAACATTAACTAATTCATTCAAGCAACAAAGGTGTTGCGTTCTCACAGATAGCATTTGCCATGAACAAACACATTTCAAGCAGAGTATCTTATTGCTATGTGTAATTACCAGAAAATAAAAACTTTAAATCGTGGCTCCAGATGTTGAGAAATCAAAAAAAGGAGATTCTTAAATCAGGAACAACACACTTAAGAATGACTGAGGTTTTTCAGAGTAAACGTACTTTTGGTGGTCTAGAGTGTTTCCGTATATTTTTGGTCTATACTTCATCCATCCATCCATCCATCCCACATACCTGCGCCACATACAGAACTAGGCTCTCAGGGTGCAGTGGTTCCCACCCTCTTGAACTTTAGCTCCTAGTGTGCTGGCAAACTCAAAACCTCTAAATTTGTGATCTCTTTTTACCCTCTATCAAGTTGATTGCTTGTGCTCACACTTCCAACATCCATTTCATTGCTCACCTGTTCATGGGAAGCGAAGGTATCTTTACTTCAGAATTTCAGACCATCTGGCTCTCTTCACTCCAACTGTAATGGGCTTCAGATCTTTTCATGTCTGGCTCCTCACCCTCTCTCTTCACCTAACCAGCACCTCCTTGGAGAGGCCTCTTTTAACCACCTAACCTGAAATAGTCCCCAGTTACTATCACATCACTGTTATTTTCATTGTGGCCTTTGTGTCTGATACTTTTCATTTGCTTGTTTATTCTCTGTCTCCCTTTCTTCCCTGAAAGCCCTGTGAAGGCAGACAGGGCCCTTATCAGGCTAATTTGCCTCTGAATCCTAAAATGGTGCTTGGTACACAGTTGGCATTGATTAAATATTTGTTGAATAAATGAATCAATGGATTCCTAATTAACTACTTCTTGAACTACTATACTGATTCATCCTTGCTGAGAAGTTTTAAGTTCTCACATCTGTGAAGATTAAGTCAGAATTTAAAACTAAATCTTAAAATTAAAAACGGTTTAGAAATGTAGGAAACATCTGGCAGAGAAATAATTTCATCATTTGCAGTGATGGAAGGAAAGGTTTTCTCTGAAGTAAGCAGGTTGCTGGCCTCTTTGTCGCATCATCAGAAAATGCCTATTTTTGTTGGTTTGCTCAGGAACTGGGAACATCTGGTGTTGGGAACATACAACGTTGCTCATTTTAAAGTAAAGTGTTAACAATAACTTAAGGGGTTGGGAGTGGGAGAGAAAATGCCCTAAGAAAATGAAGACAGTCTGGAGAGTCTCTTGGCCTTTAAAACAAACAAAACCAAAACAGGTTTCTTTGGTTCTTCAAGAATCTTAAAGGAACCTTCCTAGAAAGTTCTCAATTTGTGTGATTTCCAAATGAGCAGACTTGGGGGGGGGGGGGGGGGGAAAGAAAGAGAAGGGAAGGAAGGAAGAGGGAGGGGAAGGAAGGATCAAAGAATCAAAGAAAGAAGAAAGGAAAGAAAAAAGAAGGAAAGAAGAGAAGAGAAAAGAAAAGAGAAAAGGGAAAAGCAAAGAAAGGAAAGAAGGAAGGAGCGCGCGCGTGTGGCTCCGCCTAGTTCAGGGTTATCCCGGCCCCGAAAGTGGCGGCGGCCAGACCGGCTGACTTCTGGGGGCCGGTTCAGATCCCTTTAAAGGTGGGGACCCCCGGAGGACGCGGGGGAGGCCGGGGGGAGCGAGGCCGGAGCCTCGGTGGACGCGGCAACTCAGCCGGGTGCCCCGCTCTGCGCTCGCCCGCGCCGCTGCGCCCGCCGCCCCGCCCGCACTCGCTCCGCCCCGGAGCCCCGGCCCCCTCCCCGCGGGGTCCCCTCGCCGGACGCGCTCGGGCCAGGTCCCCTGGTGACCCCCTGAGTGCTGACTTCTCCCCCGGCCGGCCTGGGAGCCGCTCGCAGAGCTCGGAACCGCGGACGTCCGCAACCCCCGCCTCAACTCGGTGCCCGGGGCGCGGGTCTGCGGGCGGCCAGTCGGACGGGGGTGGCGGGCCCCTGCGCGCGCCGTCTCTGCGCACCGGCCCGCCGGGCCAGCCGACGTGCCTGCCCCGAGAGCCGGCCCTCCGCCGGCCGGGCGCTCGCGCCATGAACCAGAGCCCGGTGTTCGCGCCCCGCAGGGGCGGCTCTCCCCGGCGGGCGGCCGGAGCCGGCGCGCGGCGCAACGAGAGCCAGGACTACCTGCTCTTGGACTCGGAGCCCGGAGACGACTGCTGCCCTCAGCCCCCGCGGCCGGCCTACGGCTACTACCCCTGCCTGTGAGTGCGGGCGCCGCGGGCGGGGGGTGCCGGCGGGAGGGGGGAGCCGGGGCCGCGCGCGTCCGGACACGCGTGTCCCTCCCTGGGCCGTGCGAGCCTGGGTTGGGCCCCGAGCGAGCGGAGGGGCGCGCGCGTCTAGGTTTTGTCCCTGGTGAGCACACACGGGTATGTTGGCTCGGGAGAGCGTGACCTCGGGGTACCGACTCCGCGAAGGAGGGGCAGGTGTCGGTCTCGAGCCCCAGCAGCTCCCCGTCCGCTCAGACCCCTTGGCACTGCGCCGAAGGCACGGGCTGGGCCGCGAGACTCGGGGTCTAAGGGAGAGAGGCTACCCGGCTCAGGGTCCCCGGCGCGCCCCGCGTCCGCGCGCGCTGCTGCCCCTGCCCTCGGCCGGGCGCGCTCGGGCCCTCCCGCTGCCAGACCCCGCACAAGTTCGCAGGTGTCAGTGGAGGGGCGAGCTTGCCCGGCACGCCCGGCCCCCAGGTCGCCGGGTTAGGTCGGGGACAGGGAAGCGCGGGAGGCTTTCCCACCCTGAGCGCCAGGCGTTCCCCGAGGGCGCCCAGGGGGTGCGGGGCGGGAGACTCGTCCGTTGTGGAGGCGAGGGGGTCGAGGGCGTTTGCGGGGAACCCAGAGCGACTACGGGATTTTATTTAAGAATCTGGAGGGGTTTTTCTGCGAGGGAGGTTGGGGGTTGGCGGAGGCGGGCAGGGGGTGGAATGAGTGAGAAGCCTTCCATCCCGCACACGCCGGGGAGCTCAGGGGCGGCTGGCGGACAGCCTCTCTGCCTCTTTGTCACTTCCCTCGATTGGGTAGTGTGGGTTCCTGACGTTCTTTCCGCACGCGGTTTCCCGAGGAAAGCAGATCTCAGCAGCAGTTCGGTAAGCAGCTCTAGAGTACGTGGTGGGGGTGCTGGGGACGCTCAGCTCCCCACTCCATCCCCCCTGCCGGCTCCTGCAAACCCTTGGTCAGGTCTGCCCAGCGTCAAGGACTGGTGTGTTCCCTTTCTCAGGAAGAGGCGAGCCCCAGGAAATGGTGCATCTAATTTTTTCCCAAGATAGAAAAAAGTTGGAACTGGTTCCATTCATCTTTGTGCTGTACAATTGGAAAGTATTTACTATTTTCTTTCTTTCTCAAAAATTAAGATATATATCACATACCATAGAGTTCATCCATTTACATTGTACATATCAGTAGTTAATATATCCACAGAGGTGTGAAAAAATCATCACTGTCTAATTCCATGACATTTTCATCATCCACAAAAGAATCTCGTACTTGACATTGAATTAGAAAATATTTCTATGTCTTATAGCACAGTGCTTCTCAAACCTTAATGGGCGGACGAATTACCCGGGAATCTTGTTAAAATGCAGATTCTGATGCAGCAGGGCCCAGGTGCAGCCCAAGAGTCTGTGTATCTAATGATCTCTGAGATGATGCTAGTCCACGGACCACACCCAGTGGAGCAAGGAGGTACATGCCAAGAACAACAGACGGGAAGAAAAACAAATCAATCCTGGATATTCTGAATACAGCTATTTTCAAACGTGCTTTGAGGGTATATGTTTAAAACATAAGTGAATTTTTTTTTTTTTTTGGCTTAGACTTGAGACCCGCTAAGCCTGAGGGTTAGGTATTTGATAATGTCACCTGCAGCTACTTAAGCAACTTTAAAAAGCTTTTTAACAATCAGGCTGTCCTGTAGAGAAAATTTAAAATTTTTTTCAACTGATCGTCCTATAATTTGTTACTGTGTCTGTGAGAAAAATAATTTTGATTTTAAAAACTTGTGTTTGTAAATTAGGAGTGAGAGAGACTAAGTGAAGTAATAATTCGAAATTGTCCTGTAAACTTTTCCCAGTGCTTTCTTCGAATGTGACCCACCGCCTTATTGATTTATCCACTTCTTAACATTACCTGCTCTCTAAAGAATAAGCATTCTCCTCTCTTACTTCAGGAATCTCAGACCATTCTAAATGTGTAGACCAGGACAGCAGAGAGATGACAGAAATATTTTAATGTGCTTCAGTTCATAATGAACACCCCTGTATCATGTCAAAGATACTATAATTGATTACAGGATGAACCATATTCCAGAATAAGAGTTTGTTTTGTCTAAATCTATTATTTCCATAAGATTCTGTAGTTAGTTTTCATTCTGCTTACTCTGGTGAGGTTTTTTATTTTTTCCAGTTGAATAATTAAGTAC
The DNA here is from genome assembly GCF_004348235.1 of Phoca vitulina. Lineage (NCBI taxonomy): Eukaryota > Metazoa > Chordata > Mammalia > Carnivora > Phocidae > Phoca > Phoca vitulina. Next base: position 151,329 of record NW_022589741.1, on the reverse strand, counting down.
AGTCTTTAGACCAGTCAACAACAGTACTTCACACCTATGATGTACGAGATGGAACTGAAGAAAATCCCTTCCTTCTGGTAGAGTACAAAAAAGCCCTTCCTTACGCTTTTGACTTGTGATGTAAGCAATGTCATCTATTTTCCTAGAGTGGGAGGTGAATTACTTGTGGAAGTGGCACACTGGAGATGTGGACATCACCATTTTCTCAAATCATTGAGATTTTTCCCTTAGGAGATCACAAATTATTGCAAGTTGTCATTTCTGTGGGATAAATTCTGTAACTTTTGCTAAAAAATTCTGTTTCGTAGTTTTCGTATGTGGAAAGATTTTTATGTTGTTTATATCATGGGGCTTTTACTACTGAAAATTGTGGCAAATCTTCTTGAGAGCAGTTGCATATATTCAGGCCTTAATAGTGTTTAAGTGGTAACATTCGAAATAGTGTTTAGGAAAAAAAAGATTCCCTTTCTCTCTCTTTCCTACTTTTAGTCAGAAATCAGTTAAAACACTCTCTTTTGATCAGTTGGTGATGGTGATTAGCAAGAAATGGTCTAAGTCCTCCCCGGGTCCAGGAGGTATGTCAGAGAGTTACTTCACTTAGAAGTTAAAAGTTTGTCTCTAGTCTATTACTTTTGAACATGGGGAAGAATCCTGGATGTAAAAAATAATATGGAGGGTTTCTAACTACTCAAGATCTGAAATACAGTTCCATCAACCTTCTGCTTGGGAAGGACTAATTGATTAAGCTCTTGCAATGCGGTAGACTGAGATAATCTAAAAAAAAAATTATGGTTACAGATACCTCGTAAAACTGGATAAAATATTTAAAATGATTTCAAAACATTAACTAATTTTGCAATCAGTGAATCAGTGAAAAAGGGATTATTACCATGTGCCCGAAGCAAAGCAATTAAAAGTGAGTATAGCCTGTGTTGAACTGAGCTGTGGCTGCTTCGTGGGTTATGCATTTGCGTGAACACGGTGGTTGGAGTCGAACGTCTGCATGGGACAGATGACGCTAAGGCCTTGGTTCCAGATGAGCCATGGAGCTGGGACTAAGACATGCCTGCCCCCTGTGTAAGACCAGGACCTTTCCTTTAATGAAAAGTTAGGCTGGAAAAATACCACCAGCAATGAGTGAGAATAAGAAACCCAATTAGTAAGAGAAAAAGAAATCCTTGGCTAAGAATTGTATTCTTTGCTCCTGTGTCATGTGAGTTTTTGTTTTTGCACTTGTTTTTTACACCACTTTCTGACCTAGAAATCTTCATGTCAGAAAATACCCTTGGGGATCCTCGAAGAGTAAAGCACAAAGCCATCCCTAAGCGATAGTACCAATCATCTAGACTGCCAAGGATTTTCAAGGAAACAGCAAGCCCGCTGAAGAAATGCTCACTCTAATACATGACCGGACGCACAAGGAAATGATCAATCACGAATGAGAGTGAGCAGATGATATAATCCCTGGGGAGAGTCAGCAGAAGACACAACAGCAGTTTTTAAACTTAAACACTTGACATAATAGAACAACATGAAAGAGAATGTAAAATGGGCATGTATAAAATGTCGACAATATATAACAAATCAGACCCCAAGAAAATAAAAGACTAATTTTTTAAAGACAGAAAAATCTATAAATGAAAAATAAAATTTTGAAATAACTCAATGGGAGGGTTAAAATGCAGATTAATCATAGCATAATTGATGATAATACCCAGAGTGCATAGACATAAGTAAATGAAAAATATGAATATTATTGAGTTATGGAACAAGAAGATAGGAGCCCCAGAAGGAGAGAACACAGACAACAAGAGAGACACAATGTTTGAATAGATAATGGGTGATGATTTTCCAGAGATGGTGAATTCTCATGTTTATGAAGTACAACAATATTAGTGCAAACCAGAAAACTAAACTCCTTTAAACATATGTTGAAATTGCAGAACATTAAAGACAAGGGGAGATATTTAAAATGAACCAAGATACGAGTGACTTGAATAAGTTCTAAAATAAAAATATATACAATGGAAATGTACTCACAATGTATCTTGATACCTGTTACATAATGTGTAGCTTGTAAGCGCTGTGGTTTTTCTTTTACATAAAAGAAATTATTAATGTTTTATACAAAGTCGGTGTTCCATTGCTGATAGGATCTCTTTAAATATGAATATGGACAAAAAGGCATTTGTATGTCATACAGAGAGGACCTTAGTATCCATTACGACCTTTGAAAAAATAGTATCTATAACCATGAAGCAAAGACCTGGACTTTGATTAAGGGTTTGCAGTTTGGAAGCTGCTAGTAGTGGAAAAGCAAATGTAAAAACCACCTTTGCATTTGCTTCCCCTTTTTCATTTATGAATCAACATCTGCCCCAGTCTCTTGGATTTACGGTGGGTCTCTTCTTTGGAGGTCTGTTCTGCACGACAGAAACTACCCATTTTGTTTCCAAACCTCCCCTGGCTTGAAGTACTCAACATCTGCTGATAACAAATTATTATCATGAACACTTTTTTTAGGGGGTGATCTTTGCAGGTTGTGGAGTTACTGGTAGATGTGCTGAAAGGCCCATATTTGTAACAGAATGTTTATCTCTAGGAAGACATTGCATTTTTTTTTCTAGACAGTTATGTTCCTTGTGTTACAAGAAGTAACTTCATAAGGCAATTCATCTTCACCTCCTAGAGAGTAAATCATAAAGGGAAAACATTTTGAGTCCATTCTTATTTTTCTCCCTCTTTTATAAAATATGCTAAATATAATTGGATCCAGTTGGATGAAATTACCATTTCTGATTGCTCTTTGTTTAAGAATCTTCTGGGACTTTCAGTACAGGGAGAAGGGTTCATCTATACGCCAAATTTCAGTTAAACTTTGGCGTCTAAAATTGGTATGCTGTTCAAGACTCTTAAGCCTTTGGAATTGATTGAATCACATTTCTTACAGAAGGTCTGTTTGCAACAAGCATAGAGAAATGAATGTTACAGATTCCCAAACAACATAGATGATTGCAGCATAATTGTTCCCTACCTAATTCAGGTAACTCAGCCAGGACAAGGAGAAGTGATGTTAACTGAGCTACTTACCCTTTACTGGGAGTTTCTTGAAAATATTTATATATATTTGGGCGACTAACAGTTTTGAATACCTACCTTGTAGCCGGACCTTTTCTACCTGTCATTCAAATGTAGTTTGCTCTTCAGAGTGGCCACTGGGCTATTCGTAATGTCCAATTTATAAATGGCAATGCTGAAATTCAGCAGTGTTGGGGCAGTGACACAGCTAGCGAGTTCTTGGGCTGGGAGGTTGCACACAGTCCCTACTCAGCATCCCCCACAGCTGGATACGTGGCGGCACGTGCCCTTGGAGAGCACACGCATCATTTCTTCTCTGTCTTTTCATAGGGACTTGAGACAGCACAGGTTGGCTCTGATCTACTGAAGCAAGAGTGCTGTCCTGTGCTCATTATATCAAGTTATACTCGGGGTGAGTGGACAAGACAGGAAGGAAGGTTACGAAGAGCATAATCAGTATGCTTTGCCTCTACCTTCTCTTTCTACTGAAATCATCATCTCTGAGGATCGAGCTTTATATTCCACTTCGTCTTTCACTAATTTATTAATTTATTGATTGATTCATTTCTGTTGACCTTATTTGATCATGTGCAGCAATAATGGAAACGGTGGCTGGATTTGTTAGGGGCTTTAGCAGCTTCTATGTGGGAGACTCTTCTAAGTGCCTTGTAGGTATTAAGTGACTTCATACTCAACAAGCCTATGGGGTATGCACTTTTATAACCCCCATTTTACTGATAAGAAAGAGAAAGAATACCACAGCAGAGAGGTTAAGTGACTTGCTAAAGATTACACGCTTAGGACTTGACAGAAGGAAGGAAGACAGGAAGGAGTAGAAGACTTCACGTTATCGCTTAACCAGATGAACAGGGAAGCTAGGCTTTGAAAAACTGCCAGTCTTTTTCACCAAAGGAAAATTATGAATGTACCAAAGCTAACTAATCTGTAGATGACTTACTAATTTTACCAAACAATCCAGAAGGTGAGTAGGACTCCGCAGAGGTTACAAAAAAGGAAGCTTTCTTTTATTCTTCATTTCTGTCTGTCATGGGGATGAAGTCATTTCTGTGCAGTGATGTACCAGGTAGTGAAATGCAGATGTCATGGCGTGATCTGCATAGTTTTTAAAAGCATCTTACGTGGTAGTCATCTGGAAGTGTATATTGCCAGAAGAAATTACAGTGTGGATAGGCACGTTAAGACTCACTGTCTACTCAAGACATGTTTCATCTTTAAATTCCAGTAGCTCTGGTTTGTAGCACAAAACCCTCGCACAAAATTGAGAAGAGATCTCTTCGTGGGAATTACCAACAAAAGCATCTTGGGAGTTATAATAAGAATTAGAAGCGACATGTCTCTAAAGCTCTTTTTGAAATTCTTTTAGGCAGTTAAACTGTAACCAATAAAACTAGTTTTTATTGTTACTATGTTAAGTTCTTTTGGACAAGAATTTTGCAATGAATAGGTTGAGGGGTGGCGGGCAGTGGTGAGATGCACATCCCTCGGCACGGTGAGAATCCCAGGGGAAGGTTTTCTGCAGAACATCTTTTCTTGGAGGGACATTCAGGGCCAGACACTGTATTCCATTTTGCAGAATGCATTAATTTCTTTCAACAAATACTTATTTAACTCCTTTGATGTGCCAGGTGTCATATTTGGGAACCACAAACACCATGTTTCATTGAATCTAAAGTTCTATCAGTTGTGTAGCCTGCCCTGATGTTTTCTATGCGTTGAAAAGAGAAGCAAAAAAATCCTATCGATTAAACTATACTTTAGATTTTTGTTTTGTATCTACTGAAACAGCTCTTTATACTTAATTAGATAGAGATTTGGGTTGTATGTGACTTTTATGCACATATGAAAAAAGGAAATCTAAACAAAATAAACTTGGTTAAAGTATTCCCCAAGTTCCTTCACATCCAGAAATGGATTTTTCTGAGTCACTTTTCAACTCAGAATCTTCAATGCCCATGTTTTCCCACACGAACTTGTCCTCGGTGCCAAAAAGAACGATGGTGACACAGCATTTCCTTAAAGAACTCAAAGAGTCCATGATAGACCAAAAGCTGTTGGTGCTAGGCAATTAAAATGACTCTGCAATTATAGGGAGCTAGCCTGTTTTATTAACAGTTCCTAGTGTCCTGTGTGCTAGAGTTAGGGAAAATGAGAGAGAAGATGGGACAGGAAAGATTATAGGGCTAAGGACATCCTTTCTGGTCTGTCCAGAATTTACAGGCTTTGAACTTTATTCTCTAGCTGGTGTTAAAACACAGATAGGACTATGACAATCTTTTGCTTTATTTATATTATTTGATCCAGCAAACCTGTGTGGTAGTTTCTGTGATTTCCATCTGTAAATGAGGAAGCAGAGGTTTCAAAAACGTAAGGTAACTTCCCATTTTATGTTCGTCAAGCATCTGAACCAGAACTTGGGCTCATAGTTGACAGGTTATGTGAGCTCCTATTGGTGAGCTTGCTTGTTTGTTTTCGACCCTCCTTGTCTGTACTTCTTTCCCTCCGTGGGAATGGCACCTCCCTGAGGACAGGGACCTAGCCTGTAAACAGTGACTGGGGACTCATGAGATGTTTGTTGAATGAATGAATCGATGTTTCTTTTAGACAAAGTGATTTCAGTGGGTTGGCCTTATCTCTAAAGTTCTTTTCTCTCTGGGACTCACATGGTGTTGCTAGGTTCTGCTGCTAAAGTACCATGTTTTCCTCTTAGCTTTTTCAGAAACATTGCAATATTGGAGTTTTATGTTCCTGCAGTTCAGGTCATTTGATGAATTCTAAGAGCGTTGTGGTATACGCTTGAGCCCTAAAATAGTGCTTGTTAAATATTTTTAATAATCCTACAAACAAAAAATATTAATATAAATGATTTCTTTCTTTTTTTTTTTTACATTGTTTTGACAAAACACCCAGGGGGATTTGTCTTTTTTGTTTTTACTAAAATGGTGAGAGGAAAGTTACTTGAATTTTTATATAAGTTAAATGGAAACAATTTTATAAAACTGAACTTCCCAAGACCAAAACTCTTTATATCTAGGAAAGTCTTAAGTACTTGAATGAAGTAATCTAAGTTAAAATCAAGAAAATGAGAAAGTCATGGTTAAGTGAAAATGGTCTGAAAGTTGCGTATTATTGATAATATATTGATAACTTTGATTTGGACTGAGTCATGCCTGGGCAAACCTTCAGAAGTCAGAGTCATCTAGTTGATTTTCATTACAATCTGTCTTCTAAAGATTGGATCAATTATTTTCAAATTGTTTTACAATCCCCCTTACACCCAGAGGGGCTTAGCAGCTATCTTCACCCCCTTCTCTTGCAAGAGTCAGAGACACTCTCACTAGAACATTATAGTGAGAGGTATTTACTAAAGGAAGGGTGTTGCACATTATGTGATGTAAACACAGAGAATATATTAGCAGCCTCTTGTTTAAACATATGTACCAGAGGATGAGGACCTGGTTTGCAAATCTGGCTATATATCAGAATCCCCTGGATTGTTTTTTAAAAATATAGAGTCCCGAAGAATTATGAAAGTCCAACTAAATCAGAATTACTAGGAGGATTGCCTAGGAATAACGTTAAAAAAATTCCCCAGAATTTTGGAATTCTATTGTTTCAGGTACTTTAGATTCACTATGAAAACCAGAGTTAGGAACTAAACCTAATTTAAATCAAGAAAACCATTACTATGTATTTATCCAAGAACAAAGCTATGAGATTTAAACATTCATTTTTCTACCTAGGATCCAATGATCAGATATTATCAGATAAGTCGGGAAATATTATATTTTAATTCAGTAAGTTCTCATCAAATACTACTATATACCAGGTACTATTGATATATTTTAGGAGAATAAATGATGTGTCTATATGTTATGCTTGATACAATGTCAGGAAAGTAATGTAGTGTTTTATGAAAAAGAATGAGAAAAATGATCTTCCTAGTTTATTTCATAAATAAAAGTATGATGCAGTAATTTTAGATTTAAACTAGAGGACAAAAGAATTTTATTTCTATCTTCTTGACCTTCTTCCTGATTTGGATTATCTGTAATTTCAGAAAATATGGAGTAGTTTGTTCTTTAGATCACCCAAGATTTTATGGGATAAAATTTCCCAAAGGGTAAAAATTTTCTTATTAAATAAGCTTATTATCACTTAGCTGGATTTCTTTTTCTGAATATTATGAGGTTTTGAAGACTTTTTTGAAATTCTGCCTCCAGTGATGTAGTAGAATAGATTATCTTGGCAGTCATCCTATTACAAAATGACTAGATTCTGCATAATACAATTTGTGTTTCTGTGCTTGCAGGAAGTGAGGAGAGTAAGCCCCCAGCCTCTGTCTTTGCACATACACAGGACCGAGGCTAGCGGAGCCACAGAGCAGTGAGCTCTCATGAAAGGCAGGATTCTTGAAATCAGGTTCAGGAGACCGCCTTGGACCTGAGACTCTTCAATTATCACTGGTCCCCTAGGTTCTCTACAAATTGGTGATCCTTGGTTGTGAGTGGGTATTTATTTAATTCATCTTACAGAAGAAAATAGCCATCATAAGTGGGAGTCAGCAGAAACCACATATGAGCTATAAATCCCCCAAAGAATTTGTATAAGGATTAATGATAAGAATAGAAAATGACTCTGTATGAATTACGTCAAGAAATAAAGATGGAATCCTACAAGTGAACAAGCAAAAGAAATTGTCCAAGATGAGCAAGCATGTTGAAAAAAAACCCAACAAAAACAATACAACTTTCATAAATTAAAAAATATGTGTTGTTGGAGATAAAAAGATCAATGGATGAAAGTGTGGAAGACCGTGTCCGTCCTGAAGGAGAGTTGCTTGTATGGGAGAGAAGTGACCTGTGCCCTAGAAGGTAGGAAACCAAGAAGCCTCTCAGAATGCAGAAGGAGAGTGTAATCTGTAAGAGAGGCTAGCAGATGGCGAGGCTGGATTGGAGAGACATTCCATATATTCCAACCCCTTCCACAAGGAACACAGAGAATAGATGAGGAAATTGCTGACAAATACTGGCGGCATCTTCTGAACTGATTAGAGATGGAGGCACAGTGAAGCTACAGCATGTCTGTGACGATAGGTACGGAGAGGTCCACACACAGGGGTGAGGCGCTGGAGCCAGATTCGGACAGACTCCTTGAAAATGCTCTTGTAAACAGTGAGATAGTATTTGACCACATGCTGCTAGTCCTGGAAAAAAAGTATCAAAATTCAACATTCAATGTACGGTTTCTACTGAATGTGTATCGTTTTCGCACTGTCATAAAGTCCAACAAGTGTACGCAGAGCCATCATCAGTCAGGGACAGTCTGTACTAGACTGGAAAATTTCCCTAGGAGGGTGGTCTGAGGTAGCAAAGGAGTGGGAGCAATATGGGATACATACATAGATAACCTTAAGTAACCATTCTCCTATAACAGTAATTCTAATCTGTGGGTTTAAAGGACAGAACTAAAATGCTCAACAGTATCATGTAAGCTGGGAGGGAGTTATCAGACTTAAAATTCTGAGTGATGTTGCTTGGGAGGGGTGATGCTGTAACTCTATGCTGTAAATTTTCAAAGGCAACCTGTACAAGAATATATAAGCCTAGAAACAGAGTGTAGAACTCTACCAACCAGTGGAGGGAAAATAGAAAGAGGAAAATAGACAAAGAACTGGGGAAAAAGAAGCCTAGAAAAGGAAGCAGGGTAAATTCAAAGCAAAAAATAAGATGGTAAAAACAAGTCCCTATGTATCAGTTAAGATAATAAATTTAACTGACAAAATTCACCAAGGGGGGAAATAACAGATTTATAAAATAGATTTTTCTTAATCCAGCTATTTTTCATTTAATTGTGAGACATATCCAAAATGTAAGGAAATGGAAAAACTGGGCATCAAGAGAGGAAAAAAGATATATCTGGCAAACACAAAGAGAAATATGGGTAGGTACACTAAATTGGAAGAAAAAAAATGCTTTAAAGGAAAAGCCATTAGTAGGGAGATAGAGGACCACTACAAAATTATGATGTTGAGCATCTTTTCATGTGCCTGTTGGTCATCTGGATGTCTTCTTTGGAGAAATAGCTGTTCATGTCTTCTACCCATTTTCTAATTGGATTATGTGGTTTTTGGAGGTTGAGTTTTGTAAGTTTTTTATTATTTTGGATACTAACCTTTTATAGGGTGTGTCATTTGCAAATATCTTCTCTCATTCAGTAGGCTGCCTTTCAGTTTTGTTGATTGTTTCCTTTGCTGTGCAGAAGCTTTTTATTTTGACGTAGTCTCAATAGCTCATTTTTGCTTTTGTTTTCCTTGCCTTAGGAGACATATCTAGAAAAAAATTGCTATGGCCGATGTCAGAGAGATTACTGCTTGTGTTTTCTTCTAGGATTTAATGGTTTCATGTCTCACATTTAGGTCTTCAATCCATTTTGATTTTATTTTGTGTATGGTGTGAGAAAGTGGTCCTGTTCCATTCTTTTTCATGTAGCTGTCCAGTTTTCCCAACACCATTTGTTGAAGAGACTATCTTTTCCCCATTGGATATTCTTTCCTGCTTTGTTGAAGATTAGTTGACCATATAGTTGTGGTTTTATTTTTGGGTTTTCTATTCCATTCTATTGATCTGTGTGTCTATTTTTGTGCCAGTACCATACTGTTTTGGTTACTACAGCTTTGTAATATAACTTGAAGTCTGGTGTTGTGATGCCTCCAGCTTTGCTTTTCTTTTTCATGATTGCTTTGGCTATTCATGGTCTTTTGTGGTTCCATACAAATGGTAGAATTGTTTATTTTAGTTCTGTGAAAACTACTTTGGTATTTTGATAGGGATTGCATTAATGTAGAATGCTTTGGGTAATATAGACATTTTAACAATATTTGTTCTTCCAATACATGAGCATGGAATGTCTTTTCACTTTTTTGTGTCATCTTCAAATTCCTCCATCAGTGTTATATATGTTTCAGAGTACTGGTCTTTCACCTCTTTGGTTAGGTTTATTCCTAGGTATCTTATTGTTTTTGGTGCAACTGTGCAACTGTAAATGGGATTGTTTTTGTAATTTCTCCTTCTGCTGCTTCATTATTGGTGTATAGAAACGAAACAGATTTCTGTACACTGATTTTTGTATCCTGCAACCTTACTGAATTCATTTATCAGTTCCAGCAGGATTTTGGTGGAGTCTTTAGGGTTCTAGGATCATGTCTTCTGTAAATAGTGATATTTTGACTTCTTCCTTACTGATCTGGATGCCTTTGATTTTTTGTTGTTGTTGTCTGATTGCTGTGGCTAGGACTTTCAGTACTCTTTTGAATAAGAGTGGTGAGAGTGGACATCTCTGTCTCCTTCCTGACCTTGGGGGGAAAAGCTCTTAGTTTTTCACCATGGAGGATGATGTCAGTGGTGGGTTTTTCATAGATGGCCCTTTATTATGTTGAGGTATGTTCCCTCTAAGCTTACTTTATTGAGGGTTTTTTTAATCATGAATGGATGTTGTACTTTGTCAAATGTGTTTTCTGCATCTATTGAAATGATTTTATGGTTCTTATCCTTTGTCTTATTGATATGATGTACCACAGTGATTGATTTGTGAATATTGAACCACACTTGCATCCCAGGAATAAATCCCACTTGATCGTGGTGAATGATGTTTTTAATGTATTGTTGAATTCGGTTTGCTATTATTTTGTTGAGAATTTTTGCATCTGTGTTCATCAGGGATATTGGCCTGTAGTTCTCTTTTTTAGTGGGGTCTTTGTCTGGTTTGGTATCAGGGTAATGCTGGCCTCATAGAATGAATTTGGAAGTTTTCCTTCCTTTTCTATGCTTTGGAATAATTTTGGAATGGTTTGAGAAGAATAGGTATTAACTCTTCTTTAAATGTTTAAATTTGCCTGTGAAAACATTTGGCTCTGGACTTTTTTCTTGATAAGACTGGATAGAGGGTTATCAATTTTATTGATTTTTTTGAAGAACCAGTTCCTGGTTTCATTTATCTGTTCTATTGGTTTTTTTAGTTTCTCTATCATTTATTTCTGCTCTAATCTTCATTATTTTCCTCCTTCTGCTGGCTTTATTTGTTGTTCTTTTTCTAGCTCCTATAGGTGTAAGCTTAGGTTGTTTGAGATTTTTCTTGCTTCTTTTTTTTTTTTTTTTTAAAGATTTTATTTATTTGACAGAGAGAGACACAGCGAGAGAGGGAACACAAGCGGGGGGAGTGGGAGAGGGAGAAGCAGGCTTCCCGCGGAGCAGGGAGCCCAATGCGGGGCTCGATCCCAGGACCCTGGGATCATGACCTGAGCTGAAGGCAGGCGCTTAATGACTGAGCCACCCAGGTGCCCAAGATTTTTCTTGCTTCTTGAGTTAGATTTATATTGCTATAAACTTCCGTCTTTGAACTGCTTTTGCTGCATCCCAAAGGTTTTAGACTGTCATGTTTTGATTTTCATTTGTTCCCATGTAATTTTTTATTTCTTCTTTTATTTCCTTGCCAACCCATTCATTGTTTAGTAGCATGTTATATATTCTCGATGTGTTTGTGGTCTTTCCAGATTTTTTTCTTGTGGTTGACATCTAGTTTCATATCATTGTGGTCAGAAAAGATGCATGGAATGACTTCAATCTTCTTGAATTTGTTGAGGCTTGTTTTGTGAGCTAATATGTGATCTAGTCTGGAAAATGTTCCATGTGCACTTGAAAAAGATGTGTATTTTGCTGTTTTAGGATGGAATGTTGTGAACATATCTGTTAAATCCATCTGGTTCAGTGTGTCATTCAAAGCCATTGTTTTCTTGTTGATTTTCTGTTTAGATGATCTGTCTATTGCTGTGGGGGGAGGGTATCAAAGTCCCCTATTATTATTGTATTACTATCAAGTAGTTCCTTTATGTTTGTTACTGTTTTATGTATTTGGGTGTTCCTATGTTGAGTGCATAAATATTTACAATTGTTACATCTTCTTGATGGATTGTCCCCTTTATTATCATATAGTGTCCATCCTTGTCTCCTATGACAGTCTTTGTTTTAAAGTCTATTTTGTCCAATATAAGTATAGCTATTCTGGCTTTCTTTTGACTTTCATTTGCATGATAGATGTTTCTCCATCCCCTCACTTTCAACCTGTAGGTATCTTTAGGTCTGAAATGAGTCTCTTATAGGCAGCACATAGATGGGTCTTGTCTTCTTATCCATTCTGTCACCCTGTGTCTTTTGATTGGAGAATTTAGTACATCTACATTCAAAGTAATTATTGATAGATATGTATTTATTGTCATTTTATTATTTGTTTTGTGGTTGTTTCTGGAGATTTTCTTTGATCCTTTCTTGTCTTTCTCTCTTTCGTGATTTACTGATTTTCTTTAGTGATAGATTTGGATTCCTTTCTCTTATTTATTGTGTGTTTATTAGTGGTTTTTGATGTGTGGTTACCATTAAGTTTGCATAGAACCTGTTCTTCATATAGCAGTCTGTATTAACTTGATGGTGGCTTAAGTTTGAACCCATTCTTTACTCTTCTCCTCCCCACATTTTAGGTATATGTTGTTATATTTCATTTCCTTTCATTTTGTGAGTCCCTTGACTGATTTCTTACAGAAATGTTCACTTTTACTCCCTATGTGTTTCCTAACTTTATACTTTCACTTTTGGTCTTTCCTTTCCACTCAGAGTCCCCTTTATTATTTCTTGTAGGGCTGGTTTATGATCATGAACTCCTTTAGTTTTTGTTTGTCTGAGAAACTCTTTATCTTCTATTCTGAATGACAGCCTTGCTGGATGGAATATTCTTGGTTGCAGACATTTCCCTTTCAGCACATTGAATATATCATGGCTTTTCCTTCTGTCTTGGAAAGCTTCTGCTGAAAAATCTGCTGATAGCATTATGGGTTTTCCCTTATAAATTACTGTCTTCCTTTGTCTTGCTGCTTTAAAATTTTTTTCTTTATCACTGTATTTTGCCAATTTAATCACAATATGTCTTGGTGTAGATCTGCTTTTGTTGATTTTGATGGGAGTTCTTTCTGCCTCCTGCATCTGAACATCTGTTTCCTTCCCAGATTAGGGAAGTTTTTAGCTATTATTCAAATAATTTTCTGCCCTCTTTTCTCTCTTCTTCTTCTGGGACTCCTGTAATATGAATCTTACTACATTTGATGGAATCACTGAGTTCCCTAAGTCTATTCTAATTTTGTGTAATTCTTTTTCTCTCTTTTGTTCAGCTTCATTACTTTCCATTACTCTGTCTTCTAGGTCATTAACTTGTTCCTCTGCTTCTTCCAGCCTGCTGTTCATTTCATCATGCGTGTTTCTCTTTTCATTTTTTGAGCGCTTTGTCTCTGCTATGTTATTCCTTATCTCTGTGTTATGGGTCTCACTCATGCCTTCTAATCTTTTCTCAAGTCCAGTGAGTACCCTTATGATTATTACTTTAAATTCTCTATCAGGCATATTATTCATATCTATTTCACTTAGATCTCTGGCCGTGACCTGTCCTATTCATTCATTTGGAACAAACTTCTGTGTTTCCTCTCTGGAAGACTGGCAAGTTGATTCTGAGGTTTATTACCACTACACTCTAACTAGCTGAGCTAACTGGCCAGCCTTGATTCTGGGATTTACACAGATGTGCAGACAACCAAATTATAGTCAGTACACTTGTGAAGAAGAATCATCTGGAGGGACTTGTCTTACCAAATATCAGAATACATTATAAGGTTATAAAATTAATTAAGCCAGTGTGATATTGCTGTAATAGACTAATTGAATCAAATTTATAAGAAAGAGGTGGCTGGGCAAATCAGTGAGGAAAAAAACATTTTTTATTAAATGGTGTTAAGGAAATTGTATATCCATATGGGCAAAAAACCCAGATATTGGATCTCTACCTCACATCCTACACAAAAATCCATTACAGATGAATTTTAAGGGGCAAAACATCTATGGTTTCTTTAAAATTTTTAATGACTTTGGGGTAGGAAAGGATTCTTATGACACACAAAAATCACAAAGCATAAATTATAAAATTGACAAATTTAATTCATAAAAATTAAGAAACTCTGTTTATCAAAATGTATCATAACAAGAAAGGAAGGACAGACTACAGACTGGAAAAAGAAACTGACCACTTATCAAATACTGAAAATTTATAAATTCCCTAAAAGATGGGCAAAGATACATAGCTTTCTCACAGCAGCAGAAACACAAATGACCAACAATCATCCTCAGTCTTATCAGTAATCTGGAAAACAAAACAGTCACAAAGATATATCATTTGAAATCCACTAAATTGGCAAAAACCTAAATGAGCTTGATACTATCAAATATCTAGAATGATATTGATCACTGAAGCCCTGTACCCTGCTGCTGGGAATATATACCAAAGGAGCAGTCTTGTTAGAAAAAAATTGGGTAAAACTTGGTAAAGGTGATGATGAGAATACCTTAAAACTGGACACTTTTACTCTCCTAAAGCAGTGGTCTTGATGATATTCACATTGGTTTTTCTAAAAGAATGTTAAAAAATATATGCTACTGCACATCTTTAAGGTACCATCTGAAATTTTTCATTATAGGGTTAAATAGTTGCAAAGGATGTAATTGCCAATATATTGCGGAAATCAACATTTGTAAATAGGATGGATCCAGTGCTTTTAAAATGTACCTCATTAAAGCTAAATGCTAGCAATGTAAGATTCATAACCATTAATTTAAAAATACACAAGTTCTTCTTTAACATATTTACTTTCTTCCTTTTACTTGAAATTGTGTTTTCAAATAACTGTCACACATAATATGTCACACATATTTTTTTCTTAAAGGCTTTTTATTGGTGACCTTATAAAAGTTTTCTGAAGCAAGAAAAAACCTATATAAAATTTTAAAATTAAAAGTTTCTTCTGAATTTTTAATTAATAATTACAACAATAACAACTAATCCATAGAGCATTTCCTACGTGCCATGTACAATTGTAATTACTGTACATATATTAACTTATTTTATGCTCACAGTGTTCTTAAACAGAACTTGTTCTTGTCTGCAGTTTACACTTGAGGAGTTTGAGGCACAGGGAGATTAAGTAGCTTTCTCGAGTTTTCACAACTAATAGTGGGTTCAGGATTAGATCCTAGACATTTTAGCTCCAGATTTCAGATTTTTTTTTTTAATCAAAACCTCACACACTTTGCTCAGTAATACTTTATTTTTTTTGTTAGTATACTAATGATCAGAAATGTATCCTTTAAAAAGGTGGACAGGGCAGCTTTGGGTGCCCTGATTAAAGGAGGCTTCGTTTGAACTCTGGGACATTTGTTTCATGTTTAAGGCTGTGCTAGGCTGCATGAGGGCTCTGCTTCCCTCTGTGAAGAGGAAGGAGATTGAATGGAGGTGGGAGGGGAGAATCAGTGTGACAAATGGACTGATGGACTGCAGATGTGTTCTAAGGGAAATCTAGGGGAGGTTTTAGGAAAGTGCATGTGGATATGGATAATTTGAAAATAGATTTTAGTAAAACTCTTCCAGTGTTTGTACCTGTTGCAAAGTCATTGAGTGCTCCAAGGGTGTGGGTCCTTCAAGTTAAAGACAGCTGCCCTAGAGCCTGACTTCCCCGAGTATGAGCCCAGGATCACTGGGGAACTTTCTAGATATCCAGAATGACTGCATCAGAAACTCTGAGGGTGGAGTCCAGCCACGTGCACACGTGTATGTGTGTGTGTATGTGTGTGTATGTAAATGCACAGCCTGACTTTGGACCATGGTTTTCATGCTATAAGTTCGCCACAGTTCTCAGATGCTACTTTGGTCTGTCATTGCTATATTTCACCGAATTGAAGGCATCATCATTGTAAGATAAAATCCAATTTTAAAGATTTTAAAATGCAAAAAAATGGGGTAGCTTTCGATTGAATAAATATGGTCTTGCCTTGCCTACGAGATTGGTCCTCCTGGTGGCGAGCTTCTGGCTTCCTCCCTCTGTGTTCTCTTACCGTTCAAGTGTTCCACTTAGCCAGTGCTGAAGGGTAAGAGGAGTTGTTGAGCAGGTGCTTGCTGAGTGCACGTCAGCGTTGGCCTACTTGGCTATTGTGTGTTCTCTGGGTTCTTACTTTTCCCTTCTCTGCCCAGACAGAGATTCATTCTGAGGAAATACTAGTGCTCAGGAAACATTTGTGGATTCATTGCCTGATTTTAAAAGGAGCGGTCAGCTGGTATCAGAAATTGGAGAACATGGTGGTGTCTCTGGCTGTGGACAAAGGGAAATAGCCCCTGCTTCTGCTCTTGGACAGTGAGCAAGGGGAAAGAGTGTCCTTTGCTGTGAGGAAGATGGGGTTAGAGAGAGCAGAGAAGGAAATAGTCTCTGGGCTGAAAAGTACGTGTCTCTGTTATCTGAAATCCTGGTGTTTGTTTACTGGACTTTTCCCCTTGTATCCCTGCTAGTGTGTAATCTTAATGAACGGATGGACTTGGGAGTCACTTTCCACTCTATTCCTAGTGCCTAAAATAACACCTGTCTCATAGAAGACAATCAAACATGTTTTGAATAAATGACTGAATAAATGTGTTGCCTGAGGTTTACCAATGCCTGAGAGGAGTTTTTGTGTGTGGAAAAATTATTTACAATAATTGATGTTTTAATTTTATTCACTTGCATTGAATTGCAATATGTAAATCCTAGTTTTCTCAAGTTTTGTTTACAAAATTTTATTTTTGAGATATAATTGACATATAGCATTATATTAGTTTCAGCTACAGCGTAATGATTCAATATATGCATATATTACAAAACGATGACCACAGTAAGTCTAGTTAACATCCAGGGCCACACATCATTACAAACTCCTCTTCTGAGAGCTTTTAAGATCTACTCTCTTAGCAACTTTCAGATATACAGTAGTGTTACTGGCAGCAGTCATCTTGCTGTATATCACATCCCCAGGACTTAGCTGTTTTATAACTGCCAAGTTTGTACTTTTGACCACCTTCACCCATTTTGCCCACCCCCCACCTCTGGCAACCACCAGTCTGTTCTCTGTATCTTTAAGTTGGTTTTGTTTTGTTTTGAAGATTCCACTTATAAGCACAGCAACCTGCAACCTGTGTTTTTTTAAAATTTTTTTATTGTTATGTTAATCCCCATACATTACATCATTAGTTTTTGATGTAGTGGTCCATGGTACATTGTTGGTGTATAACACCCAGTGCTCCATGCAGAATGTGCCCTCTTTAATACCCATCACCAGGCTAACCCATCCTCCCACCCCCCTCCCCTCTGGAACCCTCAGTTTGTTTCTCAGAGCCCATCGTCTCTCATGTGCAACCTGTGTTTTAACATCTTAGTGTTTCCTAAGCTTAGTGAGCTTAGTGTTTAGTTCTCCAGGTGATTCTTTTCTAGTATGTGTTAAAATTTGAGAGCCACCACCCATGAGAAGTTCTTACTGATGTGCCCCAGGATATACATACAGGAATGTTCAAAGCATCATTGTTTCTAATATCAAATAATTATGCAACAATCCTAAGAAGATATTGTAGGCTACCTTAGGTGTGTGCGGGTCAGGTCAGAAAACAAATTAACAGCAGAGGATGTTAGCATAGCCTGAGCCACTAACTTTCCCTCACATTAGATTTTTATGGGAGGCGGGGAGCAAGTTCTTTGGATTTTTGCAATGTGTGCATCCATTTCTGTAGCTCCGTGCAGCAAACATATAACCCTGCTCTCTCCCAGGCCATCCTTTCTTCATTCTGAATGTGCAAGTAGAAAATGGAACAAAGAGGAAAAATACTTAATATGAAACTAGTTGGACCATTCTTAGGCAAAAGGAAGAAAACGCAGATCTGCGCTCACCTTTGCTCTGTCCTCTCCACACTCACCTCCTTGCGCTGTGCTCTGCTTACTCCATTTTCCCAGAATCACTGGTCTTTCTCCATATCCTGCCTTCTCTTTCCTCCTCCCTCCAGCCTCATTTCTAGAATTTTCATCCTGACCATCTTCACTCCATTCATATTTGACTTTGCAAATTCATTCATTCAGCAAATGTGTGGGGAGCACAACCGTGTACAAGGAACAGGAAATAAAAATGGTGAACAACCTTGGTGTCTTGGTTTATGGAGTCTAGATTTTAGTCATGGAGACCGACAGCTTTAAAATTCTGTGGTATTTCCTACCTAAAATCTACTCACCCTTGAAGTCTCCTTGAAATTGATTTTCCTGACACAGCAGCCCCACCCCATCCTGTGAGCACATGGGACAAACAGACACTTGAACATTCACAGTATCCTCAGCACTTGATACAGCATCTGGTCCTGAGGAAGCCATCTCTCAGTATTTAACAAGTGCATGACTCAACACGTTCTTGTCCTCATTCCATCCCTTGAGGTCTCTGTTGTCATCATCATCACCATCATCATCACCACCATTATCACCGTTATCACCATCACCATCATCACCACCTTCACCACCATCACCATCATCATCACCACCATTATCACCGTTATCACCATCACCATCATCACCACCATCACCACCATCACCACCATTATCACCATCATCACCATCATCATCATCCTCACCACCTTCACTATCATCATCATCATCACCACAATCACCACCATCACCATCACCATCATCACCACCACCACCACCATCACCATCATCATCATCACCATCATCATCATCACCATCACCACCATCACCACCACCATCACCATTATCATCACCACCATCACCCCATCACCACCACCATCACCATCATCACCACCATCACCATCTTCACCACCACCATCATCACCACCACCACCCTCACCACCATCACCACCTTCACCACCAACACCACCATCACCATCATTACCACCATCACCATCACCAGGTTTTTAAAATTTTTTTAAAAAGATTTATTTATTTTAGAGTCAGAGAGAGTGAGAGAGCATGAAAGGGTGTAAGGGAGAGGGAGAGAATCTCAAGCAGGCTCCCTTGCCTGAGCACAGAGCCTGACATGGGGCTCGAACTCACGACCCTGAGTTCACAATTTGAGCTGAAACCAAGAGTCGGATGCTTAACTGACAGCCGCCCAGGTGACCTCCGTTGATCGGTTTCTGAATAGCACTGTGCAGTAGCACTTCCCGCAGTGGTGGAGGTGCTCCGTGTCTGCTGTGTCCGGTACAACAGCCACTGGTATCCAGCACCTGAAGTTGGCTGGTGCAACTGAGGAACTGACTGTTCAGCTTTATTTAATTGTAGTTAATTTGAATTAAAAGTTAAATTGCTGCTTGTGGCTAGAGGCTACCATACTGGTCAATGCTGGTCTAACCCTTTATACAGGTTAGTTTCCCAGACTGCTGGCAGAGGAAATGTTAATAAGGAACTTAAACTATGTGCCAGGCACTATCCTAAGCGTTTTGCACGTATTAACTCATTTAAACCTCACTATTACCCTGAGGTGGGGTTTAACAGTGTAAGATGAGCCTTTTATTTTGTTTTTGTTTTTTTTTAAGATGATACTTTTAAAGTGAAATTCTCTCCTAATGATGACTTGAGCCCTACCTCATGATGCGAGACTCAGCAGAACCTGTATGATCTTACTTGGAATTGAATTCTCTATTTAATTTTTTTCCTGCTTATTTTTAAATTTTCTTTTTGTTTAACTGGAAAGGAGAGATGATGCTCAGTTTGAAACATTAGAAGGACACAAGTTGCTTTGTTATAATAAAACTAAGCGTGCACACAAAGTATATATTTTTTCCTTAGGTTTTTATCTGTGTGCTCTTTTCACAGCCACTTAAAGAGAGTATTCTGGGTCTTTTATCATAAAATATCCAGAAGGCACAGCTTGTTTTTGTTTTTTACTTTTTTCCCTCTGAGCTGCCCGATGCTCAGCACATCTCAGCCCATCCTCTCCCTGCCTGTGATGGACCCACACCTGACCCCCCCGCCCAGGAGTATCTGGGACAAAACCGAAGCCACTTTAAAATTTCAGGTAATACAGAAGGAAGCATTTTCATGTCGTGAAAGGAGTGAAAAGGAAAGAGAATAGGGAGGGAATTGTAAAGTGTGATTTGCAGAGGGATTTACCCTGCCAAAATTCTGGGACTCAGGGTGAAGCCATAAGCTTCTCGAATGTAGGGACTGCCCCACATTGGTAGGTACTAAATATATAACGGCTTATTCACATCCTTGCGAGTCCTGTTGGAATTGGGTGATTCCCCTAGCTTCTTATCTCCCTCTTCACACTTCTTTCTTTAGTTACAACGTTTCTTTTTAATCCCTTATCTTTCTTTCTCTTCCCTTCTGTGACCTGAGCTACCCAGTGTCAGGAGGATTAGAGAAGGTAGAGAAAGCAGAATTAGGAAGCACTCACGGTCAAAGCAGGTTTGGATTTTTAGTATCACAAGGTATTTATTTTACCACAGGTTCACTTCACTCATCCTGGCAATTTGAAACCATTTTTTTTTGTGATGCTACAGTGCATTTTATGCATTTGTGAGGAATGTACCAAGCAATTCATTAATAAGTGTGAAAGGACCAAAATATCCAAGGATTTTGCTTTCTTAGAAATTGAATTGTAGGGCATTAAAGGTAATCCCTGGAATCCCAGTACTGATACACATTTTCAGGTGTTTTGTTGAGAGAGAGAGAGAGAATGGAGGGGCTTGTGTGGAACGCAGCCTGTTCCGTCCGCCTCCAGCCTAAGGAGCTTCTCTCCCTTGTGACATCCCGATCGGATGTAGAGCAGAAGGACAACAATGATGACAGCCGCAGTCCGGGGACATACTCAAGAGTCTGCATGAAGGCGAAAGCAAATTTAAAAAGTTCGTGGGGAACAGGCTTCTGAGAAAATTAAAGAGTTGGCATGAAGCTAATGCATGCAATTATAAAGCTAAATACCAGACTTACTGCATATGTTTCTAATGGGTTTGATCCTCCCATTTAGCTCATCAGAAACAACAAATAAGGGGAGACAGTACTTCAGAATTTATCTCTATGTCAGTTGCTATCAATTTGCCTAACAATTTTATATATATATCTAAAAAGATGAGTTACTCAAACAGAATATTATTAGTGTAGGAGGAAAGTCTCATAATCTGCAAACCCACTAACAGCACTGATATTTTATTGGCAGCATGGTGTAATGATTGACATTGGTAATGGGACCCTTGAGTCATCAAAAGAGGCCTAAATTGGGGGCACCTGGCTGGCTCAGTTGGAAGAGCGTGTGACTCTTGACTTCGGGGTTGTGAGTTCAAGCCGCATGCTGGGTGTAGAGATTACTTAAACATAAAATCCTTTTTTTTTTTAAGAAACTTAAATTGACGATTCTGAACATTAAAAAGGACACATGTGTGCAATGCATTTTAGATTTTAAATCCAGCGTAGATAACAGAAGCGTTCACGCTGTCTGACCTGGTAATGAGCTGTGAGGCCCCTTATGTGGATGCTCGGTGATGACACTCAGGGACAAGCTGAGCCTCGCTGGGGGGCAGCTCAGCAAACCAGCATCCACAGGCTGACTCCCCTTTCCAGCATCAGCCCTCATCTTCCTCCTGGTCCTACAACAAACATGCGGATGCCTCTTCCTCTTCCCTCTGCCTGCCTTAGGCTGGTCTCCTTTTTGGTGGGGCACAGCCCTTCGGAGAGCGCTTCCCCAGCCTCCCCTGCACCCCGGGCTGGTGCTGCTGGTCCCCGGGGCTGTCATCCCACTCAGAGCAGATGTGTCCCCCTGGTTGCTTCTGCGTCTGCTGCGTGGAGCTTTGGGGCACAGGGCTTAGTAATACACTTGTTGGTTGCAGAGCCGTATGTCATACACACTATTTGAAAAGCCTGATGCTTGGAAGGGTGGTCCAATGCATCAGTCTTGCCGACTCTAATTCCTAGGCAAGTGATGAAAGCAAGTAAAGCAAGTCTGATGTAAATTAGGGACATGATGGCTTTTCGAGGATGCCCTGCTTTAAAATGGCCGTCCCCACTTCGCCCTGGTCAGTGGTCACCATGAGGCACGAGGGGCCAGTGTTTCTAAATCCTCTGATTTCTTAAAAGAAGCCAGAAGTAAGATTTTATATGTGAAATATTCTGATTTTTAAAACTCAAAGAAGTCCAAAAGGACTATGGACCAAATCTAACTCCCAGACTGACAGGTTTCAAGGATTTAGAATGAATAAAAGGTCAGTTTCCAAGAAACCCTAATTAGAGATTGAAGGCACTTGGCTCAGTAATATACTGCCATGATGAAACTCAGTACTCCATTCCCCAACCCCCTCCGAAAAGAAGAAGGTTATCATCTTGGTGTCATAAAAGTTTTAATTTCTATTTCTCATCTTGGGCTGACAGTATTTTTCCACAGCATGTCCAGCTATTAATAGATAATAGATGCTTTCAGCCATTGGAAAAATGAGTTCTGAAAAAATGCTGCAATGATAGTTATTTCAGATTACTAAGAAATTCTGTTAACAACAGAACCAACCAACCAACCAAAGTTTACCTTTAGTTGGAGATACCACCATGATGTATCATGGTTTTCAAGGTTTAAAAGTTTAAAGTATTAAGTCTTAAAGTCTATGGGGGTAACTTCATGGAGAAACACTCCCGAGGGAATGGCTGACATTGTGCTCCTCAAAATTTTATAAATAAAATTGTATTTTCATAAGGTTCTCCACATTTTATATCTCTGACCACAGGAAAAAATGACTGGTTCTCATGAAAACGGGTACAGCCCACCACAAACTCAAACAATCTTTGACATCTGTTTTACATTAAAATTTTGCATCTTGTTCTATACTGTTCCCATGATCATCTGAAAATAAAATAACTTTTCCATCAGCACGTCTTCCAGAAAGATGTAATGTGTTTATCCATAGCTTTTATGCCCTTGGGTCTTGCTGTATGCTCCGGGGCTCCTAATTGGGGGGAAGTCCATGGTTCACATCAAGGATTATGATGGGAAAATACCAACTCCATCTCTTCCCAAGCTCAGGCCACGAGCAAAGAAACTGGGCACACAGGACCCTTCCTAGACAGGAAGAGGTAATGGGGAGCCAAGAGGAGGCCTTTTTAAAATAATGGAGTAAAAGGAAGGTCTGTTTCAGCGTGGGGAAAGAGCAGGATACCATGGGGCAGTGTTGAGAAGAGAGGTGTTTGGAACAGAAAGAGTAGGATGGAGCCTCCCACAGGCTCTCTGGCCGGTTAGCACTGAGCCTGAAATGAAGGCTGATTTCACCTGCAGGAGAGGGAGCTGTGGGATGGCCTAGGGAACGTGACTTCCGCATCCATAGCATGTCACAGGGGAGGACTATCACGCCTGAGCCCTCCCGTTCTCTGCTGAGCCCCGTGGCCTCCTGGGGGGTCGGCACACAGGCAGGGCTCGTGGCTTCCAGGCTACGCTGGCCCAGCGCCGAAAATCATGCACAGTAGTACCAAGAAGTACAGCCTGGAGCGGCCCGACACTGGGAGGGAACTTTGTGGCTTGATTTAGAGTCTGACATACAGAACCCAGACAAGTGTGAGGAGCCTGGAGATGGAGGGAGCAGGGCAGCTCCGTGTCCACACCCAAGGGGAGGATAAGGCAGGGTGGGGAAGTAGGGCCCAGGTCTACTGGGGGAGCATCCAGCTCTGAGGGCTGCACCAGCTACTGTCTGTGTGAGCCTGGTGTTTGCAATAACTTTCTTTTTTAAGTAATAAGGAATTTGGTAGATTGGCTGTATTTCACTTTTATTTAAAATTTTTCCCTCACTAATTCTTTATCTCAGGAAACAAACTGAGGGTTGCTGGAGTGGGGGGTGGGGTGGGAGGGATGGGGTGACTGGGTGATGGACACTGGGGAGGGTATGTGCTCTGGTAAGTGCTGTGAATTGTGCAAGACTGTTGAATCTCAGATCTGTACCTCTGAAACAAATAATGCAATATAGGTTAAGAAAGAAAAAAAAAGAAGAATGTAGCAGGAGGGGAAGAATGAAGATGGGGAAATCGGAGGGGGGAGAAGAACCATGAGAGATGATGGACTCTGAAAAACAAACTGAGGGTTCTAGAGGGGAGGGGGTGGGAGGATGGGTTAGCGTGGTGATGGGTATTAAAGAGGGCACGTTCTGCATGGAGCACTGGGTGTTATGCACAAACAATGAATCATGGAACACTACATCTAAAACTAATGATGTAATGTATGGGGATTAACATAACAATAAAAAAATTTAAAAAAAATTTTCCCTCACTGGGTAAAGCAGAGAAAGGGATGCAGTGAGCTGAGAACTTGCCCCCTCAGATTGCCTGGCTGGCCCTGGGCGCCGGAGGGTACGGTGCAGGCCGGCGTCTCTCTGTGGAGCCAGGGAGTTCACCATATTCCCAATTCATACATACTCTATACACAGGGTCATACAGGCAAGGGAAACATGCAGGATCCCCGCACACTCAGCCTTTGCTTATTCTCTTAATAGTTAGTTTTCCACGTTGCTCACCTTTTGGATAGGCTCAGGCGCCTAAGTAATAGACTAAGCATAATATACATGCAAATAAAAGTTTAAAAATATGAATATATGCAAATCACAGCTTTTCTGTCCAGCTTCTCTGAAACCGACCCCTTAAAGAAACACACACACACACACACACACACACACACACAAGTAGAAAGGAAGAATTTCCACTTTCAGTTCTCCTGTTGAAGTGATACAGGGTACCATCTCAGGCATCCTTCCCATTGTATACAGCGGTCCGTCCGCCCAGAATGCTGATTCTTCCTCCCTCATTACCTACAGACCCGCTTTGCATCCTATCCGTGCAGTAAAGTGACCTCCCTGTGAATTCAGCGGCAACCCAGGCCGAGTTCAGCATGCCTGTTTCTGTATTTCCATGTGCGTTATGTATACCCCAGTACAGTATTTAGACCAAGCATGGAAGATGCTCCAACTATGAACACTTACAACAGTATCTAGTACCGAACAGGTATTCCCAAAATGCTGCTTTCTCCCAAGTGTCTTGTTTTCCAGTGTGTACACCCTCTTGCCACGGGCTTGCCCTCTGGAGCATGACAAATAGTAAGTGAATTTGTGTGGAGAGGATGACGTGCAGGTGCATTTCTCTTCTAGCACTCACTATGGAAACCGGAAGAGTTGTGAATATAATAGAGGAGCTTTCTCATCCATATTTAGTAGAATATTTTATAATTCTTAGTGGACCTGTTACAGTATGTGCTGCGCTGCCAAGAAGGAAAAGAGGCTGGAAACTATTAGGAACATGCTTTAGGTGGGTTCTGAGGTATTGATCAGCATTCTGGATCATAACGCCCAAGGGCGTGAGACTGGTATCACTTGGTTTGGGCTGACATCTGCATCCAAAAGGATCTGATCTGATGGGTGGGCAAGGCGACAGGAATTGACTGGTAGTAATATTTGGATTCAGCTTGTAGTGTCATCTTAATTATTTTTTATTCATCCAGTTTGAAATAGGATATGAGCTATAATAAGGATTAGGATTTAGGGAGAGGATTACAAAGCCTAGTCAGGGGGAAACAAAAGCTGGTCTCAGGGTGGGCAGCTGTGGGGAGGTTATCCAGAAGAGCTCAGGGGACACTAATGTTTCTGCATGAGACCTGTTTCCATTCTAGAGTAATCGGATAGGACGAGTTCAGGCTCATGGTTTTGAGCATCAGCTGCTGAGGCAGACATAGGAAGAAGGGACTTTGGTTCCCCCTCCCCTAGAGCTCCTATCTGACTTCCCATTAATACCCTACTTCCTGAATTTCTGCAAACCCACACTTTAGACTTCTCTTTTCACAGTAACCGAATATAACTCAGTTTCTTTTCTATTTTTGAAGCAAAGAACAATTTCCTGGTTCTGATATTTTAATTTCATTTTTGGCACTTGAGACAGAAAAAAGCACACTGGGTAAACTATTTGTGTTGTAACCAGCATTCATGTTCACACCGTAGCATTTGTACATACTTACTCTAGGCACTGCCCAGGACCCAGAGTGAGACCTGATCCTTGTCTACTGGGGTAAGACAGATACTCAGTACTACAGAAAAATAATAACATAGGAGTTGTGGAGGAAATATGCACGGTTTGAGACATTTATAATCTAGTTAGATTTTTAAAATTAGGTAACCTGATAGCTAAGACTGAATTTCTTTTAGAATTTGTTGTTGGAGTATCAAGCACTGTTCTCTTCTTGCTTGGGGTAACAAATAAACAAACATAAATTGGATAGAAGAAACATATGTCTCAGAAGCAAAACTTAAAAGTTTCTGGCCAACCTCTTTGGTTTCTGTTTTGTGTCAGAATGGATTGACCAAAATTTTATTATTTGGTCCAAGATGCTTCCTGGACCGTCTTGATTCTTGATGTATAAATTACTGAGACAGAAGGTGGTAAGAATATTTAGAACCATGTGATTTCGGATGATTAGAAAATCCTGCCTCATGTGGCTTTGTTATTATTTTTTCAAAAATAGGTCATTGTTTCAAAAATGGGTTATGTGGATTTCTCTGCGTCATCTATTTCTTGTATCTCTTACAGCCGGGATGGGAGCGGAGTACCTGCTGCACAAGTGAAAATGTGCCCTCAGTGGTCCTGGCCTCACTTAAAGAAAAATCATCACTTTATAGGTTCTGCAAATAATTTATAAATTACAAGTAAATTATATGATCTTATGGGGATGTTCAGAACTGTCTAGAGCTTTAGGTTTAACTTCCCTTGCAAACTTACAAGCTAGCCTGTCACAGTTCCGTGGATACTGGTCGAGGCTACAAGCCTGGGTCGGAGGTAAAGGCAGTTTCTTGTCAGAGTGATAACAGACGCTGTGGGTTCTCATCTTCGGATCTGTGCCCCAGGCCCCAGTTTCCACAGGGAGACGTGAAAGGACGAGGCGGTGCTGCCCTCGGTGAGCTGCCCTGCAGGAGAGGGACGCTGACCTGGGGAGATGAGTGGGCAGTCGTCGTGCCTGCCCCATGCTCTGCAAAGAGACCTGTCTGTCTTCCAAGGCTCTACTGGACAGACATCCTTGAGGTTATAGTTTGAAACAGAGGACAGACATTGCCTTGAACACAGGTGTGTAGAAGTTGTAGACCCATCTGTGAATTGGATTTCAGGAGTCTTTTTGAGTCAGTAATTGGTAGAAACCATATATTGGGGGAAAATTGATTTAAAAATTATTTATAGGGGCGCTGGGTGGCTCAGTAGGTTAAGCGTCTGGCTCCGGCTCAGGTTATGATCTCAGGGTCCTGGGATCGAGTCCCGCTTCAGGCTCCCTGCCCCGTGGGGAGTCTGCTTCTCCCTCTCCCTCCCCCCTCCCTGCCACTCGCTCGCTCTTTCTCTCTCTCAAATAAATAAATAAAATCTTAAAAATAAATGAATAGATAAAAATTATAACTACTGGGAAAAAATTGCAGATTCCAACTGTATGAGTAAGTAGTAAGAGCAATTTACCTTAGGTTTGAAAATGATAAATCAGGTATTTCTAAATGTTATTTCTTGGAAGAGTGATTTAAATAACATGACTTTTTTTGGTCTTCCTTTGAACTCAGTTTACTTTTATTTTGAGGTATAGTTGACATAGCATTATGTTAGTTTCAGGTGTACAATATAATGACTCTATTTGTATATACAGTAAAATAATCACCACAATAAGTCTAGTTAACATTCACTACCATACATATTACAAAAATTATTTTTCTTGTGATGAGCAATTTTAACATCTATTCTTTTAGCAACATTCAAGTATGCAATGCAGTATTATTGCATATAGTTATATATATTATTTAGAATATGTATACAGTCTCCATGCTCTACATTATATGCCCACGGCTTATTTATCTTATAACTGGAAGTTTGTACCTTTGATCCCCTTTACCCATTTTGCCCACCCCCACCACCAAACCACGAATTTGTTCTCTGTATCTGTGAGAGTTTGTTTTCCTTCTTTTTTTGGATTCCACATATAAGTGAGATCATGGAGTCTTTGCTTTTCTGTATCTGATTTATTTCACTTAACATGATGCCCTCAAGGTCCATCCATGTTGTTGCAAATGGCAGGATTTCCTTCCTTTTTATGGATGAATACTATGGCATTGTATTTCTGCCTCTCTCTCTCTCCTGCATTTTCTTTATCCATTCATCCATCCATGGGCAATTAGGTTGTTTCTGTACCTTGGCTATTGTAAAGTGCGGTGAACGTGGGGCTGCAGATGGCTCCTCAGGACAGTGATTTTCGTCTCCCTCCCATACATATCCTCCAGTGGAATTACTGGATCAAATGGTAATCCTATGTTTAATTTTTTGAGGAACCTGCACACTACCTTCCACAGTAACTGCAAACAATTTGCTTTCCCACCAGCAGTCCATGAGGGTTTCCTTTTCTCCTCATCCTCTCCAGCACTTCCTGTTCCTTATTATTATTATTTTTTTATATTGGCCATTTTACCAGCTGGGAGGTGGTATCTCATTGTGGTTTGGGTTTGCATTTCCCTGATAATTAGTGATCTTGAGTATCTTTTCATATACTAGTTGGTCGTCTGTATGTCTTTGACAAATTTCTATTTGGATCTGCCCATTTTTAATTGGATTGTTTGGGTTTTTTTTTTTCCTATTGAGTTGTATGGGTTCTTTATACGTTTTAGATATTAACCCCTTATCAATATTTCTCCCATTCAGTAGGTTGCTTTATCATTTCTTTGAAGATATCCTTTGCTGTGTAGAAGCTTTTTAGTTTGATGCATTTACTTATTTTTTTTTAAAAGGGAAATTATGCAAAAAAGAAAAACAGTTCGAATGGTCAAATCTAATATGTTTGGCTTTCTTTTTGACAAACTGTTTATATAAAGACTTTGTTATTAAGATTGTCACCTTAAATTGGCCGTAAAGACGGTTTACTCTTTAGTGCTTTCAAGTACGTTGTGCTTACTGAGGGTCAATCCATGATATTCATTTAGTCCTTTTAATTCATTCTGTAGTTTCCCGGAATGTGTTTACTGATTAAATGCGAAATACTCATTTCCAGGAAGTTTGAAGCTGAATTGTTTATTTATAGAAATGTTGACTTGAAAATATGTTTTTATATGGAGAAGATATTTTCTGATTTTCAGCATTTTCTCCAAGCACACCAGACTGTGGATAATAACTACGTTGCCCTAAATACTTACATACCTATAGTCATATAACTACTCTTAATGGAAATGATTGTTTTAACTTTGGTTAATGCTGCTCCAAAATTAGAGGTTTCATTTTTAAATCACATTTTAATTTATTGTAAATATTACAATCCAATAAAATATAGGAATAATCTTTTATCCCATGACACTATTAAGTGAACCTAATGAACATATAATTAAGTAGATGATATTATTTTTTAAATAACAATGAAATGCAGCAACATGGAGTATTAAGAAGTATTACATTTGGTCAGAGCACATTTTTCCAAATGTAGAGAGGCTATACCACCTGCTGTCCACACATCACATATTTTTTAACTTAATCTGTTTATATTTTATGATGTATCAATGTCTGAGAAACATTTACACATAAACAATGATGTATTCAACTGCCCTCTGTCCTTCTTTATTTATGCTTATGATAAATAATATAAGTTTTGCCATTGAAATTAAAATTTCTTTTTCCTTTTTGCTCTTAAAAAACACTATGCTGTGTTTTAGGGTTATGGGAAATATTATTGGTTGCACAAAGATTTTCATAACAGCAACAACAGAAATCAAAATTAAGGAAAAAGGTATCAATACATCTGAACTCTAGCAAATCGAATTGTATTTCTTTCAGTTACCTTCTTGTACTCATCCATATATATGCATGATTTTATAGTATGTGTCTCTGTATCTTTTTAAATATAGTAGAATATCATACCTGTTTTTTCACATGTGTGATATGTATTCTTTATGATAATCATGTTAAAAGTCACATAAAATTATATTCAGGAACTTTCTGAGGAATTAATTATATGATTAATAATTTACTTATTGTCAGACGTGTAAGTTATGATTCTAAATTTTTGTTCTTATATAAGTGTTGCCAAAAATATCTTACATATATTTTTAATGTACTTTAGATTCTTTTTTAGACTAAATTAGAAGTAGAATTTCTGAAGCACAAAAACTTAATATAAATATTTTCATGATTCTTAAACCATATTATTACTTTTCATAAAGGCTATTCCAGTTTCTGTGTCATCAGCAAAAAAGGGCAGATATAAATTTCACTTCAGTATAATACAGTTTTGGTGATATCATTCTTTATACTGCTGCTAATTTATTGTATGAAAAATAATCCTCTTACTATTTTTAATTTGCATTTATTTAGTTATTAGTTGATTGAATATTTTTCCATGTGTTACTTTACTAATTATATTTTATATTATATGAGATATATTTCCATGAACTTTGACTATTTATCTATTAGGGCCATAAAATTTTCCTCACAATTTTATATAAGCCCTTTTCAAAATACAGTGCCCTAACCCTTTGCTGTCTTACTCAATGTAGTGTTTTTCTCTCAGCCACTTTCTTTTAATTGAAATTATTTTATTATAAATATTTAAAATGTTTGTTTCATTATGTCATTTCATTATGGTCCCTTCTATCTCACTCAGGTTTTTAATTATAATACAGATATGATAAATATTGAATGCCTCTTTTCTTGGGTTTGTTTTTATTTAGTTCACTAAATAAAATACATGAATATTTTATTCACATTTCCTTAGCTATATGATATAATATGAAATACAAATTATACAAATAATTATTTTTCCATATAGTTGACTTATTTGCCTCACATAATTTCCCCCCACATAATTTCTTTTGTAAATATTTTAACTTTTTTATTTCTTTAACTTAAATATTAACTTTTTAATTTATGCATTATGGTAAAATGCATATAAAATAAAACTTAATTTTAAACATTTTCAGGTGTACAGTTCAATGGTGTTAAGTACACTGACTTTGTGCAACCATCACCACCGTCCACCTCCAGAACTCTTTGCAACTTGCAGAACTGATCCCTGTACGCTTTGCACAATAACTCCCATGAGCCTCTTTCCCCAGTCCCTGGTAACCCTGTTGCTACTTCCTTTTTTTTTTTTAAGTCCTCGTCCTCCACCCCCAACCCCCCACCCCCATACTGTAGCCTCTGGTAAACTACCATTCTACTGTCTTTACTATGAGTTCAGGGTGTTTTTTGTTTGTTTTTTTTTAATAAAATATTTTTCACATACAAGTGAGATCATGCACTTTGTCTTTCTGTGTCTGACTTATTTTACTTAGCATAATATGCTCAAGATTTAACCATGTCACAAATGGCAGGGTTATTTTTAAGGCTGAATAAAATCATACATATATCAAATTTTCTTTACCCATGCATTCATCAATGGACATTTAGGTTGTTTCCATTTTTGGGCTATTGTGAATAGTGCTGCGAGGTGCCTGAGGCTGCAGATATCTGTTCAAGATCCTGATTTTATTTCCTTTGGCTGTATACCCAGAAGTAGCATTGCTGGATCCTATGATAATTCTAATTTTAATGTTTTGAGGAACCACCATACTAATTTCCGTAATAGCTGCACCATTTTTTATTCCCATCAACAAGGTAGGAGGGTTCCCTTTTCTCCACATCCTTGAGAATTCTGTTAACTTTTGACTTTTGATCATAGCCATTCTAAGGTAGAAGGTGATACCTTATTATGGTTTTGATTTGCATTTCCCTGTTAATTAATGATGTTGAGCATCTTTTCATAGACATGTTGGCCATTTGTATATTTACTTTGGAAAAGTTTCTATTCAAGTTTTTTACCCACTTTTAAATCAGTTTTTTTTTTTTTTTTTTTTTTTGCTATTAAGAGTTCCTTATATATTATGGATATTAACCCTTTATCAAATACATGGTTTGCAAATATTTTCTCCCATTCCATAGGTTACCTTTCATTTTGCTGATTCTTTACTGTGCAGAAAGTTTTAGTTTGACATACTCCCACTGTATATTTTTGTTTTTGTTTCCTGTACTTTTCGTGTCAGATCCAAAAAATTATTGCCAAGATCAATGTCAGGGAGATTTCCCCCTATGTTTTCTCCCAGGAGTTTTATGGTTTCAGGTCTCATGTTTAAGTCTTTAATTCACTTTGATTTTATTTTTGTATATGGTATAAGATAAGGGCCCAGTTCCATTCTTTTGTATGTGAACATCCAGTTTCCCCAACACCATTTATGGAAGAGACTGTCTTTCCCCCATTGTGTAGTCTTGGCACCTCTCTTGAAAATTAGATGATCATATATGATGGGTTTATTTGGTGGTCTCTGTTTTCCACTGATCTATGTATTTGTTTTTTGTTCCAATACCATATTGTTTTGATTACAGGAAGTGTGATACCTTCAACTTTATTCTTCTTGCTTAAGATTGCTTTGGCAATTTGGGGTCATTTGTGGTTCTGTTTGAATTTTAGGATTGTTTTTTCTGTTTCTCTATAAAATGCTATTGGAATTTTGGAGGGGATTGTACTGAAATCCGTAGATTACTTTGGGTAATATGGGCATTTTAATAATCAATCATCTAATCCAAACACAGGATATCTTTTTACTTACTTGTGTCATCTTCAGTTTCTTTCATTAATGTTCTATGGTTTTCAGTGTGTAGCTCTTTCGCCTCCCTGGTTAAATTTATTCCTAAGTATTTTGTTCTTTGTAAATAGTAATCCAAAATCTCTTAATGAAGAAAAGTGCAGGACTAGAGGGCTTCTAGTGAATTCTATCAAATTCTGGGTGAATTCTATCAATTTAAAAAAGAATTCTATCTATTTAAAAAAGAATTGATACCACTCTTTCTCAAACGCTTCCAAAAAATTAAAGATGAAAGAACACTTCCAAATTCATATGTTGAGGCTGCATTATCCTGATACCAAAGCCAGACAAGGATACTACAAGGAAAAAAAAATCACAAGCCAAACGCTTGATGAACATTAATGTAGAAATTTTCAGCAAAATATTAACAAATTGAGTTCAACAGCACATTGAAAAGATCATATGCCATGATCAAGTTGGATTAATCCCTAGGATGCAAAGATGGTTCAATACATGCAAATCAATAAATGTAATACATCACATAAACAAAGTGAAGGATAAAAATCATATGATCATCTCAATAGACAAAGAAAAAGTATCTGACAAAACTCAACATCCATTCATGATAAAAAACTTTAAACAAATTATATATCGAAAGAATGTACCTCAACATAATACAGGCCATATGAGATAAGCCTGCAGTAATGTCATATTCTGTAGTGAAAAGCTAAAAACTTTTCCTTTAAGATCAGGAACAAGACAAGGGTGCCCACTTTCCACACCCAGCATGGAGCCCAACACAGGGCTTTATCTCATGACCCTGCGATCATGACCTGAACAGAAATCAAGAGATGGACACTTAACCGGTGAGCCACCCAGGCGCCCCCTTTTGAATTTTCAATAGATGCCAGTAGCGACTGTGATAAAAGGTGTTTAGTTGAGTAGTGAGTAAAGAATCCTTGTTAGAGTTAGTGGGGAAAGTGTAGGGTTAAGAGGATGGAGGCCCTAGGTCTGTACAGGAGTTTTGAAAACTGCTATCTGGGGGGAGTTTTTTTAAAACCACACTTCCAGTGTCTAACTCTTGCACCTTTTTCCTACATGAACCTGTTGAAAATACCATAAATGCCCCCTTATCTGACCCTATTGGGAAGTAGCTAATAGTTTGATTAGAAGAATGAATTGAAGCAGAGACTTATGAAAAATGCCTTACCCATAACTTAACACTTTAAGTTAAAACATAAATTAGGATTGATTCACCAGTATTTTGATTTAGCATCAAGGTTGTACCTTGAACATATTTAAGAGTTGGAGTCACTAATTGGTACCTCAGGTCTTTCTCCTGTCAGCCACACTAAAATACATCATTTTTTATTTACAATATCAGTTTTGTGCACATAGAATGAGAAGTTAAAAACTCCTCCAAAACAATCTGAGTATAGAATTCTTCTAGATTTTTATGATTTTCCTTCTTTAGAATTGCTTTACTCCATCTAATGATAGAGCATTTTTTCTTAATAGACTCATCCTTATCAATTCTTGCCAAAGTATCCAAATTACTCTTCATAGAACTGAAAAATCTCACTTTACATCCCTATTAGTAAACACACATAGCTGGTTTTTATTGAGCTGTTGGAGCAGAAGTGTACATTGGCCACAAGCATTCAGTGTGCTGGGAGCATCAGTGCATTTGTTTTCCAGACGGCCAACATTGGTTAATCCAGGGGTTAGGGCCAAGGGGGTCAGGTAAGAGTCATTGGATTGCCTTAAAATTGAAGATTTCACATACATTAAAGAATGTGAGGATTTGAATTTCTACTGAAAATATCTAACTATGGTTTCATGTATGTAGATTTCTTGTGTTTATGAAAAAAAGCAAAGGTAATTAAAAACAACAAAAAAGTAATGATAATAACTTTATTTTTGCCCTCGTGCTTTATAGAGAGACCTAGCACACATACAGAAACGTAAATAAAATATACATGTACAGTTTAAATAATAACTGTAGAATGAGCTCCATGTAACCAATGCCAAGGTCAAGGCACACATTGCCAAAACCCAGAAGACCCCCTTCCATGGGCTTCCTTCCAGTCTGACTCTTGGGATGATCATTTCTTGGTTTTTCTTTGTACAACCTAAGTATTTATCCTTAAACAATATACTGTTTGAAGTTTCTGTAAATGGATTGTGCCATTTATATTCTTTTCTTTTTAGCCTAATTTTTCACTTATAATTTTGGGATTCATCAGTGTGGTATGTAGTTCTAGTTCATTCATTTTCATTACTGTATGGTATCCCATTGTACTATTATCGGTACATGTGTGGTTTCTAGGTTTGGATCCTTCTCATGCTGCTCTAAGCTTTCCTATGTGCCTGTCTTGGTGCATGTGTATTTGAGTCGCTGTAAGCCCTGTCAACTATGGCAGGCACTAGACAATGACTATGTTTAAATTAATAAGATTAAATGAAATCCAAACCTCAGTCCCTCAGTTGTGCTAGCCCTGTCTCAAGTATTCAGTAGACACATCTTACTAGTAGCTGTAATACTGGGCAACACCAATTACAGAATATTTGTCACTCCAGAAAGTTCTCTTGGACAGCCCTTTTCTGGGGTGCGTACCTAGGAGTGGAATTACTGGGACCTGGGATAGATATATCT
This sequence comes from Phoca vitulina, assembly GCF_004348235.1. Classification (NCBI taxonomy): domain Eukaryota; kingdom Metazoa; phylum Chordata; class Mammalia; order Carnivora; family Phocidae; genus Phoca; species Phoca vitulina. The sequence goes on along the minus strand of NW_022589741.1, from coordinate 116,060 downwards.
CCAACCCTAACCAGACAGTGCAAAACTAGTGGTTATACTAGTTTACATACTAGTTTATATTTCACTCAACAGTATGAGAATCCTGCTCCTAACTACACTTCTACGTTCCCGAAAATGGCATTAATCAGGGCTGCTGTAACAGAATACCATACACGGGGGGCGTAACGATGGAGACGTACTACCTTAGAGTTCTGAAGGGCAGGGTCTGAGATCACCCCTCCCAGACCTCTCTCCTTGGCTTGTAGACGGCTGTCTCCTCCTTGTGTGCCTGTGTGTGTCTCTAGGTCCAAATATCCCCTTTCTATGAGGACCCCAGTCATCACAATTAGAGCCCACCCTGAGGACCACATTTTACCTTGATTACCTTTGTAAAGACTCCGTCTCCAAATAAGGTCACATTCTGAAGTACTGGGGGTTAGCATTCAGCATAGATCTGGTGGGGGGCAGAATTGAACCCATAACAAATCCTTTAGATGCCTTAGTATTTGCAAATGTGATGGAAGTTCAGTGGTGTTGCTTTGCCACTTTATTTCCTTTGATTCTACAGAGGTTGGGCACAGTTCTCACACATCGATTGCCCACTGATAAGACCCTTTTTTTATTAAGCGCCTGGTCAAGGTTTTTTACTCTTCTTCTTTTCTATTAGCCTGCCTATTTTTTTCATTTTTAAAAAAGATTTTATTTATTTATTTGACAGAGAGAGACACCATGAGAGAGGGAACACAAGCAGGGGGAGTGGGAGAGGGAGAAGCAAGCCTCCCGCCGAGCAGGGAGCCCGATGCGGGGCTCGATCCCAGGACCCTGAGATCATGACCTGAGCCGAAGGCAGACGCTGAACGACTGAGCCACCCAGGGGCTCCTGCCTGCCTATTTTTTTCAAATTGCTTTAGAGGAGTTCCTTTACTACGCTGCTTTGTTGGTTATGTCTTGCAGTTATATTTTCCTACTCTGTGGTTTGCCCTTTATTTACTTTATTTTAATGAAAATAAGTTCTTAAATATAATGTACATTGTTTAATAAACGTTTCCTTTATGGTTGGTACTTTTTTTTTAAAGATATATTTATTTGAGAGAGAGAGCATGAGCAGGGGGAGCTGCAGAGGGAGAGGGAGAAGCAAACTCCCTGCTCAACTTGGAGCCCTACGCAGGGCTCGATCCTGGGACCCTGAGGTCATGACCTGAGCTGAAATCAAGTCAGACGCCAACTGACTGAGCCACTCAGGTGCCCCTATGGTTAGTACTTTTTGTGTTATTAAGAAACCCTTCCTGGGGCGCCTGGGTGGCTCAGTCGTTAAGCGTCTGCCTTCGGCTCAGGTCATGATCTCAGGGTCCTGGGATCAAGCCCCGCATCGGGCTCCCTGCTCCGCGGGAAGCCTGCTTCTCCCTCTCCCACTCCCCCTGCTTGTGTTCCCTCTCTCTCTGTGTCTGTCACATAAATAAATAAAATCTTTAAAAAAAAAAAAAAAGAAACCCTTCCTTACCCGGAGGTTATGACCATTTTTTTCCTATACTCTCTTCTAAAAGCCTTGTAGTTTTGTTTTTCCTATTTAGGTCAATTTTCTACCTGGGATTGTTTGTGTTAGGTAGGGGTAAAAATTTTTTTAATTAAAAAAAAAAAACAATATTCCCAGCATCATTTATTGAAATTTTACTTTTTCTCCAAAAACTTTATCTGTACAAAATTTCCATAGGTCTGTCAATACTACTTTATTCTGTTCTTTTGGTCTATTTTTCCACAACTAGGTCAATATTATACTTTCTTTCATACCAAAGCCTTATACTTATTAGTCTTATCTGATAGGGCAGGTCTTTGCAGCTTGCTCTTTTTCTTTAAGTTTCTCAGCTACACTTGACCCTTTGCATTTCCTGGTTTTTTATAGCCATGTTTTGTCAGACTAAGTTCCCATCTATTCCTAGTTTGGGAAGAGACTTTTTTTTTTTTTAAATCATAAATAGATGTTGAATTTTATCAAACATTTTTTTCCTGCAGTTGCACTTGACTTTTTTGAAAATTCACTACTTCCCAAATGATGTGCTAGATGCTTTATATACATCATATCTAATCTTCAAATCAGTTTTGCAGAGTAAGTAATATTATTGCCATCTTGTAAATAAAAAAAAAAAAAAACCCACGAGGTTCAGAAAGGCTAAGTAGCTTGCCCATATTTTTAGGTACTAAGTTGAAAAGCTGGGATTCAAAGTGCGGTGTCTCTGGACACTTTATTTGCTTATTCATTCATTTATACACGTATTTATGCAATACCTTGTTATCGAGGGGCCTACACGTTCCCTTGAAGTCTCCACCGTTGCTATCTTCATGTTCTCAGCACGAGTATACAGAATTCTACGATGTGCTGCCAGATCCATCACTTTTCTACTTCCTGGATGAATTCAGATAATCTATCTTTACTTTCTCCTTTATTGCTCTCTTCACTGCATGGACCAAGCTGATGGTCACAGGCAAAACAAATAAATGGAGGGACCCTCTATGTGAAAACCAGACAGTACCAGGCATGCCGCAGGATACACTCCTGCCTGTGTTTAGCACCTGATATGAAAAATACAGTGATCTCAATAGAATTAGGCAAATGGAGAGAGGTAGTGGTTGTGGGAAGAAGAAAGTGATCGTCATCATCAACGTTGAGTGTTGGCGAAACACTCATAATGTGTTAGCTGAGCTCTAGGAAACGTGCTGGGGCTGAGGCTAGATGTGTGTTTGATCTTCACCAGGAGACTCTGTGAGAGTTAACAGAGCATCAGACCAGCATTTGAAACACCCAGGCAGACTATTCCATGTGATGTGTCGAGAAAGCTATTTTATGGATTATTAGCAGAGGTCGTGTGCCTTGTGAACGTATCGATTTTTTTCTTCAAATATGGCGGCAATATTATGGGCACACATACGTGATGTGGGTGTGAATAAACACTAATACAGACCTATTTCTCATTCAGAAGCAAACTCTTATAGGAGTCACCTACCTAAAGGACTAGGTGATCTTCACAAATCAAACCCAACAAATTCCCAAGATACGCTGATAGGACAGAGTTTCTACATAAAACAGACTGCTGGTGCTCCCACTCCATTCCTTGAAAAGTTCAAAAAGTATCAAGTAATCTGAAGACCACTAGGCAAATATCTGCTTTCTATATTACTTTTTGGCACTGGATATTGATGTGTGGGGTTTAGACGAGCTAATAATTTGACTTTCCTTCAAACATTGCTCATCTTAAGTCTAAACATGTCATTTGTTGAAAATGACTGTGTGTGGTTCATTGGCTATGTGTTCATTGACAACAAGATTTGAACAAAGTAAATTCCCACAGCATTTTAAAGGATCTCAATGATTTGGTTGGCATGAAATCTAATTTTTGAAAAAGTTTTATTGAGTTAGAAATTACATACAACAAAATTCACCCTAAGCATATGGTTCAGTGAGTTTCAGCAAAAGCATACAGTCATTAATTTCCAACAAAATCAGGATATAGAACATTTCATCACTTCAAAATTTCCCTCTTGTCTCTTGACAGTCACTTACCTCTCTTGACCCATGCCCTTGTAATCACTGACCTATTTTTTGTCCCTCTAATTTTACCTTTTCTAGGATATCATATAAATGGAATCACACATACTTTTTGTTTCTGGCTTCTTTAGTTCAACAGAAAATTTTCGAGGTGGATCCATGTTATTGCATGTCTCAATAGTTCGTTAATTTTTATTATTGATGAGTAGCATTTCATTGGATGAATCTGCCATAATTTGCTTATTTAATCATCAGTTAATGAGTTGTTTCCAGGTTTTCTTGATTGTGAGTAGAGTTGCTATGGACATTTGCATATACACACTTATGTTAGTATTTGTGCTCATTTATCTTGGAGTAGGATTGCTGGGTCAGTGGGTACATGTAACCTTAACCTTACAAGAAACTGCCAAAGTGCTTTTCCAAATGGCTGTACAATTTTGCATTCCCAGCAGCAGTATGTAATTTCCAGGTGCTCCACACTTTTGACAAACTTGGTATTGTCAGTCTTTTTAATTACCCATTTCATGATTAATTAGGTTGAGCTTTTTTTCATGCACATATTGGCCTTTTGTATATTTACCTTGTTGTAGTGTCTTCTAAATCTTTTGTCCATTTTTTGGAGAACTTGTCTTACTGAGTTTTTTATATGTTCTGGACACAAGTTCTTTTTTTTTTAAGGATTTTTTATTTTTTTTTGACAGAGACACAGCAAGAGAGGGAACACAAACAGGGGGAGTGGGAGAGGGAGAAGCAGGCTTCCCGCTGAGCAGGGAGCCTGATGCAGGGCTCAATCCCAAGACTCTGGGATCATGACCTGAGGTGAAGGCAGATGCTTAACCACTGAGCCACCCAGGCGCCCCTGGACACAAGTTCTTGATCACATATTTTTTTGTCAATATTTTTTCCCTGTGTGAAGTTTGTCCACTTTCTGAGTGTCTGTAAAAGAGCAGAGGTTTTTAATTTTGATGATGTATAGCTTATCAATTCTTCGATGGTTTCATGTTAAGAAATCTTTGTCTAATTTAAAGTCACAAAGATTTTCTCATGTTTTCTTCTAAAGATTTTTATCTTACATTGTCCATACCATGTCTATACCATGTGAATCCATGTTCATCTTTTATTTCCTTTTTAAAAGTCATTTGTAATTACACATAAATCACATTCACTAAGCATAAAGCTAGGCTTATATAAGTATAGCTATAAAGATTTGTTCAAAATTTGTTTAGACTATTTATTGGCCTCAACAGCAAAGTATTTTTACTTTTTAGTTGACACTATTTTCTCTTCAGTTTTGTGTTTTTCTGAGTAATGTGGCTTTTTAGCACTCATGATACAGAGTGTAAATTTTAGGTAATGAAACACTCACTGAAGGTAAAAATCATGATACAGTCATCATTTGGTTTCTGATTGGTTTGGTTTTAAAACTGCTAGTTTTAATAGTGATTATCAGCCAGTTGAAATCAGTATTTATACAAGACAAACTTGCAAAACTAACCAACAGAGCTATATCTGTCCCAGCAGGATATATTTTTAGATTTTCATTTTAGGTCACTGTCTTCATCAGTGGGACCAAATGAAGTGACCAAGTTACATTTTTTTCAGTCAAGAGGTTTAGTTGGCATCCTACTTATGATTGATTGCAGTGTTAATTTATTACCTATTTATATGAGTGTCACGGACAGATGCCCAACAGACCCTGCACTTCTGAGTCTCTATCCCAGCTGATTATGTCCTTGGATTACAGTGGTCAAGACACTAGAGACCAAGACACTAGAGACTGGAGACAAGCAATAAACTAAATACAGCTATGGTTCTAATTTCAGTTATTTTAAGACTATCTAGGGATCTGTCTTCTAATAAAGCAACCACCAGCCACTTTACCATTAACATTTTAGATTTGACATTGCAGATCCCAATCCGAATTGTCCAAAATTTGCCTGCTATTTCCAGATACTTCAGACTTTCAGGCACATTATATATTTTAAGATAATAGAAACTATAGGGTGGTTCCTGCTTGGAGGAGTTCTGGTTAAAGTCCTTCCTCTTGGCCACTTGAGAACGCATTGTCATCAACAATGCTAAACATGCATGTATGTGAACACACTCTGAGCTTTTAGGTCTTAAATTACTGAGAATACTAATAGAGTATTGCTGATTTTCTCCAGCACTGCGTGGCAGTTGGAAGAGGCATCCTCCAGCCCAACATCTTCCAAGGTGTTTTGCAGTTCTTGGCAAAAGTAGGCATGCGTGGAGCCCTCATCAGAGATGAAGAATTCCCTCATCCTATCCATCCTTGCAGCCTGCTCCTGTCATTTTTACATAGGGCAACACAGTTAAACAAGAATGAATTTCAGTATACTCCAAGCATGGGTGATAACTGTGAACATTTAACACTACATAATCTTGGGAAAATATGCATATGATAAAAAAAATTAAATATATGTACTGTAGGGGCATCTGGGTGGCTCAGTCGGTTAAGCGTCTGCCTTCAGCTCAGGTCATGATCTCAGGGTCCTGGGATCGAGCCCCGAGTCAGGCTCCCTGCTCAGCTTCTCCCTCTGCCTCTGCCCCTCCCCCGCTTGTGCTCTCTCGTTTGCGCTCTCTCTGTCTCAAATAAATGAATAAAATCTTTAAATATATGTATATGTACTGTAAAGAATACCTTGTCTTGCCTTTCCTTCATGTCTTTAAGAATAATAAAAATTTAAAAGATAACTGCCCCGAGACCCTAAATCTACTTAGTTCTCAAATTATTCTTTAGACCTTGCACTGTTTTCTGTGTCCGCATCTGCTCTTAGTCTGCTGATAGCCGCCCCATCTCAGCCAGAGAGTGGAGGCCCCAGGCGGTCTTCTGTGTGTCTACCCCATGGTGCTGCCTCATTTCCACTGCAGATAATTGTTTCAACATTTCCTAGAAAATCAACACTTTTACATGGATGCATTGCTCATTGCTAAGAGGGACTGAAGTTTTGAGTAGTTTTTCATCTTCTTCTTATATAACTTCTTCTTATATAACTCACTCAATTCCTTGCTGTATTTTGACATAACTGGAGGCTTTAAAAATGATTTCGTGTTTCAAATCTATAATTAATCACAGAACAGAAGTATACGATCCCACTGAAACTTCCAGGATCAGCCGTGAATGGTTGTTGCATTGGCCACCTGCTAGCTTCTCGGGGTAGACGCACCTCATCTGCAGTGTGGATGTGGCCTCACTTCGCAACACCCCAGATTCATAAGGTGGGTGTCCTGGGACATAGCTCAATACATTTTAAGTAACTTTATAGAGAAACTTAACACTAAATTTCTTTACGAGAGAAGCTGCCATTTGGTGACTGAAATGTGGCCTAATTTTTAAGAATAATTTTACAAGCAATTTTTCAAAAGTGTGGCTAGATTAGGGCCAGGATTCTGGGAAGATGGTGACAACAGAAAAAGCATCATTCTATTTTTTAAAGGTTTTAAAATTATTTGAGACAGCGAGAACAGGCAGGAGGGAGGGGGAAGGGGAGGGGGAGAAGCAGGCTTCCCGCTGAGCAGGGAGCCCGATGCGGGGCTCAATCCCAGGACCCCCGGGATCATGACCTGAGCCGAGGGCAGATGCTTTACAACTGAGCCCCCCAGGTGCCCCCAGAAGCATCCTTTTAAAGGATTCCCAATTATAATTCCCACATATAAACAACCAAGGCAACTATTTAGCAAAACCAAAAACTGATGAACCGCATTCACAATAAAACTGGTGATAAAGTATCTCCACAAACCACAGACTGGCAGGCTGATGGGCCACGGCTAGGGACCAGCGTCTGTCCTGCAGAAAGCACAGGGACACTTGGTGTGGCTGCGAGGAGCTGAGGTGCTCAGGGGCCGGCAGCCTGCGGCTGAGCCTGGGGCGGTTTGCTCGCTCAGCAGCGCGGTGCAGGGGCTGGCGGGAACTCCCACACGCCGGAGCAGTCCAGACCCCGTGAAATCTCAAAACAGAGGCTTTAGAGCTGCTTTCTGGGACGAGACCTCACAATGAAGACTGGAGTTAAAACTAAACGTGCTAAAGAGGACAGAGAAGAGAAAGAGCGGGTTCAAACAGAGTGGGCGAGCCATGAAAAGACTTAAATGCATATCACTAAGTGAAAGACGCTGATCCGAAAAGGCTTCAGCCGTCGGCTCCAGGTATGTGACATCTTGGAAAAGACAAAACGATGGGGACACTAAAAGGATCAGTGGTTCCCAGAGAGTAGAGGGGAGGGAGGGATGCGCGGAGCACAGAGACTCTCTTGGCCAGTGAAACTGTTGTGTATGACCGTGTATTGATGGATGCATGTCGTTATACACTTGTCCAAACTCCTAAGAGGAACCAGAGCAGGCGTGAACTCTAATGTGAACTGGGGTCTCTGGGGGATAATGATGTGTTGGTGGAGGGTCACCTGGTCTAAGAAAGGCACCCTCGGGTGGAGGGTGTTGATAATAGAAGAGGCCGTCGGTGAGCGGGGCAGGGGACCCACAGGAAATCTCTGTACCTTCTGCTCAACATTTCTGTGAACCGAAAACTGCTCTAAATAATAAAGCCCCTTAGAAGGAAGTGGGTGTGTTTGTTTTCATTAACTACTGTAAAAGATTGCCACAGATTTAGTAGCTTAAAACAACAGAAATATATTATCTCACAGTTTGTAGTTCAGCATTCTGAATGGTCTCAGCCGGTTCTCTGTCCCGAGTCTGACGCCAGGGTATCAGCCGTCTGGGCTCTTACTGGAAGATTCTAGAAGGATGCACTTCCCTGTCCATTCAGGTCAATGGCAGGGCTCGGTGCTTGTGGTTGTAGGACCGAGGGCCCCATTTCCTACGCATCTGTTCTGAAGCTTGCTCTCCATCGCTAGAGCCTACAAGCCTTCTCTGGTGGGTGGCCGTCTTCATCTCCTCATGTGGGTTGAGTCCTACTCACATCTCCTGTCTCTCTCCTCTCTGGTTCTACCTCAATTCCTTCCTCCAGCTGGAGAAGGTCCTCTGCTTTTAAGGGCTCATGTGACTAGATTGGGTTTACGTGGATAATCTGGGATCTCTCCTTGTGTTTTGTTTTATGGTTGATGAACTTCCTTATATCTGCAGAGTCCATTTTGCTACATAACACACCTATTCACAGGTTCCGGGGATTAGGATGCAGACATCTTTGGGGGACCACTCAGCCTCCCCCAGTCTGGGAGGGGCACAGAGCTCCGAAATCTCCGGAAGCAAGCTGATGATCAAAAACAACAGAAGAGGGAGCTCTGTGACATTAGGAAAGTTTTCCCGAACTCTGCTTCCTCCTAAAAGTTCAGAGAAAATAAATTCAGGTAAAACAGGCAACAGAAAAGCATCACATGGCCTTTTTTCAAAAACAAACTAAAAGATGATATAGGATGTGGAAGAACAGTATTCAACAGAATGAGAAAAATTCATAAAACTGAGGTTTCAGAAATAAAAAAAAAGTGTAGCACAAGAAATAAACACAACAGAGCATGGTTTAAGGGACGCAAAAGGCGGAATAAGACAATACACTGAGTATAAGAGAGAGAAGAAGGTGATTTAAAGGATTAGAAAATCACACAAACATGAAGAATACACAATTCAACATAAAGATAATGGAGGTCTCTGGAAAAATTAAGAATGGGTCCAGAGACCAGAAAAGAGTCTGAACAACAGTAACTCAAGAAAGCTTTTTGAGTGTATTTGAAATTATATATTGAAAGCACAATGAGTACCTAAGACTATCAGCCCAGAATGACCGATGTCAAGCTACGTTCTGGTAAAACGACAGCACTTTAAAGAAAACACCGATTTGGCTTCTAGGCGAAACTGGCCAGTGATTCCTTAGGGGCAGAAAATCAGGTTATTGTCAGGCCTTTCCTGACAACAGTATTTGATGCTAAGAGAAAGTGGGGTCCTGGAAAGAAACGCTAGCCAGGGATTTTCTGTTCAGCAAACTCACCTTCAGACATAAGGGGTACAGACAAACTGTGAACAACATACCAGAGCTCAGGGACGTGGTTCCCAAGACCTCTGTCTGAGGGAGCTTTCAGGGAATGTGCTCCTGAGTCCCGAGTGAACAGAGGATCATCAGCAGAGGCATTCCATGAATTCTTATTTCTGGAGCTCAGACTGCAGGGTATTCACAGGGAGCGTGTAGAATATGGTCGTACGCTCACACAGAATATGGTCCAACTGCCAAAAAATAGAGGGAGAAGGAAAAGCACATAGGCCAAAAATCAAATAAAGAACAAAAATCCACATTCCAGGGGAGATAGAGGTGACAGTTCCATCAGTATTCGTCCTTTTGAGACAGTCACATATGTAGGGGGATGAAGTAAATGAATATACATGGGAATGGACATGCGATTATGTATAGATATAAAAGAACATTATCTTAGAAGATTTCCCGAAGGAGGTGACGCTCAGCAACTGCATGATGTCCCCCCAAGTCCCAGGTGTGCACGTGTGGGCGACACCACCATAGCCCTGGGTTCAGTCCAGACCCCTTCCGTCCCAGTTCCTCACTCCTCACAGCCCGTCAGTCTGCAGATCCTACCGATTCTGCCTCTGGGGGAAGTGTCCACGTGCACCCTGTCCTCTCTGTCCTCACAGAGTGGCGGCTCTCGCCTGGGCACTGCAGTCGTCCCCTGATGGGTCTCCCTGCACCTCCATCCCAGCGTCAGAGGGCAGGGTGGTGTCTATAAGACACACGAGTGCACGCGCTCCGTGGCTGAACGCATCGGTGGCTTCCTGGAATCTTGCAGTGGAGGATGCAGCCCAGGCTGAGTTGTGAGCCCTGAGGGCCAGCGTGCTTCTTCCCGCTTTCTGGTCCTCCAGCCCTACCCGGCTTCTCCGGGCTCCCCACACAGGCAGCGGCTTAGGGCCATCACATTAACAGTGTTCTCCTCTACGGTGCGTTCTCTTCCTCCTGCCGTATCTTACCATCTGGTTTCCACTGAAGTGTCACTTTCTCCAGAAACACTTGCCAGATCTCAACCCCGGACCAGAGACACGGCCTGAGTGTGTGGCTCCAGAGCTTCTGGGGAGCACTGAGCGCTGGTAATTACATTTTTGATGCCAGTCTTCCCGCTGACATGGAAGTTCCTCGAAGAGAGAAACCTGCCTACCTACTTCCCACATGATCCCCATTTCCTGTCACAAAGCACTTACTGAATGGATAAGGGAATGAGGTCTAAGTAGGACTGGGGTGTAAAAAAGTCTGCTACCTTCCTTCTTCTAATCTTCGCAGTTATTAAAACCAAGTGTGATGTCACCTATTTTATATTTACGGGAATATTATTTATAGGAGATTTCCACATTCATAGTCATTAATCTGCCTCTCAACTTTTTTAAGGCAGGTCATTTAATTTACTTGCAAAATATTTCATTCTTCCCATCCTAACTTCTAACCACAGTAAAAGCTGGTTAACTAGGACCCTCCATTAGTTAGTAATGCTTTTATGTTCTGCTTTTAACAGACTAGGCAAACCACATGGGAAAAAAAAAGTCTATTATCATTAAATTTACTAAATGTAAAGAAAACCACTAAGTCATATCCCAGAGTTAGCCCAGTTTACTACATTTTCTATATTTGAGGTTGTTCAGAATAATAATGACCCTATAGTCCTCTGCAGTCCCAAGTTATGAAAAAAAATGGATTTAATCATCTTGGCACAAAAGTCGATAAAATCTTTTATGAAGACTTCCAATAACAGAGGTTAAAGCAAAAAACAAAATGAATAAATTCTTGGGCTAGTCACTAAGTTAACCACAAAAATAAATTAACCAGAACATCTTACTTCTGAGCATTCTGGAAAGTTCTGAACCCCTCTTTAATATGTTATTCTACATTTCTTAATTGCTCTGGCACCCCAGATGATTTATATGTTTCTTTTCTCACATAAATTTTATAGCTATGTGTGAACAGTACGTGGTTCCTGGTGTGCAAGTCAGGATTTCCTAATAAACCATTGTTTTAACTTCTGAGAAATCACATTGGATTACAAAGTCACTCTGCCGTGAAGTGGGTGTGTTAAAGAGCTGTGAGCCTTCTCTGGCTAAATGCCCCTTTATTTCTAAAGTATGTCGGTTTTTATTTAATCTTCCCTTCAACTAGATCAAGAACGTGTAGAGTTATTGATCTTTTGCCTGTCGTATTATTCGGCTACCTATTTTCTTTTTTTTTAACCTTCCTTGACATTATGGAACTGTAAGTGTAGATGATTTGTCCGTTTTAGGGTAAGGTGGTTTGACTCTTGGCACGACCCTGAGCATGGGTGGCAGCGCGGGTGATACTAGAATGAAAGGGAGCGAGCGAGGGCCAAGTGCAGCACCAGACGCGAGGGAGGGAGAAAATGTCTCGTCTGCAGGGACTCTCACGAAGAGCTGTGCAGCCGCCTGCACTAGATGGGCTGGAAGCTTCCCGATGGGCACCTAGCGTCTAGCGCCCAGGAATCTAGCAAACAAGGAGGGAGGAAGAACAGCTTTTATGGAGAGAAGTTCTGCCTCAAACTCAGGTTCGCCCCGGAGTTTATAAAACAAAGTAAGAGCTCCTCAGAGTGGTGGGAGGCAGCCTTGGGCACAGGGATGCATGGTGTCTGATTTCTAGTTTCCAAGTAGCCGAACTGAATGTAGCTTCAGCCAGGAGCCGATCTAGGCCTTGTGGGGCCTGATGCTGATATAATTTTAAGGGCTCTGTTTAAAGAATATACAAAATTCTGAACATAAGCTTACCAGAGTCCCTCCCCGTGAGAGGCTCTGGAGGTTGAGCTTCCGAGCTTTGGATACATGTGCCCAGGGTCCAAGGTACAGGAGGTTTAGGACCTGACCTGTCCCTGTTGCCCCTAAGTGTGTTTATTTACATATGTGTGTGTGTGTGTGTGTGTGTGTGTGTGTGTGTGTATTCTAAAATGCATGGGCTAAGAAAGCACCCCACAGCAAAGGCAATGGTCCAGCATCCCCGTAGATTTCTGGGATAAGAGAAAACAGACTACATGTGAGAGTTAATACCAACAGCAATACAATAATGAAACAGTGATAATAGCTCTTATTGTATTTGATGCGTGCCAAATGCCAAGCTAAACAGCTCTCTGTAACGTTTTACCCAGGTAATATAGAGGCCAGCAGCACTCTGAGGTATTATTTGCATTTTAAAGATAATTTTTAACCAAAGTATTTCATAGTAAGATCATATTCGTAAATTTGCACCTGCTGCCTTGTGATCTGCATTGTATTGGCAGATCGTACACGGTGGACACACGTCCATGTCCGTATCTCAGGGTCTAATACTGCGTAAATGTTTCCATTACTCTGAATTTTACCTTTTCCATCACGCATGCCTAAAATCATAAAGAATAATACATGTAACAAATTTATTTAGTCAAATAGATATAAATCTCGCTATAGTTATAGATATTCAGACACTGATAAAAATAGTTTCTACTCCATTGCATTCCAGAAAGGATTTGGGGTGGCAGTAATTTGAACGGAATACTAAAAACAACTTAAAAGGAGTAACTATTTAGCTACTTCATTTTAAAACATATCCTTTTGTAAATAATTTCATGAAGATGGGTAATCAGTTTCAAATTGTGCACCATTGTTCTCATGAAAGCGGCAAGGTGTCCATGAAAATAATTAGACATCACAAGCACACACATCCTCATACACACCCCACTTAATGAAGGCATGTTGTCTATTAGGTTAATAGTACTGGGGCTTGTCATAAAAATGGAAATCGTGAAATTCCTGTTTTCCCTCAGTGTTATATAACAACACTTGCTCAGTTCAATCATTATGGGTATAAAATGATCAAAGCAAAAGACTGCTTCATAAATTTTTTAAGTGTCTAGAGGCTTGAATTTTAATTGAATATAGTGGTTTCAAGTGTTGTTTTTCAAATTGGTGAAAACATGTTCAACCAAGATTCAGAGGCGATGATTCAACAGAGCCTTGCAAAATCCAGAAACCCCATTTAGCGTTTTCAGGGGAAGTGCAGATTTCAGCAGGAAGTACATGTATTGCAGGAAATAAAAAAAAAAGAAGAAATAATTTTTATTCCTGACTTAACTGAAATCGCCCTTATGTTGCCTTATCCAGGGTTAGTACCGCTTACGAGAGACCCCACAGCCTTGTACCTATACGATGTCTTGAAATTGTAGCCTTCTACATTTCTTCAGTGTTTATGTGTACAGTGAATAGTATAACTCATTAGAAACAGGATCTAATCCGTTATACTTTTTAAAAAATGCATTCCCTGTATTTTGGAAGCTCAGCCTATTTAATTAAATCATCTTTTGATATTTAGAAAATTCTAGAAGATATTTACATATAAAAACAAAGAGGCAATTTAGTAATCATACACCTAGAAAAGTCCGCTCAGTTAAAAATAACTCTAGTTATATTGGTCCTGATTTTAAAAAGGAAAAAGAACACTAAAATATACAGAAATATTTTTTGACAGTTAAAAAAATATATAGCTTATATATAACCTTCTAAGGGCAGAAAATATACCATAGTTAATTTAATGGTCAGTGTTTAATACAATTCCCCATGGAAATTAGCACTCAGAACTTTTGTGAGGATGATGGTGGTCCTCTGTCCTCTGGAGGAAAGAGTTGCATTGATAGAGGTGTCTGCATCACCCCAGAGTGGTCATTGTTAAAAGGACCCACACAGAGCAGAAGAGAGACATTCATGTTCACACTTTACTCACGCCCATGTTTTGAGCACTGCACATGCCAGAAATTGTGTGAGGGGCTGGACACAGGACATGGTTCTCGTCGCCTTGGAGCTTCCATTCCCCACATGATTGAAACACATGGTGATGAGCACCGAGCAGGGGAGGCAGCTGGCGAGTGGGGGAGGCAGCCCACAGGCTCTGGAGCAACCGCCCCGCCCAGGGAGGCAGGGAAGGCTTTCCTGACGCCTGCCTCAGTCCCCATTCCCGCTACCCTAGTACAAGCCACCCCTGTCTGGCCCCCTAGCTCCTACCTGGTCATTTGGCTCCTTCCCTTGCTCCTCTCCGCTCCAGACCTGATGTGGATGCTCTCTGTGTCACCACATCACCCTCAGGATGAAGTCCAGACATTGTGGTATAATTCAAAGGATCGTCCCCCCTTGCACTGCCATTTTCCTCCCGGCTCAATTTCTAGCTCTCCTGCAGCACGTGACCCTCAAGGCATATCAAACTACCTTGAGTTCCGAAGGTCTGTCATGTTCTTGCTTATCTTCTGCCTTTGGGGCATGCAGAACATCCTCTTTCCCCTTACGGAACCTTTACCGGGCTAGTTCATATCCTTACTGTAGGTCTCCGTTCAGATCCGTTCCTCTAAGCCGGAAATACGAGTGTCATCCTAGTCTCTTCTCTCTGCCTCCTCTTTTTATTTTTTAAAGATTGTATTTATTTACTTACTTAGATAGCGTGCAGGAGCAGGGGGAGGGACAGAGGGAGAGAGAGAATCCCAAGCAGACACCCCACTAAGTGCAGAGCCAGTCGAGGGGCTCGATCCCAGGACCCTGAGATCAAGACTGGAGCCAAAACCAAGAGTCCAAGAGTTGGACGCTCAACCGATCGAGCCATCCAGGTGCCCCAGTCTGCCTCCTCCTTTCCATTCCATCACCAAATTCCAAAAATTCTAGGGCTAAAAAGCATCTTGCCGTGGGCCATTTTAAAATTGTTCCTACTCATTCAAACACACTTACAAGGTTAGTATTCTTATTCCCCATTCTCAGAGAATTTGTTCATCTCAGAGATTAAGTTACTCACTCAGGATCACATACTCAATAAGTCACAAATCTGGAATATCATTCAAATTCCATCTGACTCCAAGGCCAATGTGCTTTACCATGGCAAGGGATATACTAACAACCATTGTGTTTGTTCCAAAAACATCATTACTTTGAGACGTTTAACTTCATTGTGCTTGTTTCTTCCATGGTTATACAAAAATCAGACACTAGATTTTTACATATTTTCATCTTTTTAACAATTCCTTTTAAATCTCTACTTAAAGTAGTTGCCTGTTTTAATCAAGGCAGTAAGACTTCATGGTTGCATATGTATTTCTAAAGGTTAGAAAGTGAGAGATAATTGGAAAGTGAATGATTTAGGTGTTTTTTTGTATCAACGAAAAATTATTTAAAAAGTAGTATAGGCTGATCTCACTTTTATGTGGAATCTAACAAAGTTGAATATGCAGAAGCGGAAAGTAGAATGGTGATTACCGGGGCCAGGGAGGTGGGGGGAGGGGGAGATGTGGGTCAGGGCACAAAACTGAGTTGTGTAGGACTAGTAAGTCTAGACCTCTAATGGAGAGTGTAATGATGATAGTTAATAACACTGCACTGATACTCTTGTGAAAGAGTTCCCGAGACCTTTTACGGTACAACTGAGTAAGTTTGTTTAAGGAGTGCAGGGCCAGGACCCGTGGGTAGAAGGAGATGAACTTTTGCTGTGTGAAGCTGGTGCTGACATGCTGAGTGCTCGAGGGGGAGGGGACGTGCAAGAGAGTCTTAGATCATAAATTTCTTCTTCGAGTTTCTACTTGTAAAACTACTTTTGCACGATTTCTCTGGTCCTTATCATTCAGTTTGATATTAACTATCAGTGAGATGTGCAGGCAGTCATGATGTAGGACAGACGTTAGGGTTCGAAGCTGACGGCCAAGAAAGAATTCTTGAGATGTCTTTGGTACAAAAAGGTGGTTTTATTAAAGCACAGGGACAGGACCCATGGGCAGAAGGGGTAGCACGGGGTCATGAAGAGTGACCCTTTTTGTACTTTCAAGTTGGGAGGGGGTTAGGGATAACGTAAGTCTCAAGGAATTTGGAAACAAGGTTTCCAGGACCTTGACGGGGCTAGCTGTTGTTGGGAAAGGGTCATTTATTACCATCTAATAAAACCTGAGTCGTGAGACCCTTCAGATGTGTATCGGTGGGTCATATGCTTGGGGGATGATTGCCAACACGTATCTTGGGGGGTTTAGAGATAAATGATGTTTCCAATGGAATTTTTATATGTTAAAGTAGACTTACAGGATCCTGGGAGTTGGGCTAGGATTGACTTTTGCCCTCAGCCAAGTATTAATGAGGCAGCTGAGTCCCTGGAGGAAGGTCTCTCTGCCTCTTTCAAGGACTTGTCAGTGGGCTGCAGGGAGTAGGATATTTAGTTTTTCTTCTGTGTTTGTTTTCCTCATCGATGAGAGCCTTTAAGAATGTAGCGATCAGCACTTAATTGATCCTTACCAAAGCTAGGCAGGCTCTCGGTCAGCTTTCTGGGCCACAGGTGAACATTTTTAGGCTTCTATCCCGCAATACAGAAATTTGCTAAGAGAGTAGATTTCATGTACTCTCAACTCAGAGGAGGGAATGTGACTATGTGAGTAGATGCGTTAAGTTAATTAACCTGATTGTAGTAATCATTTCAGTGTGTATGTCAAATCATCATGTCATATACCCTAAACACACTAAATATACACATTCTTTATTAAATAATAAAATAAAGAAATTCTTTTCAGGCAAACATGCCATTAAAATTCTGGATCTCCTATTTTAAAAAAACCAAACAGCACTGTAGGAAATTCTACCACCTACCCATAGATGACCACTGCTGTCAAATTTTATTGTATTTTATAAGGATAGTATATATACATACATACATATATATATACATATATATATATAGCACTGTGTACACACAGATCATACCACATACCACGTAGGGGCTGTTTTTAAAGCGGGAAGGTAGGTAACTGTGCCTCGTTGTCAGTAACCCGTTGGCTGGTTAGGGCCTGTGTATATTCTGAGGTGGGTCATCAGACGCGTTCAGCCCGGCGGTCGCCATGGGCCTCTCTCCTTTCCATCACTCAAGCCTGTCTGCCCAAAGGTGGCCGCTACAAGAAGTATGCATGAGAGGCTGCTTTTAGAAGGAGGAATGCTAATGAATCATTTGGAGAAAGGCAACAGGCTAGCAGTAAGTAATCTCTGTTGACTTTGGCAAGCACAAAGCCCTTCTGCTGGGAGAGATCCCTCCCAAATTAACAGCCATTATAATTTTAAAATGACAAAGGAACACAGGGAGAAATAAGAGAGGAAAGAATATTTTCCTCAAATGACATGGAAGGGTTAGAAAATTTCACATAGAATCGCTCTTTCCATTCTTAATCTTTTGGTGCAACATTAGAAAAATTTTAAATGACTTTCTTTTCTACCCACATGCACGTGCCTTAAATGATCATTGCAAGTGCAGCAGAGTATTTGAGTTGTGATTAGATGTATTTTTTATCTCAAATGTAGAACCACTGAAATGGTTTAGTCTGTCTCTCCTAGAATGCGTTAGTTCTGGTATGACTGATTTAAAATGTTTCATGAGAAAGAAGAATAGAAAATTCCAGGCAGTGGGAGATAGTGGCAAATGTCCAGCCTCCAGTCTTCTGTGGTATCCTTGAGACAAGACAGAAGAAGAAGGGGCAAATAAACCCACAGAAACCATGTCTGTGGCGTAACCTGCAGACACTGTTGGGCAGGAGGACCTTTCTCTGCCCTGTGGTCCTTCTGGCCAGACGTACAATCAAATTGACAGGAGACAGATTAACAGGAGAAGAATCACACCTAATAGACCTGCGAACAGGGAGGCCACAGGGACATGGAATTCCAAAGACAATGAGGCAACCTGAAGCTTCAGTGAGCTCAGGAGAGGGGTCGGGTTGGAGGACACACAGGGGAGGAAGCCCATTAGCAGAAAGGTGAGAGGAGATGTTTGGAACAACCAGGTTGCACTGTGATGCAGATGAGTTTCTTAGGTGGAGCAGACTCTCTGTGAATAGCTCTCTTCCTGGTACCAAAAGGCGGTTGAGGGGGAGTTAAAGAGCTTTTCCTGAATCTGCTGGGTTTGGGTTGCTTTTACTCTAAATCGTGTGCCTGCAAAGGTGGCCCATCTTGGGGCAGCCTGCCCGTGACCCCTACAACAGGGGTGACCAGAGTTGAAAATAACCGCAAGAAGGAAAAGGAGAACCTACTAGATCCTAAGGCAAGATCACGCATCCTCCTGCCCCGCTCCCCTCCATCCTGGCCTGTGAACACAAGGACAAGCAAGGACAGAGCGAGAAAAACTGCGGGAAAGGATGGAGAAGAAAAACTTTAGAAGAAAACTGGTGAATAAACTGGGGTTGATCTAAAACTACAGCCAGAAGGGGCTAAGCTGACCCTCCGTCTGAAAAATACTAAAAAAAAAATCTGTCCAGTAGGTCAGAGCACAGACTGCAGAGAAAGGACTTAGAAGGATGCATGGTTGGAAAGAGTATTCTTCAAAGGACACACGTTCGAGGGAGAAAGGCAAAAATGAAGTGAGAAGTGCCTTTTGGCTACTGGGTAGTGAAAGAGAAAAGAAGCAAGAGGGAAAAAGGTTCTGTCTTGGAATACGGCAGGTAACCAAAACCACAACCCCATCTACTGCCGCCTGAGCAGCCAACAATCCACGACAGTCTGAGCTCTGCAGCACTCCCGGAAGACAGTGCTACTGGACCAGAAATTTTGCACAGTAATAATAATTTAAAATAGGAACAGAAAAAAGTTCCAGTTGTCCTGCATCCTCACTGGAGCATGGTACAATTATTCTTGTTAGTTTTGGCCATTCTAATAGGCATGCAGTATATCTTATGGAGGTCATCATTTGCATCTCTTTCTTGGCTAATAATATGGAGCATTTTCCTCTGCTTATTTGTCATCCATATTTATGTTTTGGTAAAGTGTCTGTCAAAGTTTTGCTTATTTTTATTTGGTTCTTTTTGCCTTTTTTTATTAGATTTTTATTATTGAATATTGTACGCTCTTTATATATTCTGGATATAAATCCTTTATCAGATACATGATTTACAAACATTTTCTCCAAACTGTGGCTTTTTTTTTTTATTCTTTTAACAGTGTCTTTCAAAAAGTGAAAGTTTTTCATTTTGACGAAGCCCAGTTTACCAATTTTTAAAAATTCATGCGTCATGCAGGGCGCCTGGGTGGCTCAGTTGGTTAAGCATTTGACTCTTGATTTTGGCTTTGGTCGTGATATCAGGGTCGGGAGATTGAGCCCCACGTTGGGCTCCTTGCTGAGCTGGAGCTTGCTTAAGATTCTCCCTCTCCCTCTCCCCCTCCTTGCTCGTGTGCTCTCTCTCTCTCTCAAATGAAAATTAATAATAAAATTTTTTTAAAATAAATTTACTCTTAAAAAATAAAATAATAAAAATGTTTTTGCTAATGCAAGCTGTGAAATTTATAGGTATAAGGTATCTATCATATGCTACCATCCTTTTAATGCCTGTAGAATCTGTAATGATGCCTCTCTCATTCTTGGCATTAGTAATTTGTACTTCCTGTCTTTTGTGTTGCTAACCTGGGAGACTTTATAGATTTTACTGATCTCCTCAAAAAACTTTGTGTAATGCTGGCACCGAAGAAACACTCATTTCCTTACAGGCGGTGAATTCGGGCCATCCCTGTGCCTGCTTTCCTTCAGACAGAGTTTCCTGGGAACTCGCTGTGCAGGCCCCTCTCCAGGATCAAGAATGCACTGGGAGATATATAGGATGCCTTCACAGAGCCACTTCTTGTGAGAGAGACAGATAATACACGACAAAGAGGCAAAGCATAGATGTTATGCAGCAAGATGGGGGCAAAGCAGTAGTGGAGATTGAAATGTTAAAGATTAGGGCTTTACTTTCAGTCGTCATGAGGGAAGGCCTCAGTGAGCAGGTGTCTTTTTGGTGCAGACTTGAAGGTGTTGGGGATGTGTTCACAGGTATCAGGGGAAGATCTTCCAGGAAGAAGGTAGAGGGGGTGCAAACACACAAGTGTGCTTGGTGCTTCAAGGAGAAGGAAGGAGGCCAGTGTGGCTGGAGCAGAAGGATGGAGTGGGGTGCATCCAATACAGGGTCAGTACAGAGAACCAGTCCCGGGTCAGAATGTGTGGGGCCTCATGGGTCGTAGTAGAGATGGCTTCTGTTTTGAGACAGGGAGCCATTGTAGGGTTTTAGGATGAGAGGTGACAGAATATGAACGGTGTTTTAAAAGTACTATTCTGACTGCTATGGTGAGAAGAATTCTGTGGAGGGAACAAAAGCCGGGTGGGAGATGATTGCAGCCATCTAGGTAATATGGCCTCAACCAGAGTGGGAGCAAGAGGTACTCAGACCCTGGGTTCATGTTAAGGTACAGTTGACAGGATTTCCTGTTAAAAGCTTTTGGGGTATCAAAGAGAGAAATAAGTGAAGGATGCCACCAGGATTTTTTTTATTTCCTGAGTAATTAGAAGATGGGAATGCCATTAAATGAGATGGGGAGCAAGATCAAAGAAGCAGGTTTTGGAGAAAACATCATAATGTAGAATTTTTTCGCAAGTTCTCACCTGACTTCAAGTTGTTCAGCTTAGTGTCCATGAAGGTAAATGTTCCACTATTTAAAATAAAGAAAGAATCAAAATTACATTAACCAGAATGGCCCTTAGAGATTGCTTTCAGAGCGAGGGAAGCATTGACAGAGAAGGTAGATGGTGCTTGTCCTGCAGGTGCACTGTTGCTGAACATCTGGTCTACCCAGTTGGTCGAGGGTACGGTCGTGTCTTTGGGCGAGTATACTCATGGTTTGTGTCACTACCCTGGCCCTCAGCTAAGAGCTGAAGAATACAGACCCGACCAAGCTTTTACTGAGGCCAAGTCTGCTTTTCTCTGGCTATAATCTAAATGGGAATGAACTTAACATCAGCCATGGGAATATCTAGGAAATAAAACGTTGTTTCTTAAATTTGATATCCTGGGCGCCTGGGTGGCTCAGGTGCTTAAGTCTCTGAATCTTGATCTCAGCTCAGGTCTTGATTTCAGGGTGATGAGGTCAAGCCCCATATCAGGCTCTGCACTTAAAAAAAAAAATAATTGATTTTCATCCTGAGAAAATCTCTCTTAACAGGACCAGAAACTAATTTCCTTTAAATAACTAATTTATTTTAAGGTAATAGTGTCTTGGGATGAACATGCCTCAATAGTTTAGGGTTAAAAGTGGATCCTCAGTATTGGGCAAGTACCTGGGGTCTTAGTTTCCTCACGTAGAAAGTATTTATATAATTAAAAAATAATTTTTACACATTTCCTCTTCTCAAAAATCTGAAGGCAGGTCCTTGAAAAGTGAGAAAGTTGGAAGAGATCATTTCTAAGTGCTCATCTGTCATTTTAGTCTGGGTTCTACCGTTATTTCCCTGGTGGATAAAGTGGAAGCCATGTAGATACATATCCTGTGCTCCCACATTGACGTGACTACATCCACCCAACGACTCACAGCGTCGATAAGGAATTGCAGAGTGGGATGTGCAGAGGAGAGCGGAACAGTGCGCCAGGTTCTCAATTTTAAACCTTACTAGCATATCGATATAATGCAGTTCATAAAAATGGTGTGAGTTGCGTTGACAGGGACTGAAGTTCATTTTTACCCTAAAAGAAGGAGGGTAAGACAAGCATAACTTTTCCCTAGAAAAGTGGAGCCTTGCTTGTTTGTGCATGTGATTCCGAAGCCTCTGAAGAGCTAGTCAGCTAGTTTGCTTCGTGTCTTGTCAAACCAGTGGTGTCAGTGGTCCTCCTTTTCACCTTCCTTTAGGGAAGTCCTACAGCTGTCACAGCTCCAGCCGCCTTGAAAATCCCGTTTTAAATCCAGGCTCACTGACTAGCCCCGAACGGCTGAGTAGAGGTGCAGGTGGAAGGAGACGCGCCCCATTCTTGGCTCAGTGTAAGTGGTGGCTTTCTAGCTACAGTGGTCCCTCACACTATGTAGCTTGCAGTGTAATTCAGTGTTCTGTTTTTGTGAAATTGGTTTTTAAAAATACAGATAAGAAAGGAGATAAGGCAAAAGACCTTGGCTAACAACCTTGCTCCTAAAAGCATTATTATGGAAGAGTAGAAAAAAGGGTGAGACCCCTCTTCCCTCTAAGGGGATTTCCTTGACCTCGATCTCTGTGACAGGGTCCAGAGCAGCAGCTCCGGGGGGCCCGTGCTTCCCAGGACTTACTCGGGGTCAATGCTGACTAGCCCGCAGGGGCCCTAGAAGCTCTCCAAGTGGGGGTACGCGGTGAGGCACACATCCCTCTGCCCGTCTTACTATAGGAGCTCTCCTCCAACGGTGCCGGTCCTTCCCTTTTCTTCTTCGGGTGGGTTTGTGCTAAATATCTACTTTTCCCAAACTAATGTCTATCGTTTAGGGCATGCAAAGATGGAAAAGCTATAAAAATAAAGTGTTGTAGCAGCTGCTTGCCGAAGCATAGAGGCAAGTAATAATTCAGAATGAGCACACAGAGCTTTTCCGGGGGAATCAGTGACAAATTCTTAGGTGGGGGGTTGGGGGGAAGTTTAAATGGTGTTATTTTTATTATTAAAATTATAGCTCTATGTTTCACAAAATAAGAATAAGATTTAAAAAATGAAATACGATGTCTGTGAACCCAGGTAGACATCCTGCTTTACCACTTCTTGTTTAGTATGAATTTAAGAGTTTTCTGTGTATTATAACTAGCTCTAGGTCTTGTAGAGGACTCCATTCTTTTTAAGAGTACTCCATCTTAGCTGTTTTCAGCTGTATTAAAACAGAATAACAACACTTTATACATAAAGCCAACTTCACCAACTACAGTGAAAAGTAGACAAAATAACATTGATCAAGTGACTGGAATGTAGTAAACCTTTAGTAAATGTCGGTTCTCATCCTCACAGTTCTATTGAAATTAATATAATACCCATGTTCATAAGAGTTTATTGGATAGTTTTACGTTTAAAACTAAAACACGAGGGGTAAGTATATAATGAGCTTACAGGTAACTCAACACAATTAGTGTGCTAAAAACCAAACTCTACCAAATTGGCCTGTTTGATTTTACTGAAGGTGGGTAAGTATATTTCAGTTTACTGTAAGTAGAAATTACTTGAAAATACTGTACAATAATAACAAAACTATGTATTGTGCATTTACAATTATCAAGTAGTAAATGGCTTACGCTCTCCTTACGTCAGTGAGAACAGTGAGTATTGCATACATTTATTAGAAGATTAAGACTTGTAGAGCAGGTAGGTTTATGCCAGGGCTATAAATAACATTTTCCACAACATTGTCACCCTCCCACCAATCCTGTGAAATGGGATCATTATCATTCTTATTTTGGAGGAAGCCGGAGCCAGCACATGGCCAGAATAGAGCCTGAATCTGTGTCTCGTTACTCTGGCGTCTGTGATTTTAACTGCTGTGAATCTGGGGTACTTGATGAAAATTTATGAATTTGGTCACAGGATGAGGAAAAAAATTGTGTAGCTTAAAAATGTGTGACATTATGATGGTAAGAATGGTATGATGGACAGAGCATTAGAATACGGATTAGTTTTGAAGGTCATTGGGCAACATTTACAACTTAGGATATTCTCTAACACTTACTTGCTGTGCCAAAGGCACCTGCCCCTGTAGGTTATTGGAAGATCTTGGTTGTATCAAGTGAGTGTGTAAAAATTGGTTGATTTAGTCTTATGAGCATCCTCTTTTCAGGTATTAAATTCCTTTATTCCCACAGATCCATGATCTGAAAACGGGTGTGTTATTGATTCAATTACTTGCTTCTGTCAGGAGAAACCTTAAATGAATAGGCTGGCATTTTATAGGAAGTGAAGCAGATACGGTTACATCTGCAGAGCGGTCTGTGCGCCTTCCGCTCGGCTGGCTGAATGAAGCAGGAGCCTTGTGAACAGTCACTTACTTCATAAATAAAGGCATAGACAAGTACTGGGGGCAGAGGTACTTTGTGTTGGTTATTGATGAGTGACATTCTAAGGGTATACTAAAAGTAGGTTCTTAATAGGGAATAACATCGTTTGAGCAACTAAAAAATGTGAAAAAACACGATGCTCTCCACTCACTTTTCTTTTCCTACTTCTTTTCCATTATTCACTCATTTGCAGATTCATAAGGCATTTGGGCACTGTAATATGAAGGTGAGTCCAGGTTTTAGGAGCACACGTCCATGCCGTCGGGGAATGATGAGGGAAGCCGAAAACAGGAGAACAGGGCTAGCGAGGCTGGAGCACAGAGTACACCGAAGATTAAAAATATACTAAGGCAATAAAAATGCCTTTCTAGCCCGTTGGTGTACAGAGAAAGAAAAGTCAGTCTGTTTCGGGCCCACGGTAGAGATTGTAAGAGGTCATCTTGTTTATTCAGAACTCCTTCAGAACGGGAAAGCACTCAACAATAACGATTGAGGACATTGAAAGTCCGTCATAGATGATAATCCATTACCTACAGCCTAAGTTCACAAATCACGAATTGCACAGTAACCCTGCAAGATCTTACCTGGTCCACGCCCTCACCCACCCACGTTCCAGCCACGGAATCTGCAGCTTGGAGAGACGAACCCGGAGCAAGGCGCAGAGTCAGGGATCCCGATAAAGCCAGTCCTTCTTCAACGCTGTGTTCTTCCAGTATCTCGAAGGCTTCCCAGAGTTGCCTCAAGTCCAGATCCCCAAGAACTCTGTCCTCAGCAACCCTGAATTTGTCCTTAATTTTTCTAAACTTGGGACTGCAAATGATGCAAGCTCCAAACCCCTCAGAACAGAACTCCTTGAGCTGGAGACCAAACCCTTGGGTTCTGAAGCTTGAATCTTCTAAATTGGAATCCTTAGCTCCTGGGGAGTTACCTAAATGTTCACCTTCCTCCCTGAGGTATAAGTCCTAAGTGCTGAACTGAGAACCCCAATGGAACCCACAGCCCAGCTTCGAATCCTGAGCCTCTCCCCCTTTAGTTCAGCTGAGCCAGGAGTCAGAAAGTCCTTGGGGGACGGAACCCCGGTGCCTTCCAGCTGTAATGGACATCTTGCCCTTTCCTCTGGACTCCTGGCATAGACAAGTACGGTTCTGTCTGCCCCAACAGCTTCTTGCCCTCCTCCCTCCCCTCTGCTGACTTCTCCCTGACGCACAGACTGAGTTGAGAACTACTTGTTGTTAAGTTATAGAGTACACAGTACCCTTCCTTTAATAATAGTCATTTTCCTGTAGTGTTTTGTTGACTGCGCTCTTTTCTGTGCTACCTTGAGTGTCTGTCCCTGCCGTCTCTCATGTCACATGTCCCATGTGCCTAGCACAGTGTCTGGTACTGTAACGATTTGAGCTGATGAATGAATGAATGAACGAACTGTTAGGATCGTGTTGGTGCATGTGAGGTCTGAGGGCTGTGTCTAAAATCATCCCCCATCAGCAAGGAAAGGCATTCCATAAGTGTGGCTTCTGAACGAGGTGACCGTGGGCTGTGTCGTCCAGTCATCTTTCCCTCTGTGTGTTCGCTGCTGCGTGCGTGCCAGGCTTGGGTCACCTGGCCCCTGTGGGAGAGGCTGGGAGCGTGTCCATGCCGCTTACTGAAGCCCGTGTCTTTGCTCTGCCAGCTCCACTGGTCAGCAGCTTCAGTGTGTGCTGGACACACAGTTCCAACAATTCCAAGTGCTTCTGTGACATCACATTACTTCCCTCCTCACGCTCAGCGTCAGAGTGACTCGTGCTAAGCCTCATGTGAGGACTGACTTAAATGCAGGTGGACGAACCTTAGTCACAGGCTCATTTTTAAAGATAACTGCCTGGAGTTCAATGTGGGTGTTTTTCCTGACAGCGTATAGAAGGGAAGATAAGCTCAGAGAGATGAGAGCTGATGCATCTGTGATTCATAATAAAAATCTACACTTGCCATCTCTGTGCACACGTTTTCAGCAGCAGTTTCTGAGGGCGAAAATCATGGCGAGGTCAGGGTCTCTCTCAGAGCGTGCGCTGGGTGATGTGGGCTTGGCCCTCCAGGTACGCTCTCCACCGCGCCCACCGTCCTCAGCCTGTGGGGGCTGGGCATCAACGCAGACTGTGGGAGGCATCCATGGGCTCCTTTGTCCCCAGGCTGAGTTGGGAGCAGCCCATGGGAGGCCCCTATGGGATAACAGAGGGCTGGAGACTGAGGTCAAGGGACCAGTTCCCCAGCTCTCTCCTTGAGGGTTGGTTGTTGCCCTTACCGAAGATCAGAAACTCTGTGATGGGCCCTCACCTTACAGTTAGCTGTCTAACTTGCAGTGACCCTTCATCCTTATGCTCCTTCCGGACTAAGCCAGCACTGTCCTGGACCGGGGTAAAGCATAGCGCCATGTTGGATTTCCATAATTCCTGCCCACACATTCCTAGGGTCTCCTCATTCAGCTCCTCAGATTCCCCCAATTTAAGTATGCTATTTTTTTCCTGCCTGGAATCTGTCTTACACAGTGGTTACTTGAGGAATGTGAGAATAGGTTTTTGTGGGGCGCCTGGGTGGCTCAGTCGTTAGGCTTCTGCTTTCGGCTCAGGTCATGATCCCAGGGTCCTGGGATCGAGTCCCGCACTGGGCTCCCTGCTTGACAGGGAGTCTGCGTGTCCCTCTCCCTCTGCCTCTCTCCCGGCTTGGGCTCTCTCTCTCTCAAATAAATAAATAAAATCTTAAAAAAAAGGAATAGGTTTGTGTATGTGCAGCCCTTTGACAGTTTCTGTTAATAGAAGCAAACCATTTAAACCTCTTTTTTTGATGAGGTAATTGGGATATATTTTGCTTGTATTACACATAAACTTTTTAGTATTCTTGAGAATACTCTATTAAAATAGATCAAAATAGATGCATGTGCCCAGAGAGCTACTGAAGAACGTTTCAAAATAACCCACAAACTGGAGGCTCACAAGAAACTGACATTTCAGACTTAGTTATTTTATAAAGAATCTGTAACTGTTTCATTATTTACTCCTGTTTTCATCCTCTCACAGGGTCAGGTTTCTAATTTATAAAAGCAAAATATCAATTGGTGATAAAAATAAAGAAAAAATATGTAACATACACAAGACATGCTGGCTCCCAACGAAAGTGACAAACAGTTCGGGCATCAGCTGTCACTCGTCGGACTCGGCAGCGGTGTGACTCGTGACACATTCATGTGATTTGTGTGACACATTCGTGTGACACATTCGTGTGACTTGTGTGACATTCGTGTGATTCGTGTAACACATTCGTGTGATTCGTGTGACTCGTGACACATTCGTGTGATTCGAGTGACTCGTGTGACACATTCGTGTGACTCGTGTGACACGTTCGTGTGATTCATGTGACACGTTCATGTGACACATTCATGTGATTTGTGTGACTCGTGACACATTCGTGTGATTTGTGTGACTCGTGACACATTTGTGTGACTCGTGTGACATTCGTGTGACTTGTGTGACACATTTGTGTGATTCGAGTGATTTGTGTGACACATTCGTGTGACTTGTGTGACACATTCATGTGATTCGAGTGATTCGTGCGACACATTCGTGTGATTCGTGTGACTCGTGACACATTTGTGTGACTTGTGACACATTTGTGTGACTTGTGTGACACATTCATGTGATTCGTGTGACACATTCGTGACTCATGTGACATATCGTGTGATTTGAGTGACTCGTGTGACACATTCGTGTGATTCGAGTGACTCGTGTGACACATTCATGTGATTCGAGTGACTCGTGTGACACATTCGTGTGATTCGTGTGACTGATCACCCAGAAGGACAGTGTTGGATGGGACGAGACGCCTCCTGGGGGAAAATGGAAGCTGATTGAGTCAAAATCAAGACTTGCTCTCTCAAAATCCCTCTGGAAGTCACAGGATTTGGTAATACATTGTGAACATGGGTGGTTATGCTCTGTGTGGGGTGTGAAGGACAGGAGGAGAGAGCAGGAAAGGTGACAGGAAAGGACAAGAAAATCTCCACTTCTGGATTGAGGCAAGTCACAAGGATGCCATTAAAAAGATATGCCTTTCAATTTCCTCTGTCCCTATTAAGCTTGATGCTAATTTGAAAGGAATATGCCGCGTTAAACATACAGCAGGACACACTGAGGCTCAACCTCTGTTTTCGTTTGTAGGGTTGTATTTGCTGTTGGCTTAATGGGAACAAATGGGCTCCAGGCTTTGAACTTTATTCCTTTAATATTTTGCAATGTGCCTTTCTTCTAAGCACTGGGGATCTCCTGGTGAATAAGGCCAAACAATCCTTGCTCTCCTGGGACAGAGAAAACCACTCTCATTGTTTACTGCTCCTCAACCCTGAAGGGGCAGCCAGGGGTGTGTGTGGCCAGGGAGGAAGCAGACAACGTAAACACAGTGTCATGGTTATAAAATTAGAATAAAAGTACTTTTATCCTTCATCCTCCTAAAGTGGTTGCAAAATTGCTAGTTGTGTTGACTGTTAATCTCTAAGTACTCAAGTCTAATTTTTCCCATGGATAATTGTGCAGATAATAAAACATATGCTCTGGAATTCCCTTCATTTTCACCTTCTGGCTTACATCTGACTGTCCACTATGGTGGCTCTTCCATGCTGCGTGGATAGTTACACGCCACTTACATTTTTCACATGTCTGCTTGAGTAGAATTGTGCTTTAATTTTAAAATTTCAAGGGTTTTTGAAGCAAAAAAAAATAAAAAGTTAAGCTACGTACTTAATATAAAGCTTAGTTTGTATAAGAGCAGTTCCATTTGGTAAGAGCACATTATACTTGAACAGAAAATAGAGGAATTACTACACATGCTCTGGGCTCAAAGCACACAGTCCAGTCGACTCAGAAGCTAATTTGCATTGCCGGCATTTTCAATAGAGATGGATTATTCCATCTCTCACTATCTGGGGTAACAGGCAATATTTCGCCAGCAAAAAGAATCAGGAAAATGAGGGATGTAAAAACTGTTGATTTTCATCACCTAATCAATATTTGAGTACCAAGGAGGCAGTGGCTCATTACTTTCCTTCCTAGAACTGGTATTTATGTATTGTGATAAAACAAATTTTTAAAATACAGACATGAAAATGTAGGTTAGTAAGCATCCAGTCATGCTACATATGACTAAATGGATGAAGAGAAATTCTTAATAAATATTTTTCTTAAATAGAAGAACTGACTTGGCAAAAATGTGCCCTTTAGCACATCTAGTAGATGGTTTTACTAGGTTTCTTTGCAGTTAATGTACAGTTCTACAATACAGCCTTAGAAAACCCATTCTCAGAGGGGTAATATAATCCAGCAGCATTGAACATCTTTCTTGAAAGTCTTAAAATGTGTATTCCTTGAGAAGTTGTTTTACACATTTTGCTTTTGCATTTGAAAGGCAGGGATTAAGCAAGACCACTTGTGACAAAATACCATACATAGAGCCTTTTCAGGCTACAGTTCAGGGAGTCCGAGGCAGCAAAGTATGCATCTTGTTTGGTCACCTTGCTGGCAGCCCTCCCTTTATCTCACCGCCCCTGCAAGGAGGACTGCCTGCCTTGTGTGTGCAGTGGTCATCTTCCTCAAAGCAACCTCAAATGCCTCTCTCAGCGTTCTGTATTGGTCTCCCCTGTCGACAGAGTGCCCAAGAGATGATGAAAATCCAGGCCTTTTCATAAAAACGTATCTGACATGTATGTCACTCCAATGGATTAATGTTAGTGCTTGCAACGAGGAGATGCTTTAAAACTGAAGGAAGCATTCTCTGTGGAAATGTTTTTGCTGTTTCCTCAAAAGAACGGAATCTATAGGTATGAAAGTCATAATAGTCCAGAAGGAAAATGGGACATATCCTTAGGAATAGTGGCTTGCCAGGGTTGAACCTGCCATTTATTCAGATAAACAGGCATTCAAGTCATAAATTGGTATTTTAAAATTTTAGAATTAAAGATGTCACAACTCTAACTCAGTGTAAATTTAGAGGTGTTATGTGAATGAATAAAACTCTGGAAACCAGATTAAAAATTGAGATATGAGTAAAGTTACTGATAATAATTTTTCTTTCTTTAAAAAGACAAGTCACTCAATCTGCATTGCAGTCCTTGCTTTTCCATGGGTTTTCCACTTGAGTAAGGCTGAGAACTGATAAAGTTGTGGTCTTCTTGTTCATAGAAATGCATATTCCTGCGGCTGTAAAAAAACAATGAAGCCCAAAGTTAGGCACTTTCCACATTTGTAATTTCAGTTGACCCTGGAAAGGTCCTGTGACATGGGCTGGAGTAATTATTTCACCCATTCTTATAGAAGAAAAAGAACAAAACAGACTTGGTTCTTGGTCTTTTGGTAATTGGTACTAATTTGTGTCCATTTTGTGCTTTTTTGGTTTTGTTTTAATAGCATGAGAACTTTTCCCCCACATCCTCACTCCCAGTACTTTCATCTCACTTTTATAAATCCCCTCATCTTAGCTCTTTTCTCCTTTGATTTTAGTTTTTCTTTTTCAGCACATTGCTCATGTTCAGCAGACGCTTCCCCTCCCCCTCAGGTTTGACGTTCCTCTGGCTCACAGCAGCAGCTAAGGGGGCAATATGTGGGGAGGCAGGACTGGAGGGGGTTCTTAGAAGCCAGAAGAGTGACAGAGAGAAGGGGCGGGGCTTCAGAATCTCAGAAGGAAGGTGATGGATGGCTGCTTTGTGACAAGTCTCGGTGACCTCTTCGCAGTTCTACCTCATACATTCTGTTAACTCAGAAATAATGCCGCTCTTCTAAAAACTCACCTCCAAGAATCACCTTTTGCCAATACTGACATTAACAAATTCTTCTGAGGGAAAATTGCACTCTTTTAAGAAAGACATTGGAATTAATACTTATTTTTTTAATGGAAAAGAATATCTACTAAGGATCACCAGCTTTTTGAGGAAAAACTCTGATATAAAATACAGAGTACAAAATATTCATTGAAAATCAGTATAGGGGCGCCAGGGTGGCTGAGTCAGTTAAGCGGTTAAGCATCTGCCTTTGGCTTGGGTCATGATCTCGGGGTCCTGGGATCGAGCCCCGTGTCAGGCTCCCGCCCAGTGGGGAGTCTGCTTCTCCTTCTCCCTCTGTCCCTCCCCACCCCCACTCCTGCTCTCTCTCTCTCAAATAAATAAATAAAATCTTTAAAAATTAATTAATAAATAAAAAAATAAAAAGCAGCGTAGGAGTAAATTCTCTGAATTGTTCTGATCTGTGTAGAGTCTTTATTACTAATGTCTCTGGATTTAGATAAGAGAAGATAATGTGTCTTTGAAAGCAGCAAAGGTGTTATAAAGAACAAAAAGATGAGAATTAAAAACATAATAGCAGAGAAAAACTTTCAAAACACATATTAGAGGATAAAGTTAAAGAAATGTCCAGAGTCTGTGAATTGTGTAAGACTGATGAACCACAGACCTGTACCTCTGAAACAAATCATACATTATATGTTAAAAAAAAAAGAAGAACATAGCAGGAAGGGAAAAATGAAGGGGGGGAAAGCGGAGGGGGAGATGAACCATGAGAGATGATGGACTCTGAAAAACAAACTGAGGGTTCTAGAGGGGAGGGGGGTGGGGGGATGGGTTAGCCTGGTGATGGGTATTAAGGAGGGCACGTACTGAATGGAGCACTGGGTGTTATATGCAAACAATGAATCATGGAACACTACATCAAAAACTAATGATGTAATGTATGGTGATTAACATAACATAATAAAAGAAAATTAAAAAAAAAATGTCCAGAGTATAATGCAAAAAACAAAAACAAAAAAAGAAAACACAAAACCAACCAAACAAAAAAAATACAGAATTAACTGGAAAATCAGAAAGAAAAAATAAGAAAATTAAATAGTAATCCCAGAATGTCCAGCATCCAAAAGGAGTCCTAGAAACAACACTGACAGCCAGAAACAAAATTATCAGGGACATGAGTCAAAAATATTTCTCAGAAAAATAAAAAATATTTCTAAGAAAAGGCCACATGTTTCCAGATGAAAAGATTTACTGGGTGCACAGAACCATGGAGGGAAAGAGATTCCCTCTAATAAAAAATTATGTAACTTTAGGGTAGCAGAGGCAAAGAGACTATCCAGAATCATATTTCCCAATAACAACTGCAAAAACTAGAATCTAACAGAACAATTCTTTCAAAGTTATTGTCAACCTAGAATTCTCTACCTAGCCAAACTACCAATAAGATTGTTGATAATACAAAGTCATTTTTAGACATGCAACATCTGAAGAAGTCTGCCTCCCATGCGTACTTTCGCAGTCAGCTCCTGGAGCATGGGCAGAACTAAGAGAGAGGAGGTTCTGGGATACAGTACACAAAGAACCCAACACAAAAGCAAAGCGAAGAGAATCCTTGGGAGGATGCCAAAAGGAAGATCCAAAGACAACATACATTCGAGTCTAGACTGCATCCGGGTATAGGTTAGCAGATATTCTTCAAGAAGCTAAAATTCAAAAAACACATAGTATGTTGGACGAGTTTAAAGAAGATACAGATTGAAGGAGAGTAGAGTTTTGTTGAATTAGTCATAAGTACACAGAACATGAAGTGTATGAATACGGAAAGAGAATTTTTAACTACTGGGTTTCAGGACACAGGGGGAAGTGAGGAAAGACACCATGGTGTGCTGCTTGTCACGGCCGGGACTAGCCCCGCATTATCCGAGCATCATAGTTACCTGGCAAGACTTACGCTGTAACTATGGAATAACAGGGGCCGTGAAGTGTGTTTATGTGTGTCCATGTGGGTGTGTGTGCGAGGGGAGGGAGATTGTGAAAGTGAGATAAATGCTCAGCTTTGGTGGGAAGTCTACAGATAATGACAAACTTGGAAAATCAGAAATCACAATATTACTAAGTTATATGGATATAAGGATTGAAATTATAAAATAATCAGCTAAAATAGTTGATAATATTGCCTCTGTGGATCAGGAAGAGGGGAAAATGAAGAACAGAGGGTTGCTGTTTTTTTATAACATGCTTATAGAGTCCTTAAATTGTGCACATGCATAACTTTGATAAAACTAAAAATGGAATTGAAAACAAAGCAATAGCTAAAGAAATCAAAATGTAGAAATAATTCCCTTATTACTTAACAAAGGTTCCTTATACAGTATCTAAAGACCCACTTTTTTTTTTTTTGAAAGATCTGAGTTCATTACAATGCAGTTGACTAGAAAACCCAGGTGTATCTGTGATACACAACACTTCAGTAATTAGAATGTCAAGAGATGACCTTATATCACGATACATGAAAACTTTAGAAATTTCATGTACTTTCTGGAACACACATAGCATTTACCCATACAGTATAACTCAACATTTATCATTGGTTTGACAATGTTTCTCATGTAACTTAACATACCAAATAAACAAGCCTAATTAGCCAAAATGACTTCAATTATATCAAATCTTGGGAAGTTTGTTAAAAACCTCAGAAGGGTTTAAAGCACATGCCTAGATCATTACACAGCTTAATATTTAGTTCTCTATTTACCCAAGGTGGCAATAAGAGTTTCTACAGAAAGTTATATAGTTGTTAGCAAAACTTAGCCCCTTTAATAATGAGAAATTTTAACTTTCATAAGTGATCAAAGACCTGATAAAGACAAAAATATAGAAACTTTGGCTTTCTGGGTAGATAAAAGAAAGAAGAAACTTTGTTTATAATTTCTTATCAAAAACAGACCAATAATCCAAGAAAACTTTGTCTCTCGAACGGAAAAGCCAAATCTCAATCTTACACTAGTGTAGTTTTATTTTTATTTATTTATTTTTATTTATTTATTTTTATTTACGTTCAGTTAGCCAGCATATAGTACATCATAAGTTTTTGTTGTAGTGTTCAATGATTCATTAGTTGCTTATAACACCCCGTGCTCATCACATCATGTGCCCTCCTTAATACCCATCACCTCACTACCCCATCCCCCCACCCCCTTCCCCTCTAAAACCCTCAGTTTGTTTCCCGGGGTCCATAGTCTCTCATGGCTTGTCTCTCCCTCTGATTTCTTCCCGTTCAGTTTTCCCTCCCTTCCCCTATGCCCTATGGTCCTCCATGCTATTCCTTATGTTCCACATATGAGTGAAACCATATGATAATTGTCTTTCTCTGCTTGACTTATTTCACTTAGCATAATCCCCTCCAGTTCCATCCATGTTGATGCAAATGGTAGGTATTCATCCTTTCTGATGGCTGAGTAATATTCCATTGTATATATGAACCACATCTTCTTTATCCATTCATCTGTTGAAGGACATCTCGACTCCTTCCACAGTTTGGCTGTTGTGGACATTGCTGCTATGAACACTGGGGTGCAGGTGTCCCTTCTTTTCACTACATCTGTATCTTTGGGGTAAATACCTAACAATGCAATTGCTGGGTCACAGAGTAGCTCTATTTTTAACGTAAAGACCCACTTTAAAAATTACTGGAATTGTGGCATATGTCTAGCCATTGGCCCTTGACATCATTTTTAATTTATTTTTATTTTTTTATTTTTAAAGATTTTATTTATTTACTTTAGAGAGAGAGAACGGGGGGTGGGGAGCAGAGGGAGAGGGATGTGCTCCTCAGTGAGGAGCATAGAGCTTGATGCAGAGCTCAGTCTCACAACTCTGAGATCATGACCTGAGCCAAAATCAAGAGTCAGATGCTTAACTGACTGAGCCCCCACGTGCCCCCCTGGACATCATTTTTTAAATTTACGAAGTTGTCTCTTTAATAAAACATCGGCTTGGTTACTTTTGAAGAGACCATGGATGGCTGAAGGGCTTAGTGTTGAGCGAGTCTATGGAAAACACTGGTGAAAATGGCAGCATACTCTTTGAGCTCCTTAGAGAACCATAATCCATTTCTGAGTTGCTGACGTCTTGCTACTTCTTTGGCCACCACACTACGATAGACAAGAGATTTGGTATCGAGATGGATAAGGACTCATAGAAAAAGATAATTAGGCCCCTTGGAGAGGAGGATCGTTTATGGGGTCTTTGGACTTTAAGTCCCAAAGTTCTCTTCCTACTGGGAAATTTGTGACAGTCTTTTGAGGGATGGCTCTATAAACATTTATAAAGAGAGGAAACATCTATCACATCTATCATCAATCACACCTTTTTCCTTCTCTTCAGCCTCTCACCTTCCTAACATGGCCCTTCCTTGTTCTGCAGGGAATTGCCCATTTGAGTCTCTGGTTGGTGATAGTGATAAGGATTGAGCCTTAAACTTTAAGACATAAAGTTATAAATCAATAAGGAAAAGAAGGCATCACTTTCTCGTATCCCACACTGAAGGCTTACGTTGAAGTCTAGCCACCTCCTTGAACACTGTCTCCATCACAGAAGTGTTCTTTTCCACCTACGCCTTAATCACCCTGTTTTCATTTCCAGTGATTTTTACACCTTGTAGAGTCCAGGTCCTATTAATGAAACCTGTGCTGTAGCATTTGGTTGATCCCTCCTCTGGAGAAGCTCTCTACCTGCACCCAACCTCTGTCCCACACTCCCAACACACCCTCGCCTGAGTCTTACTCATCCTTCCGTGTTTAGCCTATAACTTTCTCCTGGAAGCATTGCTAGATGACCCTGCTCTGGGTTTATCATGACAAACAGCTGATAACAAGGCACTGTGCTGATTCCCAATTTCTCCCAAGACTATAAGATTTGTAAGGGCAGAAAAGTTTTCTTTTCTCACCATTGGTTTTCCTGGGCCTTACCCTCTGTGATTGAAACACACCTATTAATCCCGATGTGAATGGCACAGAGAGATTGTGGGAATTGCCAGAGTCTCCACCCCAAATGGAAACATTAAAATCTGCAAAGTGCTTGGCTTTCTTAAAGGAGAAGCTCTTGGAATCCATTAACAAATAAACGCATCTTCATTTATATTGTAGTTGGTCTAGAGACGATGAGACAACATCTAATGTACTTGAGGGTTGCATTAGATGAATGGCAGGTCATTTGGCACAGTAAAATGCTCTTAATAGGATTTGTTCCCAATCTTTCTATTTTATTACAGCCGAGACACCGACAATAGGCTGGCCCACCGGCGGCAGACGATTCTCCGCGAGAAGGGGAGAAGGTTAGCTAACCGGGGACCAGCATACATGTTTAATGATCGCTCAACAAGCTTATCTGCTGAGGAGGAACGTTTTTTAGATGCTGCTGAATATGGCAACATCCCGGTGGTGAGGAAGATGTTAGAAGAATGTCTCTCGCTGAATGTCAACTGTGTGGATTACATGGGCCAGAATGCCCTGCAGTTGGCAGTGGCCAATGAGCATCTGGAAATCACAGAACTGCTTCTCAAGAAAGAAAACCTGTCTCGTGTTGGGGACGCCTTGCTTCTCGCTATTAGTAAAGGTTACGTTCGGATTGTGGAAGCCATTCTCAGTCATCCAGCTTTTGCAGAAGGCAAGAGGCTAGCCACCAGCCCCAGCCAGTCTGAACTCCAGCAAGACGACTTTTATGCCTATGATGAAGACGGGACACGGTTCTCTCATGATGTGACGCCCATCATTCTGGCTGCCCACTGCCAGGAATACGAAATCGTGCACACCCTCTTGCGGAAAGGCGCTCGGATTGAACGGCCTCACGATTACTTCTGCAAGTGCAGTGAGTGCAACCAGAAACAGAAGCACGACTCCTTCAGTCACTCCAGATCGAGGATTAATGCCTACAAGGGCCTGGCAAGTCCAGCGTACCTGTCCCTGTCTAGCGAGGACCCCGTCATGACCGCTTTAGAGCTGAGCAACGAGCTGGCGGTGTTGGCCAACATTGAGAAGGAGTTCAAGGTAGGTCCTGGACGTGAGGGCTTCACTCCCCAGAGCTGGAGTCCAGGGTATTTGTAAGCTTCCATTGGGTGCTCAGTTAGTCACTGTGGTTGGAAATAACTATGTGTTTTCTGAACAAGCTCTGTTATAATGAAATGTAGTAAAACTTGTGATCACTACCATTTAGAGATGCTCTACTGTAGACGCTTTACCTTTGTTATGTCTAATTCTCATCACAGCCTTGAGAAGATACTAGTTGCTTTTCAGATGATAAGATGGAGGCATAGAAAGGTGATTAAGGCCCAAGACCAACGACTGGTAGTTGGCGGAGCTGGGATCAGAATCTGGGTGTGCTGTACTCCAGAGCTGGGTTCCATCTCCCGTGGGACCGTGTCTGGGTTCAGAGCACAGTGGGAGGTGCTGTTGAGGCCAGAAAGACGAGTGAGCGGAAGGAAGTCATGGTGTGACCGGGGGACACATGCACCCAGAAGTAGGTACACTACAGAGAGAAAGCACTGCATGAGCTCTGCAAGTCCAGAGAGAGCAGCGTTCAGTTCGGATTAGTTCTCAGGGAAGTTACAGGTACGATGGCCTGTCAGCGGCTTAGGGCAGAACGCATAGGATTCGGGGATGCCGAGGAGGGAAGAGCTACTTCAGAACAAGGTAACAGCAAAAACAGAAGTTTGTAGCTTCGAAAGAGGTCGTCACTCAGAAGGAACGTTGGGGAGTGTTTCTATAAAGGGTACGTGGAGAGAACTGCCACATGCCACTTGGTCCGCATGCTTGTGCTGCCCCAGAGGGGATGAAAGCCCGGATTCCCAGCCCGATCTCCGCCGTCTGTCATCTCTCTCCAGCTCAGAGGCTGTCAGGCAAACACTCACCTCTAATTTACTAATGTGTGGTGCGGCCCAGAATTAACCCACCAGCCTCACTGTCTCTTGCAAGGCTGTACTTTGCACATGCAGTGTAAACTTGTTTAATCTCACTAAACCTCAGTTTTCTCATTCGTAAAATGGAAATAATAACAGCACCTACCTCACAGAATGGTTTTAACCTATCTGAGATCACAAGACTAAACAATGGAAGATCTGTGATTGGATTACAGGGATATTTACGTGTAAAAGCCCCAGCCCGTAGCCACTCTACTGGATAGTGAACCTGGGGAACATACCCGCTTGCAGACTTCATGATCTTCCCCAGGACCCTAATTGACTATTGCATGAAAAGGGTAAAACTGTTTCCTTGTGACTGTGCATACTATCTGACCAGATAGACAGTTTGGAAGTAGCGTGAGCTGTTCTCAGTTAAGCATAATGTGTTTTGTCAAGTTGCCCTTAGAGAACCTGTTTGCACCTGAGTTAGCAAGGGTCGCCTGTGTAGACGTCACTAACCTGTAATGGAAGGCCACTTGGCGTGATTTACAGAGAGGAGCCCAAGTAGGTGCTTCATACTTATAGACTTCCCCCAAATATCACCTTACTGACTAACATCCAGAGCCACTCGTAGTCCAGCGTCTTCCTCTCCTGATTCTTTCTAGGGGTATTTCCATCCAAGCACACCAGTGGTTTCAGGATGGAGGAGACAACTAGCAAAGCTGTGTCTCCAAGAGTAATCTGCCGCTCAGGCTGTGTGACCTCAGGGGACCTTAGATTTTTGATGTGCAAAATGGGAATAGTATTGGCCCTACCTGCTTCCCAGGTCTTCAAAGATCAAAATAGAAAAACATTCTACGGGGCTCCTGGGAGGCTCAGTTGGTGAAGTGTCTGCCTTCTGCTCAGGTCATGATCCCCGGGTCCTGGGATCGGCCCTGCGTCGGGCTCCCTGCTCCTCGGGGAGCCTGCTTCTCCCTCTGCCACTCCCCCTGCTTGTGTGCTCTCTCTCTCTGTCAAATAAATAAATAAAATCTTTAAAAAAAAAAAGAAAAGCATTCTACAAAGAAGAGACAAAGTGGCATAATTCTTAAAGGCAAAGAGTTTGGGGCCAAATAGAGCTGGATTTAAAGCCTGATTTTGATACCAAGTGTCTGCATTGGACACATTATTTAACCACACTATTTAACCAAACTAAGCAAGGTGACTATGAAGATTACAGGACATAATGGAATCCATTTGCAATGCAACAGACTCGAGTTCGTAGGTTTTCTTGATTAACGTTGGGCTATAAATGGCCTCATTTCAATGGAAGAGAAAAACCAGGGAGGAAGTATTAGAAAGACCTGAATGAAGATATTAATGCCTGGTATATATAAGTTAGAGTTTTTTTAACTGAAATGTGGTTGACACGCAGTGTTCCATTAGTTTCAGGTGTACAGCCCAGTGATTCAACAAGTCTGTATGTTTTGGTGTCGTGTGTCACCACACAACACTATTACAAGACCACTGACTGTATTCCCTGTGCTGTGCTTTTAATCCCGTGAACCGTTCATTCCATAACTGAAAGCCTGACCTCCACTCCCCTCCATCCATTTTGCCCAGCCCCCTGCCTCTCTGGCAATCATCCCTCTGTTCTCTATTTATGGGTCTGTTTCTGCTTTGTTTTGTTTCTTAAATTTCATATTTGAGTGAAATCATACAGTATTTGTCTTTCACTGTCTGACTTATTTCATTTAGCATAATACCCTCTAGGTCCATCCCTGTTGTTGCAAATGGCAAGATCTCACTCTTTTTCACGGCGGAGTAATATTCCATTGTGTGTATATACCACTTCTTCCTCATCCATTCACCTGTCATTGGGCACTTAGACCGCCTCCATATCTTGGCTGTTGTAAATAATGCTGCAATAAACAAGGGGTGCATGTATCTTTTCAAATTAGTGTATTCACTTTTCTTTGGGTAAATATCCAGTAGTGGCATTACTATATCCTATGGTATTTCTACTTTGAATTTTTTGGAAAGATTTATGTGAGAGAGGCCGGGGGCAGGGGGGCATGCGCATGTGTGCTAGAGCAGGGGGAGGGGCAGAGGGAGAGGGAGAGAATCTCAAGCAGATCCCCTCGTTGAGCACAGAGCCTGACAAGGGGCTCAATCCCAAGACCCTGAGATCACGACCTGAGCCGAAACCAAGAGTCTCTTGCTTAACCCACTAAGCCACCAGGTGCCCCTTAATTTTTTGAGGAGCCTTCAGACTGTTTTCCATAGCATCTGTACCAATTTATATTCCCACCGACAGTACATGCAAGTTCCCTTTTTTCTATAATCTTGGCAGCATGTTATTTCTTATCTTTTTTATTTTAGCCATTCTCACAGATGTAAGGTGGTATCTCATTGTGGTTTTGACTTGGATTCTCTGATGAATAGTAATGTTGAGTATGTTTTCAAGATGTAAATTTTTGATGACTATGATCTACACTTCCTAATCTTCCCAACATAATATTAGGTCATCAGCAATAAATTATAACAAAAACATTTTCTTAAATTTTCTTTTCTCCAAAGAGAAGAATCTTGGTTTTCAGGCTTTATATTAGATCTTCTCTTTTGACCCTGATTTTGGTACATAAAGTTCCTCGATAGTGATTTATTAAATAGATAAATGACATGTTTGCTTTTCTCTGAAACCTCTCCAAATGTCCTGTGTTTCTCAAGTTTACCAACATAGTTTACAAGATCTTCCAAAAGATCTATCATATGTGGGTTATGTGCTTACTGATGAAACCATGAACATAAGAAATACTATGTATGCAAAGTACCATGATCAGGCTGAGGGAAAGTTGCTTACTTTGTATTTTTCCTGAACCCACATGTGAGTTTGGCAGGTTACATGACTTTTTGTTAGCTTTGATTATGTTTTAGACAAATCTCCTTTCTTTGGATATGGAGAAAATCTTTATGGTGCTAAGATATTTCAGAAATCCCTCAGCAGAACAGCAATTAAAGCACATTAAAAGAACAGTAAACCAAAAGAGAGTATTTTTCTGTTTGTTTTCTCTACAAACCATCAAGTCACTGATAAATCTCACTGCGTAGCATAGTAAGCGTAGTACTTCTCTGTTATTGATTTTTCCTTTGCTTTGTCTTTCCTAGAATGACTACAAAAAACTGTCAATGCAGTGCAAAGATTTTGTTGTTGGACTCCTTGATCTGTGCAGAAATACTGAAGAAGTGGAGGCCATCCTGAATGGGGATGTTGAAGTGTGCCACAGTGGGGGAGATCACGGTCGTCCAAATCTAAGCCGTCTAAAACTAGCCATTAAATATGAAGTAAAAAAAGTAAGGTCAGGCTTAAAGCCCCATTTGCATTATTTCCATTTTTCTTGGTGCCATGTAAGGATGAAGGGCTTCCATGATTAGCTTGAGCTGGCTTTTTCTAATATACAGGTGCACAAGGCAGGTTCTCTCAGCAATCCCAAGAGCCTAGCTGTGAGTCATTTTAATCTACTCGACATGCCAGTCTTTGAAATCTAGACTTGTTTATGCCGTGATTGTCGCTTTCCTTTCCCTAACTAATGATATAAAAATGACAGCGTGTGTCCAGATTATAAGGTATTGGTTATAGGGGAGGAACATCAGTGTTTGAGATCCAGTGCCATTTCCCATTTGTTGATGTGTTCCTGCTCGGGACCTGAGCCCTCAGACCCCTCTAACAACACTATTTGTGGAATACTTTCCATCTCTGTCTTCACAGAATGTCCCCATTCGTGATTGCTTTCTTAGGTTAGGTATCTTTATAAAAACAGTTTTTAAGGATGGGTTCTATAAAAAAAAGTCTATGTAGACTTTTTTATTATATAATAAAATAGTCTAATAAAAGTCATATATGCTTACGGTAAGTTTTCAAGCAGTATAGACGTGCCCACTTTTTCTCTTCCCAATTCTTTTTTTTTTTTTTTAAGATATTACTTTTTTTAAAAGGTTTTATTTATTTATTTGACAGAGAGAGACACAGCGCGAGAGGGAACACAAGCAGGGGGAGTGGGAGAGGGAGAAGCAGGCTTCCCGCAGAGCAGGGAGCCCGATGCGGGGCTCCATCCCAGGACCCTGGGATCATGACCTGAGCCGAAGGCAGATACTTAATGACTGAGCCACCCAGGCACCCCTAAGATTTTACTTTTAAGTAATTTCTACACCCAACGTGGGATGAACTCATAGCCCCAAGATTAAGAATCGCACGCTCTAGGGACTGAGCCCGCCAGGTGCCCTTCTATATTCCCAGTTCTTTTTTTTTTTTTAAAGATTTTATTTATTTATGTGACAGGGAGAGACACAGTGAGAGAGGGAACACAAGCAGGGGAGTGGGAGAGGGAGAAGCAGGCTTCCCGCAGAGCAGGGAGCCCGATGTGGGGCTCGATCCCAGGACCCTGGGATCAT
Organism: Phoca vitulina; assembly: GCF_004348235.1. NCBI lineage: Eukaryota > Metazoa > Chordata > Mammalia > Carnivora > Phocidae > Phoca > Phoca vitulina. The sequence goes on along the minus strand of NW_022589741.1, from coordinate 73,642 downwards.
GACCTGAGCCGAAGGCAGATGCTTAACCGACTGAGCCACCCAGGCGCCCCTATATTCCCAGTTCTTAATGGAGAGTAGTTAATCACTATTATATTCCTCTCCACAAATTTATATCTTGAACATCTTCACATTTCAGTAAATAAGCATCCATCTCATCTTTTCAAAGGCTGTGTTGTTATATTATTATTTCATTTAATCTGCTTACTATTTAAGAGTTAATTTTTTGGGCGCCTGGGTGGCTCAGTCGTTAAGCGTCTGCCTTCGGCTCAGGTCATGATCCCGGGGTCCTGGGATCGAGCCCCGCATTGGGCTCCCTGCTCCGCAGGAAGCCTGCTTCTCCCTCTCCCACTCCCCCAGCTTGTGTTCCCTCTCTCACTATCTCTCTCTGTCAAATAAATAAATTTAAAAAATCTTTAAAAAAAAAAAAAAAAAGAGTTAATTTTTTTCAGGTTTTTGTTAATTCAAAATATTTGCCAAGTTTCCCTTCAGAAAAAGTGTACCAGTTTATATACATGCCAACAGTGTATCAGAGGGCTTATTTTTTTCTACTCAAAATGCGTGTTATTAAATCTTACCATTCTGAGAAGATATACATTGTATCATGTTTTAATTATCTTCAAGGTTAACCATCCTTAAGCACTGGTAGTCCCTTTATCTAACCTTTCAATATTTTTTATCAATTTTTATTTCACATTGTTGCTTTTTGTCTATCAAATAATGTTGCCCTCTGTCATATGTGACATTCATTTATAAAAAGTAAATATGCGAGAATAGAAAATTTTTGAAAAAAAAAACCAGGTAGAATTTAATTATAAAGTTTTCTTAATTGAAAGAGTTTATGGCACAGGAATGAAAATATATCAATGGAATAGAATAGGCAGTCCAGAAATGGGCCCATATACAAATGGGAATAAGTAGGTGTAGCATTGTAGGTCTGCAGAAAAGGTGGCGTGCTTTTTTAAAGTATTTAAATATCTGGGCCAGTAGGATGTTTACACCACTCTTTCAAGATGGAAAAAAACATATGAGTCCTTGTGCAAAGCATTGATGAACCTTTTTATAATATTAAATTTCAGAAATTTTTCTATGCTTTCAAAGAAAGCCCATTAGTCATAAAGGAAGAGTTTGATAAATTGGAATTTTCAAATTTATATGATATGTGTTAGAACCTCCTGCCGTCTTGCTTGATGCCTGTCAACTGGATGTTTTATGTTTGTTCTTTCTCTAACAATATTTTTTGTCAGGGACCACAGAGCAAAATACTAGAACACAAGGAAGGAGTTTCTGAACTTTTCTCTAATGAAACTATTAAATGATCTGTTGCTTCCCTGCTAGTTTGTAGCTCATCCAAACTGTCAGCAGCAGCTTCTGTCCATCTGGTACGAGAACCTGTCCGGTCTACGGCAGCAAACGATGGCAGTGAAGTTTCTGGTGGTCCTCGGGGTGGCTGTCGGATTGCCCTTCCTGGCTCTCATCTACTGGTTTGCTCCGTGCAGCAAGGTACATCTGTGAAGCCTGCCCGTGCGCCGTCCCCCCGACGTCTGTCCAGCTGTGTAGGTCCGAGCCAGCTGAGCAGGGAGAATTCTAACTCCCGCATGAAAATTTCATGGAAGCCACAGCTGGGCTGAAATCATATTATTATTTTTAATATTACAAAAATAACATCTATTTGCTATAGGAAATAGAGGGGGAAAATGGATAGAAAATTAACCCATAATACCACCACTGCTGAGTTGAGAAAGGGTACCGAGTTACTGTTCAGTATATTTCTTTCCATCCCCTCTGTAGGTGTGTCTATTCATATATATCTATAAATTTTAATGAGGTCATAGTGTGCATTGAGCAGATATTTCAAATATAATCCTAAAAGATAAATTTTTTTTTGTCTTTTATTCCTCCTCTGGCAAAGTTTGAGATGAAAGTTCTTTTTCTTGTATTTATTTTGGCTTAACCTGACCAGATAAATCTTATTTCAAGTAAAGAACAATCAGGTAAACTCTAATGTGATGCTTGTGTCAGTGAAGAATACTTATTTTAGGGACAGAATACACTGTAACCGGACAGCAAAACCCATCTGCCCAGACTTTGGTGGAAATCATATGTTCGAATGGACCCGCCTTTCCTGAGTGTGACAATTCAGTCTGGAATACAGTTGACCTGTCGTTTCGGGAACAGGCACAGGATTCTGACAACAGTCTTATTCTTCATGTTTTTGAAGCCACATTTCTGGAATGGCTCAGTCTCAGCTCTGAGAGTCAGACTGAAATAATTCTACAGCTCTATGGCTAAGATCTCTGCCACACCATCCACGTGCTGTGTAGAAATGCCAGTCGAATCCTCGCTGTTCTTGACACGTGTGGGCTCATCTTCAAACACCTGTAGTAGGTGGAGACAAACACCTGTGTCTCCATGACCAACATGTTGTCTTCTTATTACTTTGTCACATATTTGATGCGTCAGCTTGAAGGGACCTTTCTAAGTGGGTCCTGGTGACAGTTGGTGCCGGGCTTCCCGTATAGAGGGACCTACAGAATTCCTCCCAGTACAATGATGCGAGCTGCTGGAAACTGAGTAGTTTTCCCTGAGGGTAAAACCTGTCACTTCCCTTAAAACATGTAAGGCCCCCAAATTGAGCTTTTATAAGTAAAACATAAATGATGAAAAGAGTGAGATTTACTAGAATGAGAAGTTAGTAGCATAGATCTTCTGGAAAGTTATAATTTTCCTTTTCCTGCCTTTGTCATAGGCATGACAGATTTCACTTTGAAACAGAAATTCTGAATTATCCTTGCTGCCCCACGGGCCACATCCGTGTATGTGGGTGTTCTCTTCGTCCCTTACATTTCCCGAGCGTCCAGAGATTGCAGCTGAACTGCGTGAGCGGGGGCGGGGCTGTTCTGAATTACCCTCTGATTCCTGATTACTCTGTGATCAGTTAAACCGTAGTATCTTTCCGAACTGAATGATTGTCCTTCTCCACGTCCAGTGCGTTCAAACGCATGATGCCTCCCAGAATGCTGGTGTTTCGACAAGAGACTATTTTTGGCAGTCCTTAGAGTTTCTTAGATTTTGATTGAATCCTCATTAACCTGATTTCCTTTACTATTTCTTCTTCCCTGGTCATGTTTCTTTTCTGGCATCTGTTTTCCATCCCATTTATGAACCCTGAGGCAAATAATCAAATTAAAAGGACGCTGTCAAGGTATTTTTTTTTTATCTAAAATCTATTTTACTGCCTGTTATTTACCTTTGAAGTATGATGGTAAAGTCGGTTTTCACCGTTTTTCCCTTAGCAATGAACATAAACATTATTTACAGGTTATGGGGGAATATTTGCTTAAGCTATATTAATGCTTTTATTTAAAATACTATTTTAAATACTAGGGGCGCCTGGGTGGCTCAGTTGGTTAAGCATCTGACTCTGGATTTCAGCTCAGGTCATGATCTCAAGGTTGTGAGTTCAAGGCCTGCGCTGAGCTCCACACTGGGTGTGGAACCTACTTAAAAAAAAAAAATACTACTTTGAAGACTAAGAAGTTTCCAACATATCCATGAGAGTTAAGCCAGATCAGATCGCAGGCTTGTGCACCTTGACGGAGTCTCTGTCCATGTAAAGTTGGTTTTCTTTCCTCAAGTCTGCTTTCTTCTTGCAGAAAGTTTTTTCTTTACTTGTTTTCTTTTTTCACCATAACCCAAATATATTTTATGTTCATTACAATAAAAATAGGTCATGTCGTGACTTCAGATCATTTTAGCTTAAGCTAGCTTCAAACTTGTTATAGTATATTATTAGTTTCAGGGGTAGAATTTAGTGATTCATCAGTTGCATATAACACCCAGTGCTCATTACATCACGTGCCCTCCTTAATGCCCATCCCCCAGTTACCCCTTCCCCCCACCCACCTCCCCTCCAGCAACCCTCAGTTTGTTTCCTAGAGTTAAGAGTCTCTCATGGTTTGCCTCCCTCTCTGTTTTCATCTTATTTTTCCTTCCCTTCCCCTATATTCATCTGTTTTATTTCTTAAATTCCACATATGAGTGAGATCATATGGTATTTGTCTTTCTCTGACTTGTCTTACTTACAATGGAATATTACTCAGCCATCAGAAAGAATGAAATCTTGGGGCATCTGGGTGGCTCAGTTGGTTAAGCGTCTGCCTTCAGCTCAGGTCATGATCCCGGGGTCCTGGGATTGAGTCCCACATCGGGCTCCCTGCTCAGCGGGGAGTCTGCTTCTCCCTCTGCCTCTGCCTCTCCCCCTGCTTGTGCTCTCTCTCTGTCTGTCTGTCTCTCTCAAATGAATAAAATCTTCAAAAATAAAAAAAAAGAAAGAACGAACTCTTGCCATTTGCAACGATGTGGATAGAACTAGAGGGTATTATGGTAAGCAAAATAGGTCAGAGATTGCTTCAACCTTTTCTGTTCCTATTGGTATTTGGCAGTTAGGTATTTAGTCATCAATAAATACTTGAAGAAAGTATAATATATAATATCCAAAACCAAATATTTCTTTCAATACTTAACCTCAAAAATTTGTCAGGTGCATCAATTATTCACCTTATTCAATTGGTAAGTCCCCTTCTTTACAGTTTTTTTTTTTAATAAATTTATTTACAGCTGAGCATATATAGATGACAGATTTTACTAAAATGGATAATTCAATTCCTGAAGTCCACTGAATAGTGCCAGAATCTCTGTTAGTTTAAAGGGAAACAATGCTTAATGATTTATAGTAAGAAATAGAGGTACGGGGGCGCCTGGGTGGCTTAGTCGGGTGTCAGACTCTTGGTTTCTGCTCAGGTCATGATCTCAGGGTCGTGAGATTGAGCCCCGTATGGGGCTCCACACTTAGTGGGGAGTCTGCTTGTGATTCTCTCCCTTCCCCCCCCACTTGCACTCTCTCTCTAAAATAAATAAATAAATCTTTAAAAAAATGAAAAGAAATAGAGGGTTATGAATATCCAAACACATCATTTTAGTTTCCTGCTAACCAAATTCTTATTTGTTTGTTTTTTTGCTTTTTTTTGCATTTAAACTGGCACGTTTCATAAGCAGCAAAGATGCCTGGTTTGATTCTCCTCTCCCCTTTCTGAATCAAACCAAGAAGGGCCACACCCCAGAGGAGGAGGGAGGCAGGAATTGCACGCTCTGCCCCGAAGGCAGGACGCTGACTTCATGCGTATCTAGGACAGTTGAGCTCACGTCCCAGAGCTCTCTGACCTGCGGCCCACCCCACTGTGGGCAGCTTTGTTCTCTACCCCATTTTTATCCCGAACTTTTTTAATATATTCATATTTTTACAGAAACGTAGTTCAGGAAAAGAGGCAAAAGAAAATCAAACCTACCCCGTCACCCATTTGTTTTTGCTTCACCCTTATTTGATTACTTGAGAGTTCTGTTTAAACAGGATCTTTAAAAACACAAACAAAATATACTCTTTGATTCAATCTAATGAGCATTCTTATGGAAGTATGATTTTTAGACATTTTTACAGCTGATTTTTATGAAGTAACTGTGGGTTGGCTCTGCAGTATATCTAAGTGTATCTAATTCTGTGGATCCATTGTCTTAAAGCTGGCTAGCTAGATCTAGACAGAGGTAGATAGATACCCGAGCACGCATGCATCCTGATATTCTGCCTGGCGTAAGATTCTCAGTATCGAGAGAAGAGACTAGGGCGCCTGGGTGGCTCAGTCGCACGTCTGCCTTCAGCTCAGGTCATGATCTCACGGTCCTGGGATCGAGCCCCGCGTCGGGCTCCCTGCTCCGCGGGAAGTCTGCTTCTCCCTCTGGCCCCCCACCCCTGCTCATCCTCACTCACACGCTCTCGCTCTCTCGTGCTCTTTCTCTCAAATAAAGAAAATCTTTTTAAAAAGAAGAGAGAAGAGACTGAACTGTATGATTTATTTCAGCTTTAACTTTTATGATTTTGAAAAACATATAGACAAGTAAGGCTTGTAGGAACAGAGAACAATGATCACATCCCTCCCATTACAGCATTTAGCTTTTTTCAGTAGAAGAACCTTTTTTTCCTCGAAAAATTGACATAGCTCTGTACTTTAATGAAAAAATAAGCAGTTGTTTGTAAACCACACAGAAGCATTAACTGTGAAATGGGAATACCTGCTTTTAGACCCCAGGTCCACCACTTCTGAGCTGGGTGACGTCTAGGCCAGTTTCCGGATCTCCCTGTCTCAGACTTTTCATTGTCTACATGGGCATCTGAGCGGCACCTGCCCTCAGACTGTTGCCATGGTGACATGAGTGGCCAGAGTAAAGCACGGAAGTGACACCTGGCACATACGAGTGCTGGCTAGGTGGTGGTGGTACTAGTTGACACATTTTTCTGTTATAATACATTCAATTGAGAATCTGTTGAATGTGTTGAGCGGTCTTCTAAGAGAAACTGCACATACATACTGAGTCATTCAGCATTTCAGGGGAGGCGCAGAGCCCTTGAGACTCATCCCGGACACGTACCGCCCCTCTGCCCACCGAGGATTCGTGCATCTCACACGGATACTCATCCTGCACTGTAGGAGACAGGAGCTCTGACTGCCTGCGTGTTTCATATGAAGAACCTGATTTTCACATCATTTAAGACTTTTACTCACTGCCACTCAGCTCATGAGGGAATGAACCTGGAACCTGAAGTTAACATGTTGGGCTTTAAATCCAGCGTCGTTCCAGGACAGGGCTCCGAGTACTTCATGGGACCTGCCTGCTGTTGGGATCGTGGTGCTCAGGCTGCTTCCCTGGTCAGCAGGACACCCAGCACCCAGCCTCACGTGCGCCCGCGTCACTGACAGACGCCGGGAGGAGAGCAGACAGGCGGATACGGACCAGTGCAAAGTCGATTCTGCTCCAGACCTTTACCGCTGCTTCTTCGATACTTTATCCTCACTAAAGCAGTTTGGTGTTTATGAATAATGATGATACTATGCTCTGCCTTTTGTTGTAAAATATTATCTTGTCAGTGTTATATAATATTTTAAGAACTTAAGTATCATTTAACAGAGGAGTGAGCTGATTGAATTATAAATCCAGAATATCAGCGTATGTCGATGAGGGGTGTGACTAACATTTTCAAATGGCGTGAAGAATTGTTATTCTTTCATCAGTTATATAAATATACATAATTATCTTAGGAGAACATTGGAATACACATTTATTCTTGTGCATGTGCATGTGTGTTTGGCAAAGTGTACGAAACAAAGTTAAGATTTTCTTTCGGTGTGTATTGTGGCAGATGGGGAAGATTATGCGAGGACCATTCATGAAGTTTGTAGCACACGCTGCGTCCTTTACCATTTTTCTGGGACTGCTAGTCATGAACGCAGCTGACAGATTTGAAGGCACCAAACTCCTTCCTAATGAAACCAGCACAGATAATGCAAAACAGCTGTTCAGGATGAAAACCTCCTGCTTCTCGTGGATGGAGATGCTCATTATATCCTGGGTAATAGGTAAAGACTGATATTCTGTCATCCTTTGTGTGTGTGTGTGTGACATTCGCAGCTGGACCAACCAAGGCTGGTTCCTTCACCATCGGGTACACAGATGAATCCCCCACGCTGCAGTGCACCACACACCAGGATTTTCTTCGTGTTTTTAATGCGTGGTTATCTTGAGTTCATTATCAGGGGCACAGTCTTCTCACACACCACGTGCTTTTTAAGTTTCCAAGAAAAACCTGGAAGAAAACAGTAGGATAGTATTGATCAAATCTGGCCAGTGACGAAGTAATGCTATTCATATTTTGGGAGAGCTGGGACTTCAGATTTAAAAACAACCACATGATTTTATGTTGAGACTTAGTAGGAACTGAGCTAATAGTCACTCACATTTATTGAACAGCTATTATGTACAGAACTGTTCAAAGCACTTTACATACATCAGATCGCACAGTTCTGTAATCTGTAACATGACACTAACATCTACTTTATAGTGTTTGCTTTAGATCCCCCACAAAGTAAGCGAAGCAGAGAGAATGCTTAACTACTGCACTCTTTGTCTTTGGAATCAATCATACACATGGCTTGTTGTTAAGTATAATGCAAATGAGAAAGGTATTTCAATCGGATGTTTATGAACAAATAAATTCAGTAGTTAGGTGGTGCCTTTGTTAGGTAAGGAGGGTACCCAGGTGAATGAGACAGAGCCCTTGCAGGGAAGGAAGTTAAGTGTGGGGGTCAGGTCAATACGTAAATCGATGGCTGAAACCTATGTGACAAATACTATAATTGAGGCGTTATTAGGATAATATGAACATACACAGGTTGGGTATCTAAGTCTGAGTGAGGTGGGATGTAGGAAGGGCAGAGAAGACCTCCCTGCATAGCAGCTTCCATCTAAGACTTTGGAGCGAAGGCAGTGTCACCCGACTGAGTGTTTGGGGACTAAGGACACTACAAGGCCTGGAAACATTGCGTGCAAAGCTGTGGAGCTAGGACGGCCCCTGGCACACCTGAAATGTCAGGTGGTGGGCCCTGCTGGGGCGCAGGTGCATGTCAGGAGGTGGGGCCCTGCTTGTATGCAGGTGCATGTCAGGTGGTGGGCCTGCTGGAGAACAGGCGCATGTCCGGAGGAGGGCCCCGCTGGAGCATAGGTGCATGTCTGGAGGTGCCCCTACCCCCCCGCTGGGGCACAGGTGCATGTCAGGTGGTGGGTCCCTGCTGGGGCATAGGTGCATGTCAGGAGGTGAGGCCCCGCTTGTATGCAGGTGCATGTCCGGAGGCGGGCCCTGTTGGAGAACAGGTGCATGTCCGGAGGTGCCCCTCCCCCCCACTTGGGCACAGGTGCATGTCAGGCAGTGCCCCGCCCCCCTCCACTGGAGTGCAGGTGCATGTCCAGAGGGGGGCCCTGCTGAAGTGTAGGTGCATGTCCGGAGGAGGGCCCCGCTGGAGAATAGGTGCATGTCTGGAGGTGCCCCTACCCCCCCGCTGGGGCACAGGTGCATGTCAGGAGGTGGGGCCCTGCTTGTATGCAGGTGCATGTCCGGAGGCAGGCTCCGCTGGAGTGCAGGTGCATGTCCAGAGGGGGGCCCCGCTGAAGTGTAGGTGCATGTCCGGAGGGGGGCTCTGCTGGAGTGCAGGTGCATGTCTGGAGCTGAGCTCTGGCTAGAGCGTAGGTGCCTTCGAAGGCAGGGGTGGTGGTAGGCGGGGTGGCGAGATGGCTGATGGTGGCTTTCAGCATTGGGGATGGGGTGCCACCACATCTTAGCGAGGTGACAGCAGCTGAGAGGTGGGTAAGTCTGGAGGCTGAGAGAGGACCATGGCCTCCCCCCAACCAAGTCGGGTGAGGGCAGGGACTCAGGCCTTGAGGAAGCGGGGCTGGGAGTTCACTGCGCACACAGGGGGAGCAGTGTGGACTCCACCTGGGATCACTGGGTGGTGGCTGCGCTTCTCTGGTGGGGGGACAGAGGGACATTCCTGCTTGGCACCAAGAGCATGGTGGGTCTGGGTTGTGGTTGGCTTTGAAGGGCCTGAAAATGGGATTTTCAGGTGACGATGTCCACTAAATACTGGAACGCACAACACTGCATCACCTTAGAGAAAGAAGGAGAACTTGATTTGTCACTATTTCTTTTCTAATTTAATTGACATTTACCAGATACCATAGAACTATGAGAAATAAATTACATTTCACTGTGAGCATTTGATTTAAAATAAGAACAATCATTTGGACATTGGCTTTATCTCATTAAACTAACCACCTACATGCTGGTTTTTCTATATTTAAAGTATATACAAAGTTTTATTTATATGTTTTAGTATATATAAAGTACGTAACACAGTGCTTGGCACATAGGGTATGTTTAATAAATTTCAGATAATTATGATTATTATTAAACTTTTCATTAAGAGTTCATGTTACTTTTAGGGGCGCTTGGGCGGCTCAGTCAGTTAAGTGTCCTGCTCAGGTGTTTTTTATTTTTTTAAGATTTTATTTATTTGAGAGGGAGAGAGAGAGCACGAGCTAGGGGAGGGGCAGAGGGAGAAGCAGGCTGCCCGCAGAGCAGGGAGTCACCATACCTTACCTGCCAGGTGCCCCTGAACATCTTTTAAATATACTTCTATGTATAGAATCAATGGATTAAAGATTGTCGTTTGATGGGGTGCCTGGGTGGCCCTGTCGGTGAAGCATCCAACGCTTGACATCAGCTCAGGTCTTGATCTCAAGGTTGTGAGTTCAAGCCCCGAGTTGGGCTCCACGCTGTGCGTAGAGACTACTTAAGAAATAAAAAAATAAAGATTGTTGTTTGAGCCCTCTCGAGCTTTGTCAGATTGCCTTCCAGGATCCACTGCTATGGCTGGCCTCAGATCTGTGGGGACATGGGAGTTAGGGTTGGATGGGTGGGGTGTGGCCAGATTTTGAAGGGATTTAAATCTCAGGCTGAAACCTTTCAAACTGATTTTGTTTTACTGATGAGCTAAAGCTGGAATGAAATTGAATTGCATCATTTTAACCCCTTTCCAATGCAGGCATGATATGGGCCGAATGTAAAGAAATTTGGACGGAAGGCCCCAAGGAATACTTGTTTGAGCTGTGGAATATGCTTGATTTTGGTATGTTAGCGATCTTTGCGGCATCATTCATTGCAAGATTCATGGCATTTTGGCATGCTTCCAAAGCCCAGCGCATCATTGATGCAAATGATACTCTGAAGGACTTGACCAAGGTCACATTGGGAGACAACGTGAAGTATTACAATTTGGGTGAGTCTGTACTGCACAATGTAAGTTAATAAAAATGCAGAGTTTCCCGATAAAAGAGAGTCAGTCAGAGTTTGGTTACTACTCAGATCTCACAGAATTACTGGCTTCTTCAGGAGCATCTGTGTCTGAAGAAGCAGACTCCCTGCTCCTACCTGTGGTCTTTCTCCTGGCTGGAAACCTCTGAATCACAAGAATCCTGTCATTTTTCTCTCTTGGACCAGTTGGCAAACTGCCGTTGAGAATGCCTGTCGTATGTCTTAGATTGATTTTCTTTGTGTCTGCTGAAGACAGCACACGTTTGAGTGTCACTTCCATTTGAGGTACTAAACTATGTGACCACAAGGGACCGGTTGGAAACCCGGATGGCTCCTCGTAAGTCACACCACTGTTCCCCAACCAGGCTTTGAACTCGATGCGAAACAGAAAGCTGATCAAGTTCAGGGTGGATGAGCTAGTCTCTTAGCCAGTGGGCTCAGTACAGTCCCCCCCAGATGAGGCAGATGTGTCCTCGGGTCTCCAAACAGTGGTGGACAGGGTGGCCAGTATGAGATGGTGTGAGATGCCTTCATGGAGGAGCAGATGAGATTCTCAGGAAAAGGAGGACGGAGCTGAGCCCAGTATACTCAGTTATCCACCCTCCCAGGGTAGCAACCAGAGGAGGCTTTCCACCCCCCAGGAGGAAGGGGAATCAGGATGCAAACAGATTCAGTGGGTGCTTAGGGGAAGTCCCTCCTTGAAGAACCCTGAAGTGGGGACGATAGATCCCCTTTTCAATACTCATTTCAAATGCCCTGGTAAGAAATCCGTTAATGTTCGGCTGACATCTCTGTGGGTTTATTGGCTGTATCACATAGAGATATCTTTATTAGCATTTTTAAATATTTATTTTAATGGTTAACACTTCTTCAATACACAGAATTTTAAAAAGTCACAGCTATCTATCTATGCATTGTACTCATAGACTTACTATAAAACAGGAAACTGCTTTTACTAGTCTCTTGTATCCCTTCCTGATTTCACGTCCCAGCAAATAAGCAAATATAATCCTATTTTTCCTCTCTCTTACACATCGTTTTGCATTTTTCTTCATAATGGTTTCTTAATTGGGTTTTGATGACCTAATATAATAATGCCAGAAAAATGAAAAAATGAATACTTGCTACATTTTTATGCGAAAAATGGACATTTTTGAGCGACCAATAAGAATTACTTCTAGTACGTTGAAATAACTGCCAGGATTTTGCAAACCCCAGATTACATTACAGTGGAATTATAAGTTTAAGGTTCAATGATAAATGCTACCCTTTGTGTAGTGCTGACATGTTCTACGCACCAAGTATATGTTGGCCTATTGAATTTTCAAGTAGATGAGAGAGGGAGGAGCGGTAGTATCTCATTTTTAAAGATGGGAAAATAAAAATAAGAGAAGTTAATCTGTACCAGTTTTTACACACACACACACACACACACACACACACACACGAATTTTTGCAGATACCAAGTCCCTAGTTTGAACTCTTAACCATTATGCTATATTCTTATGGAAAATTACCAGCAAATCAGGAGGGTCATTTTCTTCTAATTCAGAAGCTTCAATATACTCAACCCTTAAAGATCAAATTTCCAACAGACATTTGATTGCTAATGTAATTATATTTCTTTAGCAGAAAAGAAGTTACCTAAGTAAACAACTTACAGAAACTCATGATAACTCTTGTCTTTCCTCTTTCCTAGCCAGGATCAAGTGGGACCCCTCTGATCCTCAAATCATATCTGAAGGTCTTTATGCAATTGCTGTAGTTCTGAGTTTCTCAAGAATAGCTTATATTTTACCAGCCAACGAAAGCTTTGGACCTCTGCAGATATCGCTTGGGAGAACAGTGAAGGACATCTTCAAGTTCATGGTCATATTCATCATGGTGTTCGTGGCCTTCATGATTGGGATGTTCAACCTCTACTCCTACTACATTGGTGCAAAACAAAATGAAGCTTTCACAACGTATGTGATCTCAGATGTTCTGATGGTAGAGATTGCAGATTAACTAAATGTTAGCTTAACAGCGTTCATAGGTGTCCTTGGGGTGGGTGATGTTTTGGCGAAGACTTCATCTCCAGTGAGAGAATTTTTAAATGAATTGGAAAAACTCAAAAATGTAGGCACCTTCCTAATACTAAGTCGTTAATAACTAACATTTTTAGCGCCAGTTACTCTGGTAAAATACCTCACTCACATCATTTCATTATCTCTGTTTCACAAAAAGAAGAAACTGAAGCTCAGAAAAGTTAAATAATATGCTGAATGTTGCATAGCCGCTAGCCTATGGAAAAGCCGGGACCTCAGCCCTTGTCCCGGACTCTAGCCCCTGCACTCTTATAACGTATGCTTAGAATCGATTACTCAAATGTTAGGTCGTCTGTGTTACAATGAGAAGCGCCAACTGAAATGTGACCTATTATTAGCCATAGTCTTGTCAGTGCAGTTTATCAGAGAGATGACACCAGCTTGGTTAAGCCAGGGGGCTTCGCTTTGGTCAATAATTACGCATAAAGCATTGACATTCCCACCCAAGACTTGTCAGTGATTTTGGTAGTAATGTCTTTGTTTATACTGTCATATTTTCCTTAAGACACACACTATTATTATCTACTTATTGGACACGAGTAGAAGTATAGATAAGCAGGAAACCTAATAGGACTCTAACAAACTGTATTATTTTTATTTATTAATACATTTAACATTTCCATTGCCAAGGCTATGGATTGCTTAAACGTTGCTATCTGTGGTTATGAAGTTATGTTAATAGCATTTTTTAAGTCCTTATTATGTGCCAGATATTGAGCTGAGTGCTTCATCCCTGCAACCATCTGGGAAATAAAAATTATTGTACCCATAGTACAGAAAACAGGTTCAGAGAAGTAAAGAATTTTGTCATGAATATCTGGTGATTCACAAAGACACTAAATCAACTCACTTTTATTATGGGATTATTGTCATTTATATACTGTACTATCTCTTTATTTTTCCCCAGAGTGGAGGAGAGTTTTAAGACACTGTTCTGGGCTATCTTTGGACTTTCTGAAGTGAAGTCAGTGGTCATCAACTATAATCACAAATTCATTGAAAACATTGGTTATGTTCTTTATGGAGTCTATAATGTCACAATGGTCATTGTTTTGCTCAATATGCTAATTGCAATGATCAACAGTTCCTTCCAGGAAATTGAGGTATAATTTCTATACATTTGTATGCTCTGTGACTACATGTTTTAACTTATTCCAGGCATCAACTCAGCAATGTGGTGAAAGTACATTCTCCTTTTCCTCATTTGTTCTTTGCCTGTTTTATATACTTGTCTGGCCAGTAATCTAGAAAATATTAACTCTTTGCTTGGAGAAATGTTGTCCAACTCATTATGTAAAAAAAAAACAGTAGAAATACTATGTCAGGTTGAATTTATATTTTATTTAAAAAAATTATTGCTTATAAATACGACTAGTCTCCAAATCCTTTTCGTAGTGGTGTTCAAAATTGACCCTTTCCCAAATTTAGCATGATAGAATAAGTTTTTATTCCAGAAATTTTGGTCAAATTTATGATCTCCTGCAGAACAGATTAATCAAATTTATGATCTCCTGCAGAACAAAAGAGTGAATAATTTTTCATGGTGTTTTTTAGAATGTAGAAAAATACATTTATATCTTTCAGAGTATTTATAAACATATGCACATTTTGAGATCTTTCGTTCTGTAAGTCTGGTAAAATTTCAGATTTTGGAAAGAGTGAGTAGAACTTTAACATTTAAGAAAAATCTTGGACTGGTTTTTGGGGTCTGAGAGTGTTTGCAAGCTCTAGCTACACGGTGTTAGAAGAATCTGGGTGATTCTGTTTATGCCTCTCTTTGTTCAACTGTCATGTGTGTCTGTATAGGATGATGCTGATGTGGAATGGAAATTTGCAAGGGCCAAACTTTGGTTTTCCTACTTTGAGGAGGGAAGAACTCTACCTGTTCCTTTCAACCTGGTGCCAAGTCCAAAGTCCCTGTTTTATCTCTTACTGAGACTTAAAAAATGGATTTCTGAGATGTTCCAGGGCCATAAGAAAGGTTTCCAGGAGGATGCAGAGATGAACAAGGTAATTTGACTTGATAATTTAAAATTATATTTTTAAACATTATGATCATTAAAACCATGGTACTATATCCTTTTAAAAAGAAGTGGTCCATGATGACATGTCCAGTCATTCCCAAATCAGCATGGTCCTTTGGCTTGTGTCTGTTTAGCAGGAGCTTACTGGAAATTTCCTACTTAAAAGAATGTAGGAAAAATTCATGACCTGTAACTATAATAAAGTATCACCTGTAGTGGGCGCCATGTTTGCTCTTGTGGCTTCAGGCCCCCCCGCCCCCCCTTCAGTTCACACAGCATGGTGAAGCATCAGTAGCCGATGATGATGTGGGGGACTTTGACAGACTCTTCTACATTGAAAACTTCAGAAATCAATTACTCGCATGTAATATGGGAGACTAGGCTTGGCATTAAGTAGTTCAAGAAAGAAAGATCGAAGGGTATTAACCAGAAACAGTTACCCCATGTGGCAGTGTGATATCAAGAAGCCATAAAAGAAAGACATTCAGCGTGTAGATGAGCAGGTAGGATGTTCAGAAGTGTTTCAGGCACAGGTGGGATGTTGTGCAGAAGTGTGTACGGGGTGAGGGCTGTCCTCTACACCCAGGGGAACATTGAGATAGATTCATTCAGAGGAGAAGGGCCAGCGTGGGGACAGGTGTGGATAAGGTGTCATATGATGGGGAATGGAAGGATCTGGCTGTTACATCCAAAGAAGGAGGATTGAAGGGGAACAAGGTAAATATCTTTAGAACTCCCAATTTTGACTAGGGTGTATACTTGGTTTTTTTTTTTTTTTTTTTTTTTTGTCTCTTCAAAAACAGGAAGAGAGGAAATGGGCAAAAGTTGCAAATAGTTCAGTTTTAGTTCTGTGTAAAAACAAACTTGTTATAACAAGATCTATCCAACAGAGGGGGCTGTCTTGTGAAGTAGTGAGTTCCCCATCATTGCAAGCAATCAATAAATGCTGGATGACCAATATTAGGAGTTTTTAGAAGATCTTCCTACAGCTAGTGGGCAGTTGAGCCAAATGATTGTAAAAGTTTCTTGGAATTCTAAGATTCTATCACTGAGAGAAAAGAGAAACATTCTAATTTCTGCTCTGTTTTGCCATTCACCACTTGGGGTTCTCAAGTAAATAATAAGCTCTCTGAGCTTCAGTTTCTCCAAGTGTACTATGGGAATTTATATCTACATATAAAAAAAAAATCAAATAAATATGTAAAAGGGCTTTGAGAATTATAAAGCCCTCTTTAAATGTAGTTATTATTATACTATTTGTGTGAAATTTTTGGAAAAATACACCATTTTAATTACCCTCTTAATCTTCCAGTGTCTAACTTCTAGAACTCAGTGAGTTGATGGCAGGAATTTCTCTCACTTTACTTTTAAGTGTGACATTTACAGGTCTAATTAGAACTACAACCTGAGGGGCGTTCAGTCGTCTGAACATCTGACTCTAGGTTTCGGCTCAGGTCATGATCTCAGGGTCATGAGATTGAGTCCTGGGTCAGGCTCTGCACTCAATGGGGAGTATGCTTGAGATTCTTTCCCTCTCCCTCTCCCTCCGCACCCATAAATATATAAACCTTAAAAAAAAAAAAAAAAAAAAACTGCAACTGAGGGAACTTAGTGTCCAGATGAAGTTTCTAAGTGCTTACCAATGGGAAGAATCCAGTAAGAACATGTTTCTCTTCTTGAACCTTGCTATAGAATTAGACCCAGGTGGCTTTTAAAATATGGAAAAAAGAGGGGCGCCTGGGTGGCTCAGTCGTTAAGCGTCTGCCTTCGGCTCAGGTCATGATCTCAGGGTCCTGGGATCGAGCCCCACGTTGGGCTCCCTGCTCAGCGGGAAGCCTGCTTCTCCCTCTCCCACTCCCCCTGCTTGTGTTCCCTCTCTCGCTGTGTCTCTCTCTGTCAAATAAATAAATAAAATCTTTAAAAAAAATAAAATAAAATAAAATATGGAAAAAAGAATGAAATTGTTTTTGTAATTCTAAATGTAGAATTTGCAGTTGTATTCATTTTACTGTCTGTTTTTAGTTTTATTATTTGTTTCCTATCTATTTTTAAAAGAGAAATGAAGAAAAGAAATTCGGAATTTTGGGAAGTCACGAAGACCTTTCAAAATTACCACTTGACAAAAAACAGGTGAGATCACATTTGAAAATACGAAGTCATGCATATGACCAGGCTTATGTTTTCAGAGAAAAGGACAAATGTTCAGAAGCAATTTCAAGAAACAGGTAATAGACTCACAAGAGAAGTTAACGATTTTAATAATGCCTCAAAGAGTCTGTTATTAAGAGGTGAAAATAATCCGTGTATATATTTAAGAATTGCATATAAATTTAAGGCAGATATTAGACATATATTTCTGGGTACTTATGGGTAATGAAATATAGGAAGGAAGAATTAAAAGGGTAGAGGAACTCATCGGGGACTGAGGGGGCATATGACTGGGGTCCCCACAGCAATGCAGGTGCCCAGGACGCACCCGTAGCGGCTGGTTGGGGAAATCAGTGCCCACTGTAGTCAGTGCAGCTCATAAGGAGCAGTGGGCCCTGCAGGTGCGTTAGCCCCTACCATGGGCGGCAGCATTCCCAACCATGAGGACGTTTGCTTCCTCCTCGTGTGCACGGTGGGGGCACAATACAGGCTGTCACCAAGGGGCATTATCGATGAAATCATTAGGGGAAGGGCGGGGTGTCCAGTAGGACTTGCGTTCAGCTGCACATAATAAAAGCATCGCGGAGGTTTAAACGAGACAGCTGTGTGTCCCTCTCTTGTTGAAGTCCTCAGACTTAGGCCCTGCAGGACTGTTGTCAGGTGGAGGCTCCGTGATTCTCCCAGGTTTGCTGTAGTCAGACCCAGATGACAGCTTCGTGTCTCCCGTCACAGCCGCTTGTCAGACCGGACGAGGAGTCCAGGTCAGAGGCCATTTTGCTTTGTTTTCAAGCTAAGTCCGTTACCTCCCCCAACAAAACCAGAATGCTAGGAAGTATTGATACAGTATCGATCTAAGTACTGGGAAGATTGGGATCTCATCTCACTTCCCGCCCCACAGCAGTAATTCAATGTGCTTCCCAAGCCTTACTTTCCTCATCTGTAAAGTAGGGAGGGCCAAGTTGTGAACCCATCACACAGGATTGTTGGGAGGATTCGGTGATGCTTTGTGAACGACAGACATACTTGTGCTGAACGGATGATGCATGCATGAGAACAAATCATTGCAAAATATGAGAAAAATTCAAGGGAATAAAAATTTCTGTTTTCCTTTATGATAGAAACTATAGTATCTCAGAAATCAAATAACTCTATTTTCTTTGTAATTTCTCCAAAAATGTAGAAAATTAAAATTTATTCTAATCGTCTGAAAAATGCATTTTATATCCTTTGGTAAAAAGATTTATTTATTTATTTTAGAGAGAAAGAGAGAGCATGTGCATGTGGGTGGGGGGCAGTGGGGCGTGCCAGGATGGAGAATCCAAGCAGATCCCGTGCTGAGCACGGAGCCCGACGTGGGGCTCAATCCCACAACCCCGAGATCACAACCTGAGCCAAAACCAAGAGTCAGATGCCCAACCAACTGAGCCACCCAGGCGCCCTGCATTTTATATCTTTTAAAGAGGGTTGGATCACCTGACAGTTTCCAATACCACCTATTTTAATCCTGGATTAAAATAAAGTCTTTAAGAGCAATATTGAGCCTGTGTATCTGACCCCAGTTGTGAATCAATGAAATGTCAATTCTAATGTCAGTTGAACCATCCTGAGACCCTTTGGTGTGTTTTTTTGTTGTGCCATTGTGGAGATGTGCTGCTCATATCTTCTTTCAAGGAATGTGATCAGCAGACAGCCTCTAGTGCCTTTGGGGTCCCCCAGCTTTTCCACGGTAGCCACACTCTAGGTCCCAGGCATTTCCCGCAGGACCCGTCCTGGGGCCGTCTTTGTGCTCAGCTCCCTGTTGGCTTGGCTGACTTTCTGAGTCTTCTTGCCCTCCGCGCTTTCACGGGTGAGCCAAGCCTCAGGTTCTGGAAGCTTTCTCTGCCTCCCCTGCTCCTACTCCCCGTTGTCTCTCAGAGGCATGATTCTGGGTACAGCTCATACTTCTAACTTGGTCTTGGCATTTGATTCCCAGAGGACTAAAGTAACACAACTATCTCCTTTACTTTCCCTGGCTGTGTAAGCTTGTGATGAACAAAACTTGGGGCACATACCTTGCTTTTGCTTGATACATCAACTGCATTCCTGGGAGAATGCTTTTTAAAGCAACCATTTATATTTCTAATGGATTTTGCCTGTTGTTACTGAGAGGGACTCCCACTGGGACGTGCTTGGCCCTAACAGGTACTAAGAAAAACCCTCATAGTTCATTCTTCCTTACCCAGTGTGCGTGGCTTTGCTTTCTTTTCCATAAGGTCTACGTCTGAAACAGTCAGGTTTCCATTTCACTTGGATCTTCTCTCTGACCCCTTGAGGGTTACCGAGGTCAGGCTCATGAGTACTGTCTTCACAGCTCTGCAGACCTGCCACGGAAATCAGGAGGATGAGCCACGTAATAATGCTGTTACCTTGGATGATGCCCTGCAGCTCTGAAGGTCACTGAGTTGGGTGGCTGCTAGCATTAGCTTTTCAGACTCAGTCTGAAAGGGTGGCGTAGTTAAAGTCAGTTCCGCCGTCCTGCATGCCCTGCGTAAACTGAAAGTGCCAAATTACTTCTTGGAGAACGGCTCTCTGCAAGCTCCAGGAAAGATCACGCCCAACTGGTGGGTTTGAGAGCGGCCTGCGCGCCCGACACGGTAGACCGATGAGGAGCACACACGTTATTGCTGCATTTTCTGTCCACTCGGCTCTGGGTTGAGTGAGATGTGGAGGTCATGTTTATTAGTTATATATCTGGGAACTGATTAGGTCAGAGGCTGTCTAATCAATCATCGCTGCCCCAGGGCGGCGTCTCCACTTGATTTTGCACAAAGTCCCAATCCCCTTCTCCGGGCACATTGAGTTAAAATCTGTGGCGGTGGGCTTGGTTGGCAGTGTGTATTCTAATAAGGAGTTCGCATATTCTAACGCCATCCGGGGTGGGATCACAGAACGCTCCATTCCCTGAATGACTGTCACGGACACGTCCGTCCACAGCAGTATTCAGCGTGAAGCAGGCGTGAGCCCACACAGTGGGTAGGGGATACTTACCTCCCACAGCCGTGCGTGAAGCAGGCGTGAGCCCACACAGTGGGTAGGGGATACTTACCTCCCACAGCCATGCTGGCTGTTAGCCTCGTCGAGCACTGGCTGTGTACCAGCTGTGTGTTCTACACAACTTATCTCTTTAATTACCACGAGGAGGGAGGGAAAACTATTTCCCCCGTTTTATGCATTAGCAACCTGAGGATATAGGGCTGAAGTTCCTGGCGCAGAGTCGCATTTGAGACAAATGACGGAGCCAGAATCGAATTCACATCTACTGGATTCTGGAGCAGGAGCTCTGGAAGCACCGACGCACGGGCGCGCTGTCTCCTGTCTGCATCCCTGCCGACGGCACAGGGTGTCTGCACGGTTTGAGCTCCTCGCCTCGTTCCCGTCCTCAGGCTAAATGCTTGCATCAAGCTAACTCCTGGGAAAGGGGCGAAAGAAAGCATGAAGAAGGCAGGAACTGGGTATAAATGCAGAGAATAGGCAGCAGCTCCTTGGGTAGCTGTAGACGCCGCGTCCTGCCCCCAGGGGGTCATGCAGCTTCCCGGCACCACGAGGGAGTTTCTCCCCATGTATGATTTCTTTCCTAGAATCGTCTGACACATATTTATTAAATACCTATGTGTTAGATAGATACCTATGTGTTAGATAGATACCTATGTGTTAAATATCTATGTGTTAGACACTGATTAGAATTTTTTGTTATATTTGCATCCAATTTCATATTTCAGGTTTAGAGAAGAGCTAGTCACATAAAAACGATCCGAATGAATTTGTAACTGCTTAGTCATAGACCATTGAATGCCACCCGTGGTTCCCAGCCAGGGGTGGTCTGGATCCCCCACTACCAGCGCCTCAGGATGCATTCGTAATTCCTGGGGACACTGTGGCTGTTGCAACCAGAGAGGGGAGCTGTTACAGGCATCTAGCGGGTAGAGGCCGGGGATGCTGCTAAACATTCTACGAGGCACAGGAAGCCTCCACAATGAAGAATCATCCAGCCCAGAGTGTCAGAACTGTTGCAGTTGAGAAACTCCGGACTCTGCCCGTGGAGTGCATGCCCTGTTGGGGGGGTGGGGGCGGGACGCTGTGTGTCGTGCTGAAACCGTATGAATGCACGGTAGCTGTGGTCACGGACACCTTGACATCTACACTCTGGAAAATCTACAAGCATACACATTCTCCGGTGAACAGAATACCACTTTCTGGCTTTGCTACCACTCTTACCTCTTCCAAGCCGTCCAGGGTAGGGCACCAGCCTCCTGCCCTAAATTCATTCTTCGTGTTTCAGATGTATCTTTACCTTGTTGCTGAGCTGCCACCCCCTGGTTTATGAACCTGGATTGTACTTGTCTTGTAGAGCAAGGGGTCTAGAAAGCGAGTGGACCCGTCAGGGACCCAGAAGCTCTTCTTGCTTTCACCATCCACTGCTTTTTCAGCACTTGCCCTCTGTCGGGCGGTGCTTGCTCTGGGGACACTGGGATGAGGTAAACAAAATCCCTCCTTCATTAGAGCCTAGCAGGATGTAGACAAGCCAGTGAATAAAGTAACTGTCAGTTGTGAAACATTGTAAAGGATACAGAAGTCGTAGCTTGCTCAAGATCTCTTTTTCATGGGGTGGGCAGGAAAAGGCTCTCTGAGGAGCTTATGTTTGAAGCTAAATCCCAAAGAGTGAGGCAGAGCAAATCAGCCAGCCAGGCAAAGGGTGTTTCAGGAACTGGGAACAGCAAACACAAAGGCCTTAAATTAGAAAAGAGTAAATGAACGAGGGCCTCGGTGATGTTAATACACTTTTAAGCACGCCCCACCCCCCCCCCCACCAAAAAAAAGATGATCTCTATAGGCATGCAGTGTTGTGAGCTGCCTTAATTGGGGATGGTTGGCATATTGAGTTTTAAGGTCCACACATACATCTTCAAAAAAATCCCAAAGAAACATAATTTTTCACTTTCCTGTTTCCATGAACACCTTTTGGATGTACTAATGGCCTCCAACGAAAGAAGAAATGATTTGCAATCATGAAGCTGTGCATTCATGAATAGGTGGTAAATAAATCAGAGGCATGATGCACTAAGAGTCCCCCTGTCTGGATCCTTTTCCTCTAGGAACCTGTCCTCACCCTCCATGCTTTATCACAACCAGTGGGGGATGAAACTGAGCTTGAATCTAGTCATCCCATTTCATGATGATGCCCTTACGGCGTAAATCACAGTGAAAACCAGGAAGAACTGTATCATCATAAAAATAAGGGAATAGGGGCCTGGGTGGCTCAGTTGGTTAAGCAACTGCCTTCGGCTCAGGTCATGATCCTGGAGTCCCTGGATCGAGTCCCGCATCGGGCTCCCTGCTCAGCGGGGAGTCTGCTTCTCCCTCTGACCCTCCCCCCTCTCATGTGCTCTCTCTCTCATTCTCTCTGTCTCAAATAAATAAATAAAATCTTAAAAAAAATAAGGGAATAACTATATTTTTAAAAATAAATATTAAAAATTACATTACTAAAAATATAGTTGAAGTTTGCGTTCATTTCATGAATTCATAGATCAGTAGGACTTGAAGGAGCACAGGTGTCCCCTGACTCCCTTTCTTGTCGGATCGAGTGCAGAAAGTTCCGGCGTGTCTTCTGCCACTCCCCAGCAGCCTGTGACAGAGCAGAGTTCAGCCTTCAGCTTTATGTCAGGAGCTCGTTCAGAGAACCCACGCTGCCTCTCTTTGCTTAATTTGGCCAATGATATAATTATATCTTCATGTTTTTTGAAGTGAATATAAAGTAAAAGAATATGGATATTTTGCTGACACTTTTAGAGAGGTCGAAAGGAAAGCAAAAACAGCTACGGGGAAAGGCGTGCTGTCTACAGAATATTTTCAGAATTGCATATTGCGCTTTATGGGCCTTACCAGCCTTACTATATGTTTTTCTATTATTATAACTTGGCTAGATCATAACTGTTTTGTTCTCCATTGAATACCCAGACCCTATAGCACAGCATCTACCTATAAACACTCAGTCAGTGTGTACCTGTTCAGTGGGTGAATGTGTGCCGAGCTACTTTATTTCAGCATGTGGCCATTTAAAACATCAAAGCATTGAAGTTAAGGATTTAATTCTCAATGAGCTTTACTTAGAGCAACTTAGATGTCATTGGGAAATATAAACCATGCCTGTCTTTGAAGATGGTCTTGGAGTTTCTTGTCCTCTGCAAAATAGTTGTGCAGCCGAAAACAAGCAAAAAAAAAAAAAAAAAATGGAGCTGCTGTGTTTTGCTCAGGTTTTCCTACTTATTTCTTTTTAAAACCAGTTTTTCTTTTTACAAAATGCCATAGTTTCTTTAATCATTCTCTTAGCATTGTAATATGGTCCTTTACAACCTTTATTACAGATTGCTTTAGATCTTTGTTAATTGCCTGTTCAAGCAAATAGATTTTTTGAAAAGTACTGCCCAAATGTGATACTATGCAGATCCTGAAATTCAAATACAGTCATTGGTTACTTCTTGGCACCTGAACAAAGTCTTAACCCTGGTGTTACCCTGGGACCCCCATCACACCCTACTGCAGGTGTGGATGCTGTGGTCATTTCTGCTGGCCTGATGCTCCCTTATCAATGGACTTCTGAGATCACCACCATTACTTTCTCAGCTTGTTTGCCTCTCCCTCTATCAGAGACATACCTGTGGTAAGGGTAAAGTGTCATTCTCATGGCAACACGATTGATCGTCATGAAGTCGAGGAGGCTTCTCAGACAGTCTTGATTAGCCATCAAGAGGCTGAGCACATTCAGGCACCTGTGATTTATCTTGGAAGACAGACTGTCAAGCAAATTAAATGAAAATGTACATATGTAATGAATAAATTCCTATATGTAACTAATAAATATCATCGCATTATTTAAAAGAAAAAGAAGAATTTCTAATTCTTTTCAAATTACAGCTTGGGCATAGTAAACAATCAAGTGTGAGGAGCTCAGAAGATTTCCAGTTAAACAGTTTCAATAATCCTCCCAGACAATATCAGGTAAGCATGATATTTTTCTTAAAGAACTAAGGCTAATTATTTGTAATATTTAAAATCCCAAACTATGTGATTCTTTAAATGAAAATAACCTATTATGTTGTTTTTCTCAATATCAAAATAATGCATGAATTCACATATATGCTAAGTACTGGAGATACGTAAGTAAATAAAATAGATGAAGTCTTGGCATCTCAGAGCTTAGAGTCTACATGTTCATTGTAAAGAGTCTATTCTCACGAAAAAACATACAGAAGAGAGTAAAACGTACCTCAGACCCTACCACTGAGATTTAAGGACTACTTACTTTCTGCCAGGTGATTTATATGTATATGTATAATTTTACATATAATTCAATATTATTTACATGTATATGTAATATTATATAAATGAGAATAAATAACAGTTTTTCACGTCACAAAACATATATTCATATTAATTTTAATGGATATATAGTATTCCTTTGTACAAATATATGATAATTTATTAAAATAATTTCCTATTGATGGACATTGAAGGGTTTTTTCTACTATTATAAGTAGTACTAATGGGGCGCCTGGGTGGCTCAGTCATTAAGCGTCTGCCTTCGGCTCAGGTCATGATCTCAGGGTCCTGGGATCAAGCCCCGCATCGGGCTCCCTGCTCCGCAGGGGGCCTGCTTCTCCCTCTCTCTCTGCCGCCCCCCTCCCTGGCTTGTGCTCTCTCATTTGCGCTCTCTTTGTCTGAAAGAAATGAATAAAATCTTTTAAAAAAATAAGTAGTACTACTATCAACATACTTGTCCATGTCCCCAATTACATCCTTAGAATAAGTTCTTGAAAGTGATATTTTCCTGTCCACCATTTAATTTGGGGTTTAGAGAGTCATATTTGGCTTAACCGTGGATCCACCCAGGACTTCCGGCCCACGGTACTGAGCCTGCTACTCTTCATGAAACGTGTAGGGTGAACGCAACATTCTCACCGAAGAAACTTTGTTACACTGAAACTAGCCATTCCTGAATTACTAGCAAATATAAAACCAAAACTGATTACATTTCTTGGTAAGGGAGGTCAAAGAACGTAAATGAGTGTGTATTTGCTTAATTTCCAGTTTCCACATGCGGTATTATCCACACCTTTAACCTCCCCAACTGAAAGGCTGTGTTTTTCTCTAATACTCTGCAAATAAAGTACAAGCAATGAACATCAAGGAGTAGATGTTTGCTCTAAAACTATTCTTTTCTCAGGAATTAATCTCTGAGTCATTAGCTCCAGTAATGTAAAAATTGCTTTAATAATCTGGTGATAGTATGCATTCCCTGCCAGATAAATCATCTGAATCTTTGTTAGGGATCACTTCTGAAGTCCTGAGGAAGGAAAGACTCACTTATTACAAATGAGAGATTTGTCATAAACATAAAACTGAGGTGGATTTCTCCTTTCTTGGTCTAGAAAATTATGAAGAGGCTCATTAAAAGATACGTACTACAAGCCCAGGTAGATAGAGAGAGTGACGAAGTGAATGAAGGTGAGTCGAACGGGGATGGGTGAGGGTGTGGGGCCTGAGGCCGAGCTGCAGGGAAGCTGGAGGGAATGGGGTGGGAGGGCGACCCTCCAGGGGGAAGAGGACAAGGTCCCCCAGCAGTCAGTGTGAAGAGTGTGGGGACATGGGCTCATTCTCCACAGCCAGGGCAGACGGCACTTGCTACGGAAGTAACCCTCGCTTCTGGGGGCACCTGGGAGGGAGGAGGAAGGGCTTGGGAGGAGAAGGCTGCTGCCCCCAGCTCCTACAGACATGTGCCACTAGTGCCTCCTTTTTACTTTAGGACATGCATTACCATTCTTTCTCTATAATCTTTTCATTCACCAAAAGCTTAGCTGAGGAAATAGAAACCTGCCCCATTAGGAAGTTTCCTTTGAAAGGATTCAAACGACAGATGTGTGTGGAATTAGGACTGGTTTCATTCTGTTCCAGCATCCCTAGTTTCTCTGCATCTGTATTTACAGTTGACTCCCTATCATTCTTGTTTTTCAAAGGGGAACTGAAGGAAATTAAACAGGACATCTCAAGCCTCCGCTATGAACTCCTTGAAGAAAAAACTCAGAATTCAGAAGACCTAGCAGAACTTATTAGAAAACTTGAGGAGAAATTATCAATGGAACCAAATCAAGAGGAAAGCAATAGATAATGCAAAGACTTCCTTTAAAAATCGTATTTATTTGTCCACTTGAAGCCATATTATCTTCCAATTTATTTTTTTAAGTGACAGCGTGACCACCTTTTAAACAAGAAAATGTCCAAAGATAACTTGGATCATCCCATCATCCGAAACCCTAATATTTAATATTTTTGGTCATTGAATTTCATTGTTCAGGCTAAAGTTTGCAGATTATGATGGGAATTGTGCCTGGTTGTTTGACACTTGTTTTTATAACTGCCTTCTTGGGTATAACTATTGTGATGATGTGATTCTGTGTCGTGTCTGCTTGGGGACACTCTCCGTGCAGCATTTCTCTTGAAGGTCACTTCAGGTAACTTCTTGCCTGCTTTATGGGTCCCCTGATGGTGATTTCCAGCCCTGAAACCTAGGGAAAGGTGATCTATGGCTATTTGGAGAATGCTGTTTAATCATCTACTCTGCTTGGCCCCCACAGACTATGATTGGTAATATCTGTGCAAAATGCGATTGAATCTTTCCTGAACTTCCTGACTCATCTCACTGAAAATGTTACACTTAACAGTGAAAAAGTGCTTCCTCTACTGAGCTCTGGAAACATGGTTTAGTTTGTGTGCATGCGCATGTGTGTTTCTGCGCTCACACATGAGTGCGTATGAGATGCTTGTCCTGTTTTCTTTTGCAGCCAATACAGACTCTCGAAACCTCTTATCTTATGGTTTCTTTCTTTTTTTTTTTTACTGTGACTTAAAGATTATTGACCAAATAAGAACGCTTTATTGGAGAAGTATCAAAGTCACAAATGATTGCGGTGATTTGGTCCAATGATAGCATAGTTTTGTGCCATTTCTGAGGGCATTTACAGGGGAATTCCCACATTTGGCGTCGAGTATAAAGAAAAAGAAGTGTGGAGGGAACTTGCAAATACTTACCTGTCACTCCAGTATGTTCTCCCCTCCTGTCAAAATATATCGAACAGGAATCTGCATTTGTACGCATTTGCGGGTGTTCTTACTGATGATTTGACGCAATATCTAAAACAACACAGAGAGAAATGAACATTCATCTGTTCGACCTGACAAACTGCCAACATTTAAATGACGCTGGGCATTAACGGGAAGTGTTGCTTTAAACTCAATAAAGGGAGGCTTCAAATACAAATTTTTAACTTCATTCTAGAGATAAAATGGTCACAAAAGTCTAGTTAACCCCAACTTTGGCTAAATTTAAATCAAAGAAGCTTTATGTAACCAGATCAGAAAATACATCTGAGATTTTATATTCAGTGATTTTGTATTTGTGTGTATTGTTTATTGAGAAGTTACTTGGTAATACAGTAAAGGTGTGCTTTCAAATGTTTTGTGATAATATTTGAATCAGAAGTTGTAAAAACCAACCTCCTACCAAAGGCTCTGTCAGCACATTAAAATAACCCAACATCCACAAAGTCTGTGTAGCGTGCCGAGCAAGACGTTGCCCTCCGTGCCAAGGGGCGCTCTGGCCGCGAATGGGCTCGACTCCAGAGAATCAAGAAAACATACTCAGATTCCCCGGTGTCTTTAGGTCGGGCTGGCCTGACGAGATACAGGTTTTAGGAAGTGCAATAGGCATGATTCTGGCTCTCCCAGTAAAAACACCACCATCAGGTGCTGTCTCGTGACTCTGCCAAATCAATATGTCCTCAAGTCAGTGGATTCTCCTCAAAGTGCAGCTGAGTTGGCCCCTTTTCTAATTTCTTTTCGATTTGGACATGAAAAGAGAAACCAACCGTTATGTTAAGAAAGGCTTTAAAAATTGCAACAAGAGCTTAATTAAAGGCATATTGTCTGTCAAAGATGGTCCTGAGCGTGACTACCCTTCGTGAGTCTCAAGACCGTTGGCTGTAAATCCTGTATTCATGTTGCAGTCAGCCTAACCTTTAAAAATAAAGCGATTCCTCGGTTGAAATGTATTGATCCAACTTGTTCTGTTTGTCGTATTTCTCTTCTCAGATTTGGTGCTTTCTGGAGGCTGGGGCTCCATAAGGAGGGCAGCCCAGTGACGTCTGTGACCACGCGGGTCCTCCGTGAGGGCCAAGGCCACAGTCACGCCTCCTGGCAAACCTGCTCCCACTGAACAAAACCAAGTCCCTGTGTTTGTAGGTCCAGGCCTAGTTTTACTCTCTGCCATGCTCCTTATGCCAAAGCTGAGAAATAATCCAAATTCAGTATGATTCTACTAGGCATAGCCGATGAATTACCAGAACCTACTACTGTCTGCTTAAAACTTTCCCAGGGACTGAGAAGAATGAAAAATGAATGTCTGACCTCAAGGAGCTTGCAAGCAAATAAAGAAACGGGACTTAACACAACTGTTGTTGTGTTGCTCAGTGTTCACTGAGCCTCTACCGTGTGCCAGGCACATGATAGGTGCTTTCCATGAAGAACTGAATTCAAGCTTACTCTATGCTTATAACAACTGTTTGAGGTAAACACTGTTAAGACTCTCATTTTAGAAATGAGAAAATTGGAGCCTCTATTATTCTTTTAAATTTAAATCCAATTAAGTAACATATCATGTATTATTGGTTTCAGAGGTAGAGGTCAGTGATCCATCAGTTGCCTACAACACCCAGTGCTCATCACATCACGTGCCCTCCTTAATGCCCATAACCCGGCTACCCCATCCCCCCACCCCCCGTCCCTTCTGTAACCCTCAGTTTGTTTCCCAGGGTCCAGAGTCTCTCATGGTTTGTCTCCCTCTCTGATTTCTTCCCGTTCAGTTTTCCCTCCCTTCCCCTGTGGTCCTCCATGCTATTCCTTATGTTCTACATATGAGTGAAACCATATGATAATTCTCTTTCTCTGACTGACTTATTTCACTCGCATAATCCCCTCCAGTTCCATCCACGTTGATGCAAATGGTAAGTGTTCATCCTTTCTGATGGCTGGGTACTCTTCCCTTGTATATATGAACCACATCTTCTTTATCCATTCGTCTGTTGAAGGACATCTTGGCTCCTTCTATAAAAACTGGAGCCTTTAGAAGCTAAGTAACTTGCTCAGAGAGGGTCAGAGCCAGGAACAGAACCCAGGCCTGCCTCACAACAGATGCTTCACACTTCCCTGTGGTCTCCACAGACGATGTTGGAGCACGGTTGTCTTGTAAAGCTCACATTTCAATCTCTAGGTGCAGAAAAGTGGGCTGCACCTGAAAACCCTACATTCCACAACCTGCCTGATGCAGAGACAGACAGCAGTGTTACTCATGGAGGCTGTGGGTCCAGAGGAGGTCTGGCTTTGAGAGGATTGCATATTAAAAAAAAACAAGAACAACAGATGGGGATGTGTATGAAGGGTGGAGGCAGTGTGAGCAAGGCCAAGAGCTGGGCGTGAATATGGGACACGAAGTCCTTCAGAAGGAAACGGTAAATTCGGTGGCTGTGACTTGGTGAGAACAGGTTTGGCAGTCCATCGTACCCATCCGGGACTGTTCCAGGATGGAAACTGACAATAGTTCTTATCACCATGCGAATAGTAAAATCTAACCAAACATTTAAAGTGGAAAGACTGCATGGTAGTATTTGTCAACCAGACAGACCAACCAACCAACCGACCAAAAGAATCACTGTCTGGACCAATTGCCAGTTTCAGGCTGAGGTTGGGAAACTGAAGGACTCCATGAAAACCTGCTCTTTGCTCCTTTTCCTGCTTCTATTCTTGCAAGGACCTGCACCCCCACTCGACCCAGGCCTCAGAAGGCTAATAGTGCACGTCCTCCTTGTAAGGGACAAGGAGTTAATGATTCTCTAGGACAGATACGATCTAAGGAAGGACCAGGTGAGAATGACCGGCCGAAGCTATCATACACGTATTCCAGTCCGTCAGAGCCAGATATCCAGAGCGAGACATCTCAACGCCAAGACCACGGCTTCAGGGAATAAATGACTTAGGATGGACACCTGGGCTCTTGTCTTTGTTCTGACCAGTTTGTGGATGCCTGAAAGGACAGGTCCACCAGACCACAATCCTCAGTAAAAACCCCAGACCCTGAGCAAAGACGAGACTCTCTCCTTTCCTTTCTGAGTCTCCCGGACGCTCTCTGTACCTGCCCTCTCTATACCCTCACTAAACTCTGCACTCACCTCCTGCTGGCTCACGCATGATTTCTATCCCGCACACAGCCAGGGACCCTCTTGACTGGTCCTGCAGGACACCTCTGTGTCCCTGGACCCAGTCGGCCAGCATCGAGGCCAAGGAGGAGCTGTTTCTCCGGGTGCCACAGTTAAGTGTGAAGTGCATCTGTTCTGATTCTAACAAGCAGATAGGACCTCCTTCTTCACTCTGAAATTCTCCTTCGTCATCGTCGTGTGCCAGGTGGGGTTTATGAAAGTCACACCTGCCGTCCCCGCAGCGTGACTGATGGTGCTGGAGGTGGGATCCTATACGACTGAGTCTCTGCCCTTCGATGGAGAGCGAGCAGATTGAGTCACCGGAGAAGCAGAAGAGAATATGAATTCCCAGCCCAGACCTCTGCGTTGTTCTCCCCAAACCTATCTAATGAGTTTCTACCTGAGCCAGTTAACCAAAGTTGGGTAGGCAGACAGCCCAGCGTCCTAACATGGATGGAAGTTGAAAATGCATCTAAACATCTGTTCTTGTACAAAATCTTGACTCATAGTCTAAGTCTTTACTTTTATGTGTGATTAGCCAAGCTGAGAGATACACCATGAACTCTCGGAAAGAACTGGAATGAAGGCAAAATATTTTTTTCTTGATTCATTAGAATGATTGCTTGAATTTTCTTTTTCACTCTGTGTATATTATAGCTACAGCCATAAAAGTTTTCAGACACTTTTTCAAACATTTTCCCAGCATGAATTTGATGGTAACACCTGGTCACAAATTATAAAAAGCTCTTATTTTGGAACCAGTTTTTGTAGCGATTTTTGCACTGTTAAAAAGAAAACCGTAGGCCCCAAATGGTATCACTTAGTTGAGGCCCCACATCAGCACACGAGACTTCCTGTTAACTTAACTGCACTTTCGGTGCTCCAGGGTCAGCATGGGAATTCCCTGGTCAGCCCTAGGACACTGACTGATGGTCTCCTTCCGTCCCGCTTTCGAGGGCAACCTTCCTAAAACAATGTATTCTTTGCTCATGATTTCCTTTTTCCCACTCCCATTCTACCTTTAAAAACCTTTCCTTTCAGGGGCGCCTGGGTGGCTCAGTCGTTAAGCGTCTGCCTTCGGCTCAGGTCATGATCCCAGGGTCCTGGGATGGAGCCCTGCATCAGGCTCCCTGGTCAGTGGGGAGCCTGCTTCTCCTCCCTCTGTCTGCCGCTCTGCCTACTTGTGCTCTCTCTCTGTCAAATAAATAAATAAAATCTTTAAAAAAAAAAACAAAAAAAACTTTCCTTTTGTGAGCTCTTTGGGGCTCCCCTCTACTTGGTAGGTGGGATGGTGCCTGATGGGTGAATTGATTCATAAAGCCAATTAGATCTTTAAGATTTACCCAGTTGAATTCTTGTTACTTAACAGTACATTTGAGAAAATAACTAGAGACACTGACCAACTATATGATAGTTTATTTTTTTCACTTATGCCATTTGCTGGGTAATCGGTTTATCCAGTGTAAGTGGATCACAGGGGTATTGATTCATGCTTTTCCAGACTCTTGTGAAAATGACATATTGAAGAGCCACCTTATTCAGTGTGAAGGGGTGTTACACCTGCTAAGGAGATCATATGTTCATAATAGTTATACCCTAAGTATGATGTTATCTAGAATATTGAAGTAAAAACCATGAGATGGAATCTAAAAAATTTTCACCTTTCTTCTGTTCATAATGCCTACTCTGCAAGCCGTAGCTTTTGTCATTGTCCACCGATGAACAGTAGGAACAAAGTGTAGAAGCAGGCAGACAGGCGTGTCCTCAAGGAAATGCACAGAACATTATGAATTTTTTTCTAAATCATTAGAAAAAACTTTGGTGGTGCCTGGGTGGCTCAGTCGTTAAGCGTCTGCCTTCGGCTCAGGTCATGATCCCGGGGTCCTGGGATCGAGCCCCACATCGGGCTCCCTGCTCAGCGGGAAACCTGCTTCTCCCTCTCCCACTCCCCCTGCTTGTGTTCCCTCTCTCGCTCTCTCTCTCTGTCAAATAAATAAATAAAATCTTTAAAAAAAAAAACTTTGATGATGACATTTGGGAGGTGAGTCTTGAACTCCACTGTCCTGCATTTTTCTCCTAATCACTGTCCATGAAAATAGACTTTCATATCATCACAAGAACAATTTCAGAATAAAATAAGTTTACTTAGTATCATGTCTCAGACTAAAAGAACCATCGTAACGCTCTGCTTCTCTGCCTTAACCTTTTCAGTATGCTGCGGTTTCGCCACCTGACATTTACCCTTCCCTCTTCTTCAGAACATGGACTATCCTGTGGAATAATTGGAAAAGGTCAAATTTTGTATTTTCTTATATTTCAAAAATTGTTAACATGTCATATTGGTGTTATGATTTGTTAATATGCAGAGGAATGTATATATACACATAGTCATCTATATAGTTTGTCATGGTATATAATAGATATCCATAAAATGCATACCCAATATATACATATATGGTCAAATACATTTTTCAAAGCATAGTTTTGATCCTAGAAAAAACATTATGTTTATAAATACTGATTTTGTTTTGTTTCTCCTTCCTTCATTCCCTCGTTCCTTCCTTCCTTCCTTCTTCAATGATTCCAACTTTTTCTAGTCGCTGTATGTTATTTTCAGCCTGGTAGTTCAGGGTACAAGATCTAAGCCAGAATATGTGGGCCTGAACGTCAGCTCTGACAGTTACCAGCTGTGTTCTTCCCTAAGTTTCTTAACCTTTCTGGGCCTTAGTACCGATTCTACAGATAAGAAAAAAGAAAACTAAGATTATCACCTGCATAGGGTTTTTGTAAGAATGAAATGAGCTCATACACCTTAGACTCCGCAAATATCCACATTCAGCCAATTTTAGCGGCTGTAGAGAAAAGATGGGTCTCTTGAATCACTTTTCTACGTGGTCTTATACCACCGCTTCTGAAACCTCATACAATCTAATCAAATTCAGGTTTCCACGTACATTTCTCTGACCTGGTGGGACAAAGCGTCTGCAGCGGTGTGTTCGGCAGGATTCTGAAGCCTGGGTCAGCAGGAAAGAATGACGGATGATTAATGGTACTTGCCAGCGACACGGGGAGTCAGCCTTCATGTCACATATTTATCATCCTTGAAAAATAAAAACATATTTGAACAAAATAATAAATAAAATCTTAAAAAAAAAAAAAAAAGAACAGATTTAATTAATACGAGCTGGTTCCACAAGGCCTACTTTAACTTATTCATTCTAGAGAGCTTTACAAACTTGAGAAGAACTGCCCACAAGGAACCATCCACAAGGTGGAAAAATGAAGCCTCGGCTCGTTTGTATCAGGCTGAGTCTATCTGCCGTGTGCTTACATCCCAGTTCTTGGCGGACGTCACACCCCTGTGATGTTGGCGTTGTGCAGGCCCTGGGTAGCTCCTGGTTAATTTCCACCCCCTCTTAGGGGCGAACAGCTTCATTTGCTTCAGGACTTTATACTTCGTTAATGAGAAAGTTACCCTTCATGCAAGAAGTAGTAGAAGATACACCAGCCTTTTCTTGCGAGCTGATTTACAGGTCTCGAGTGCACATGCTTTCGGAGGGCTGCAGGTCAGCAAGCCAGACAGCGATGGTCCTGGAGGAGGTGGAAGGAGGCAGAGCTGGCCTCATGGAAACGCGGCTGCACAAGTGGGCAGAAGACAGCGGACGGCCGGCGGACGGGACGGTGGATGTGGAGGCCTGAGCGCCCCAGAGTCCGCCGGCCCAGACTTCAAAGGGGCCAAACATAGGCAGCGCCCAAGCCTGGCACTGGGCGCCTGGCGTACAGGGCATTTGCACAATCCACACCATCTCCCACATCTCACTCATGTCCTCCCTGAAGGCAGAGCGGGAGCCGTCTGGATTGCCTTGGCGGAGAGGGTCCCCTGGGAGCCGCTTCTGCTGGCGAGGCCTCCAGCCCGACCGTGTCAGCCAGGTTCAGTTTGCCCGTTCATGAGGGTTGTGTGTGCTCCCTCCACCCTGAGGCCTTCAGGGGCTCGGGGGTTGACCCGCACTCCAAGAGGCTGGCGTGTCCCCTGGAGCCGAACGTGGGCTGGCGAGGGGCAGAAGGCACATCTCCAGGCCAGCCAGCTCAGGATAGCTCGGGGCCTGAGGCAGCGGTAGGAAGGGGCCGGGGCACAGGAGGAGGCTATCTGGGGGTACCTGGAATTGGCCATGTTGGAGGTCTTAGTTGACACAGATTCTCCCTGAGGGCCTGCTGGTGGGTGAACCTGTTAGGGAACCTGGACTGGATCGCCCGAAAGAAGAACCAAGCGGCACTCGGAGATCTTGGAGGACAGGTTTATTTAATGCCGGCGGGCTCAGAGGAGAGTGATCTCCAAAGGTCTGAGCCCCAAACACAAACAAAGGGGGTAATTTATACACTTCCACGTCTGCATACTCGGCACTTTTGGTGCCGCGGGAAGCGGGGCAGGGAGAGGAACCCGGATTGGCCCGCACACGGGAAGCAGAGCAGGGAGAAGAACCCGGAAGAGCCCCCGGGGCAGGGGCTGGGACTCCTTTGCTGGCTGTTGGTCATCCTAAGACACAGATTTCCCTTATGAAACCCTCCCACAAAAGACCCCTGGGAGCCTTGGTTGCGGAGAAGCCGAGGACCTCCCCTGGCAGGCAGGTAAATGGGGACTGAGTGCTGCGGCTTCTGGAAGAGTCTCTGGGGTGGGACCTGTACCTGCAGGGGCCCATCCAGGTGGTTCCCGAGGGCGGGGACTGCACGGACTGAGAGCTGGCTTCTCAGAAACGGGTAGAGGGGAGCCTAGTGCGCATCTGTGAGCCACGTGGGTGTGGGGAGCCTGGGACCCCGAAGAGGGTTAAGTGTGCGGAGAGCCTGGATGACGGTGGTCCAAGACCTCTGCCTCATTTCAGCCCAAGACAACACACATGTGCCCAGTTTCACACCCGCAGGGAAAGCTGGAGGAGCATGGACTGCCCTGGCCAGCTGGGGCCGTACGGCTACCAGGGCCCTGCACTGAGAGACATCCGGAGCCTGCGTTCCGCGTAAGCCCAGGACCCCATCAGGCGGGCAGCCAGTCAGAGAGGGGACTGACTGTCGCCTCAGACACGTTTTGGAGGGAAGGCTTCTAGCCCGGAGGGTGTTTGTGTGGTTTGAGATCGGCTGAGCCCCAGGGATGTGGAGAAGTGGGGGTTCAGACCGATGGTCAAGAAAGAATTCTTGAGACGTGTTTGGTGCAAAAAAGTGTTTTTATTATAGCTCGAGGGACAGGACCCAGGGGCAGAAAGGGCTGCACTGGGATTGTGAGGGGCAATTGATCATACACTTGGGAGTTGGGGGAATTAACAAATGCTAAAGAAGACTCTCAGGATACCAGAGGCCAGGCTTTTGTCAAGCTAAGGCTGTTTTTCCCTCTAGCGAGGCATTAACATGACAATTCGGAGTTCCTGGAGGAAGCTTCTGCTTTGCCGGCCTCAAGTACTTGTCAGTGGGCTGCACGTTACCCGGACATTTCATT
Organism: Phoca vitulina; assembly: GCF_004348235.1. Taxonomy (NCBI): domain Eukaryota; kingdom Metazoa; phylum Chordata; class Mammalia; order Carnivora; family Phocidae; genus Phoca; species Phoca vitulina. Next base: position 37,805 of record NW_022589741.1, on the reverse strand, counting down.
TTGTCTGCATTTCCTCTGCCTCGTTCTCTACGCGGGCAGCCTGCAAGCCCCTGGCCGGTGGGAGGGGTGGGCAGGAGCCGTACCGCCCGGGGCAGCCAGGGACTTGGGAACAGGGCTGGCGCCCCGGCTGTGGGTGGTTAGGGTAGGACGAATCTGTCTCATTTTAATCAATAAACCCCAGGAATGAGCGTATTTGCCCTGATGGCACAGCTGGATGGAATCTGGTCGGCACGGCGGGGACAGGCCGGTGTGGATGGTCCGGTGACCCTCCAAACACAGACCCCCGGGAGCCTTGGGTGTTGAGGGATCCCTGGGTGACCCACTTGGGCATCCTGTCTGTCATGAGCGCACGGTGTCTTTCCACAATGTCAGCTTTATTCATTCCTAAAGCAAAGTTAATCACAAGTACAAAGCAGGGTCAGGATTCCAAACTCAGTGACGTTTCAGCACGTGATTAAATTTGGCTTCTTACACGGCACACAGAGCAGGATGTGAGACAAACCACACAACAAACAAGATAATGGGGCGGGGGGGTAGAAGGCAGGGAGGTCGGAAGTGAACGTCAGTCTGTGGGGTGCACTGGGATAAGGCCTCGGTCCGGGTCAGCTCTGGGCACCCACTACTGCTGACGTTCAAGCAGGGAAGGCTCTCGCTTCGGAGATAATGGGGCAGAGCCTTCGGGGGCAGCCGCCTGTTTGAAGTGCTCAGACATGGAGGGATCAGTTCTGAAGAGTCTGATCCTGCCCTTTTTGAAGGGATTGAAGCAGTTTCGGGTCTCTGCTCGATATCAGTCCGGGGTCCAGGCGATATCTCGTAGCTGCGGTATCTGAACGGCTCCGGTCATTGGTTGACCCAGGTTCCTGCCTCTCGTGAGAGACGGCATTTTGCTGTCTACACCGTCCACAAGGGGTCTGTGTGTGGCTGGTTTCCAGCTGCTGGCTTGGAAAGAATCCCAGAGAGTAAGCACTGTCCACTCTCTGGTAGGCAGGGTTGAGTTCCCCTATGCCACACGGGAAATGACAGGCGAAGCTGAGGGCTGGGAGTGGGGTGACGGGAGGCCCCCTGCACATATTGGGGGGCGGGCGGCTGCAAGTCCGGCCTTGACAGTAAAGGGGAAGTTCTGTGCAGAACCGGGGCCTGGCATCAGCAGAATCCCAGCCACATCGCCCACAATTACCCATTTCTCCCCTGAAGGCGCAGCTGGAGTCTTCTGGGCGGCCCTGGCAGGGAGGTGTGGGTGAACAGTTGAGCTACTGTCCAGAAAGACACCGGGGAGGCCTGGAACCCCTCAGGCAGGCAGTTCAACCGAGAACTGACTGTGACCAGGTTGGATCGACGGTTTCAGAAAGCCTGTCCCGCTGTGGGCATGCCCCAAACTGCCCGTGCAGGTGCTCCCGGTAGACCGGGAGCTCCACGGGTCTGGAGAGCCTCCTGCAGCCCAGAGTGGGCTGTCTTCAGGCCAGGGGGCTTGGGACAGCGCCGCGGGAGGAAGAGGCTGGGTCACAGCAGGAGGCTACATGGGGCGCCCGGCTGGAATCGGCCTCCTTCCAGGCCTTTGTTGACACGGAGGCACGTATTCTCCGTGAAGGCCGATCGGAGGGCACCTGCTGGGGGCTGCTGGCTGGGGAGCCCCCGCACTGAATCAGGGACCACTCCGGGCAGGCGGGCCTCATGGGGACTGAGGGCTGCCACAGTCAAGCGGCCGCCTCTGGAAGATTCTCGGGGGTTCAGGGCGGTTTGGGAATGGTGGCACGGCCACGAAGGGAGAGCCAGCTGGCTGCCTCCTGCCTGTGCGTGAGCCCTGCGTGTGCGGGGTCCGGTTGGCCAGAAGGCAGACCTGTCAGTCCAAGGCCTCTGCCTGAGTCTGAGCCCCCGCCTCACCCTGGAAGGTGACGCTGGAGAGTGGGGGCGGCCTGTGTGCCCGCTGGTGTGGTCTTCTCTGACAGATACGTGTTTTTCCTTTTCCAGATTTTTATTTAAATTCAATTTAATTAACATATAGAGTACTATTAGTTTCAGAGGTAGAATCTAGTGGTTCATCCTTTGCACACGACACCCAGTGCTCATTCAGTCATGCACCCTCCTTCGTGCCCGTCCCCTGGTGACCCCAGCCCCCCCACCGCCCTCCAGCCCCCCGCAGTCTGTTTCCCGGGGTCCATAGTCTCTCATGGTTTGTCTCCCTCTCTGATTTCATCTTATTTTATTTTTCCCTTCCTTCCCCCATGCTCCTCTGTTTTGTTTCTTAAATTGCACATATGAGTGAAATCATTATGGTATTTGTCTTTCTCTGACTGACTTATTTCACTTTAATCATACCCTCTAGCTCCATCCTCGTCATTGCAGTTGTCAATATGTCATTCTTTCTGATGGGTGAGTAATATTCCATTGTAGACATGAACCACATCTTCCTTATCCATTCATCTGTCAGGGGACATCTGGGCTCGCTCCATAGTTTGGTTGTTGTGGACTTTGCTGCCATAAACACTGGGGTGCAGGTGCCCCCTCGGATCTAATAACAGACCCGTTGGAGCCCTGACTCCTGGAAGTCTGGGACTCCATCATCAGGCTGGCCGACTGTCCCAGTGGGGACTGACTTTCACCATTTCAAGCTGTCACCTCAGAGAGTGTTTGGGTCGATGGCTTGTTTTTTCTGGAGCATGTTGAAGTGATCCAGGCTAATCTGCTGGCAGGACGTCCCATTGCAAATTCCAGTACACACTCCTTTCTGAGGTGTGAAGGGGCTTGCTGTTCTCTGCAGCATTACACGCTGATCTTGGGTAAGATTCAGGGCAGTGGCCCTGTCCCGTAACTTCTGTACCCGTTCAGTACTGGGGGCGACAGCAGGGGCTCCCCATCTGGCATGTGGGGCAACAAGCCATTCTGCTTGGCTTCCCAAGTATGAAACTGGACAGTACTGTGGTCCACCCAGCCAAGGTGGTTTTCCTGTTAGTGATACGCCATTTTTCTTTCCACCAACCCTGCTGCTTGAGGGTTACAGGGAAGACGGATCCTCCACTCACCGCCATGTTCTTTCCCCCGATCTTGCACATTATGATCTTTGGAATGTGATCATGGTCTCTTTGATCACGGTCTGTTCAGTAAGCAAACCCACACCTGATCTCACCTTCTCTGGCGGCCTCGTGTTTGCAAGCCTAGTTCCCACGGCGACAGGGCCAGCTCGGGTTAGGCCACGTGCAGTGTCTACACGAACCACCACACACTCAGAGGAGGGGGCCGGCTAGTGTGATCATTTTGCCCGTCTCGTCCTGGTGGGGGGCCCCACTGGATGGCGCAGGGTTTCTCCGGCAGTTCCCTTGGGCATTGTTGCGAACATGCAGGGCGTGCTGTTACTTCAAGCGCCACGGGCATCCATGCTAAGACGCCACCCCACCAGGCACTGCCTTGGCCACCCTGTCCGTGCCCCCACCCTGCTGTATGTCCTGAGGAGTCAGGTGCCTCATGCTTCGGCTGGGGCATCTGCACCCGATGGCCAGGAGCTCAGAACCGTAGGATCCCGGATATGAAAACAGTGATGGGTTTGGACCGAAATGTCATTCCGCGTATCTTGACCCTGGAAGGGCTTCTTGATGATCATTGCCCCTCGGCGTCCCATGATCCAAGCCGTCGGGTTCATCCCTGTAGATCAGCCCAACTGCCGGTGTAGTGGGTTACAGGGCCCGGCTCGTGCGGGAGCACCCCCGGCCTTGTCCGCACTGGCTGCTGGTGTGTTTGTTCCATCCGGGTGGTGGACGGCGTCAGTCGGACACACGGGCCCAGACTCCACCGTCATTTCCCCGCTCCCTGTCCACAGGCCACAGCGATGCTCCAGCAAGACAGGCGGTGATGTTTGAAGGATCGACATACTCTCCGGGGCCTAGTGGTGCCCTTATTTCTGGAGACAGTGGGTGGTCGGGGCGGTCCTCTGCTGCAGATGGGCACAACCTATTGTCACAGTGGGAGTTCGAGCCAGGACAGCGGTGGGGTGGTGCCTCGAAAGGCAGAGACGTTCTGAGCACAACGTTCTGTTCCTATGACCGCCTCTACCTGGAGGGGAGCACGGTGTACATTGCTCGGAGCTCCTGACCCGTGGGTAGCCAGCCCCAGGAATCAGCTGGGCATCCCAAATTCTGGAAAAGGCCGGCACCCTGTCAGCAGCCTGTGTGCATGGCTGTTGAGAGCTGCCCCCGCCGGAAGATGTTCGCTGCAGGTGCTCACTGGGCCCATCAGCCCTGCGGGGGGTGAGCGCTGGCCCCCACGGCCCCGGAGCTACCCAAGGCCGCCTGACAGGGCCAGAGCAAGCCGGCAGGACATGCAGGCTGCGGGCCCAGGTCCTGCAACATGGCAGCTGTCGGGAGACCCCGAGCCACAGAAGGAGGCCCCTGGGCGCAGCTGGGTTCTGCCTAACTCCAAACCTCCAGCTCCACAGGTGTATCTGTCCTGAAGACAGACCTGGGGCGGGGGGTCTGGCCTGATGGGGCCCCATGGGAGGTCAGGGGTCCCCTCTAAGAAGACACCCTCGAGAGGCCTTGACTGCTGAAGCAGCCTCAGGCCCCACAGAAGGCGCCAGTCCCCAAAGGGACCGACCGTCCTTCGTGTCAGAGGAAGCCCAGAAGGCCATTCAGAGTGGGTGCCCCCTGCACCCTGGAAGCTCTGTAGGTGGGTGGGTTAGGTCAGCCCCCTGCAGCCTGGGGCCTGCTCCTAGGCTGCTGACCATGTGCGGGCAGTGGGGCAGGTCAGGGAGCCGGGCCCTGGAGCAGGGCAGTGTCCAAGAGAGGACTACTGGGGGATTCAAGGCATCTGCCTTTTCTGAAGCCTGAACCTGCACCACTGGGCCCACTGGTCACCGCTTAGGACTTGGATCGATCCTGCCTGGTTGGGGCCAGGCTCCTGGACCGGGGGGCCAGCCAGAAGCAGCCCCTGGGGGCCTCGTGTTCTGGAGAAGGCCGGGAATGCGTCAGGCAGCCTGTCTCCAGGGTGAGTGATGGCTGCCAGCTCTGAAAGAGTTCCAGGGGGTAGGGTCCTTACAGCCTGGAGCCTCCGCAGGTGGTCGTGGGTCAGCCCACAGCCACAGGGTGGAAGAGTCCTGGAACCCCAGGGCCAGCTGACTGGGTCAAAGGGAGCTAGCAGCCCAGGCAGGACCCGCACCAGGGCGGCCGTAGGGGGGGCCCAGGGCCCAGGTCATGGTGACATGCTTGACTGACTCTGCGCCCACACAGAGGCTCCCACAAGGCAGAGCTGGAGAAATTGGGACTGCCTGGCCGGGACAGGGAGGCGAGGGATGGTCAGTGTATGCCCCCACTGGACACAGGTTGGATGTTTGGGAAAACCCTGACCCCCTCAGGCAGCTGGGATGAACGGGGACTGATGGTCCCTGATTGCAAATGGAGCCTCAGCAAGATTTTCTGGGCGGGGGCTCTCTCCCGCTGGGGGGCTCTCCAGGACTGGCCCCACGGGATGGGCTGACTCTGTGAGGATGGCACGGGAGCTGGCAGCACAGGGCAGGGACGCAGGGACCAGGGCAGCCGTGGGGACAGGCTGGGCCACAGTAGCCAGCGACGGGGTGCGGCGGGCATCTGCCTGACTCCAAGCAGAAACCTCACACGTGTCCATCTCTGCCCTGAAGGCTGACCTGCAGGAATCTGGAAGCCTTGGCAGGCGGGGACTGGTCAGTCTGCATACACAGCAGAGAGACACTTTTTGAGGCCAGTTTCAAGCTGCCTTATTTGAAAGAGTTTGAGGGATGAAGCACTCTCCCCACCCTTGGGTTGTGCTTATGTGGGTGACCGTCCCCACGCCAACAGGTAACGAGAGAACTGGTCAATACCTGCAGGGTGACAGGGTGGCTGACTGCCTCTGCATGGGCTGAGCCAGGCTGTCTGGGGACCCGCCGCCGCACATGCCAAGGCAGAGGGTAGGAGAGCGAAGGCCCGTGGTGCAGTCTCAGCCCAGGCTCCAAATGAGGCTGCTATTGAAATGAGGGACCGTAGGTTTGAGCCCAGGCTCCCGAGCAGGCTGTCAGGGGGCTAGTCTGTCCCCAGCACAGATCTTGGAAAGCCTTTGCTCTTTTAGAAGCTGGGAGTCACATCAGGCACCCACTCCACAAGGGGACAGTGTGTGGCCACGTTCAGGGGACTCCTTGAAAGAATTTTGAAAGAGAAGCATTCTGCGCCCTGGGGCTGGGCATGTTTGGGGGACTGGTCCCAGCTCGGCAGCCAGGAACAAATTTGCAGATCAAGGCTGGGTGGCAGAGGGGCTGAAGGCTGATGCATAGCCAGAGGCCAGCTGAGACAGGGCTGGCCCCAGGGCAGGTCTGGACTTGAAACAGGGGAGTGTAGTTAGAGCCCCGCCCCTGAGCAGGCCCCTGGGGGACTGGTCTGACCCCAGCTGCCCACCAGAGCCCCTGCAAGCAATGTGGTGTGGCAGTGACCATCAGCGCATGCCCAGTTGGAGGCCAGCTCAGCAAGCCAACTGTGCATCACGGCCACCGGAGTCCTTGGATGCCCTGGACTTTACGAGGGCAGCTGAATGCAGAACCTCGGCCTTGGAGCTGACTCCCAGACATGCTTGACGCCTGCACAATCCAGGCCATATCTCACAAAATCATGCCTGTTGCCCCAGAAGGCAGAGCTGTAGGATTCTGGGCTGCCTCGGCAGCGAAGTTTGAGAGGGATGGTTGGACTACCCTCCAGAAGGACACCTGGCAGCCTCCTGTGCTGGAGAGGCCGGGGACCCCATCAGGCAGCCAGTCCAACTGGGAACAGACTGTCTACCAGGATCCACCTGCTACTTCAGAAAGGTTACCCTGGTGTGGGCTCCCTCCTCCCTGAGGCCATGCAGGGGTCTGAAGTCCTTCTGGTGTCCCCTGGCTGATGTGTCTGGTGTCTATCAGGTGTCCCAAATCTGTACTTTCCTAAGACCTAGGGTTTGGGCCCAGGTAGGCTTAGGGTTAGGGTCCTGGGGGCTGGTAGGGGCCTGTGTCAGTCATGTGTTCCAAACCTATTGCTTCCTCAGACCTAGGATTCAGGCCTGAGTAGGGCTGGAAAGATCTTAGGGTCCTATCTGCCATCAGCGTAGAGAGTTCCCCAAAGGGCTGTGTGGAGGGTGAGGGTTAGGGTGAGGGTCAGGCTTATGGTTTGGGTTCCGGGGGAGGCTGATTATGTGGGTTAGGTTTAGGTTTTCCTTCAGTATCATTCTCTCTAGCGCTATCCTGGTGGTTAAAGTACAGATTCCTTCTGTCCTCCTGGCTGACTCATCTGGCATTGGTGAGGTGTCTCAAATCCCTGTTTCCTCAGACTTAGGGTTTGAAGCGGGGTAGTGCCAGACCTATGGCTAGGGTTAGAGTTAGGACCCCTGAGCTGTTAGGAGTCTTTCTGCCAAGAACGTGGCAGTTTCCCCAGAGGCCTGAGTTGAGGGTTAGGGTGAGGGTCAGGCTTAGGGTTCAGGTTCTGGGAGTGGCTGATGGTGTGGATTAGTGTTAGGTTTTCACTCAGAGTCATTCTCTCTAGCTCCATCCCAGCTGTTGCAAATGGTATGCTTAGGGTTAGGGATAGGGTTAGCCTGCAAGGAAAAGCCAATGCAGCTATCAGCTAATTTTCAGCATAAACTTGCAGGTGAGGAGGGAGTAACATCATGTATTCAAAGTGCTGAAAGGGAAAAAAAAACCAACAACAAGAACCCTACAACCAAGAATACTCTATTCAGCAAGGCTGTCATTTAGAATTGAAGGAGAATTTTTTTTTTTTTTTTTTAAGTAGGCTCCACGCCCAAAATGGGGCTTGAACTCACAACCCTGAGATCAAGTCCTGAGCTGAGATCAAGAGTCGGATGCTCAACTGAGTGTTATACACAACTATTGAATCATTGAACACTACATCAAAAACTAATGATGTACTATATGATGGTTAACTGAACATAATACAATAAAATAAAACATCTTATTCTCTTAAAAAAAGGAAGAGTTGGATGTGCAACCAACTGAGCCACCCAGGTGCCCCTAGAGTTGAACAAGAAATAAAGAGCTTCCCAGAAAAACAAAAGTTAAAGGAGTTCACCACCACTGACCTGGCCTTACAAAGAAATGTTGAAGGGACTTCTTCAAGTGGAGAAAAAAAAAACAAAACATAAAAAGAAGTAAAAAAAATATTAAAGAAAAAATTTCACTGAGTAAAAGCAAACATACAGAAAAAGTGGTAGATCAATTAGTATGAAGGTTAAAAGATGTATGTGTTAAAATCAATTATCTAAAAATTAGGTTAAGGGACTCAGAAAATAAAAATATGCAAAATACAACATATACATACAACATGAAGGGGGAGTAGAAATGAAGTCCTTTTAGAATGGGTTCAAACTTAAGTGACCAGCAACTTAATATGGAGTGTCGTATAGTTGGGATGTTCCATATGAATCTCATGGTCACCACAAAATCAAACCCATGACAGATAGACAAAACAGAGAGAAAAAAAGCCAAGCATAACCCAAAAGAATGTCACCAGTCACCAGGAAAAGAGAATATGAGAAACAGTAAGGAACAGAGAAAAACTACAAGAACAAGCAGAAGAAATTAACAAAGTGACCATAAGTACATACTTGTCAATAATTACTTTAAATATAAATGGTCTAAATGCTCCAATTAAAAGACATAGCAGGACTGAATGGATGAAAAAGATCCATCTATATGCTGCCTACAAGAAACTCAGACCTAGTACATGTAGAGATTGAGAAGGAAGGTATTGAAAAAGATACTCCATGAAAATTGAAGTTTTAAAAAAAATAGCCAAGATAGCAATACTTATATCAGACAAAATAGACTTCTAAGACAAAGACTGTAGCAAGAGACAAAGGTTATTTCATAATGATAAAGAGGTCAATCTAATGAGAGGATGTAACAGTTGTACACTGGGTGTTATATGTAAGTAATGAATCACTAAATTCTACTCCTGAGACTAATATTATGTTATATGCTAACTAACTCGAATTTAAATAAAAACTTGAGGGGGCGCCTGGGTGGCTCAGTTGGTTAAGTGTCTGCCTTTGGCTCAGGTCATGATCTCAGGGTCCTGGGATTGAGCCCTGCATCTGGCTCCCCGCTCAGCAGGGAGTCTGCTTCTCCCTCTCCCTCTGTGCTCTCTCTCTCAAATAAATAAAACTTTAAAATAAATAAATAAAAACTTGAAACATTAAAAAGAAAAGAATATAACAATTGTAAATATCTATGCACCCAACTTCTTTGGAACATCTAAATACATAAATATCAACAGATTTATTATTTTATTTTATTTTATTTTATTTATTATTTTATTTTTTCTCCCAAGATTTTACTTAAATTCAAGTTAGTTAACATATAGCATAGTATTGGTTTCAGGAGTAGAATTTAGTGATTCATCATTTGTATATAACACCCAGGGCTCATCACACCAGTTGCCCTCTTTAATGCCCATCACCCATTTAGCCCATTCTCTGACCCACCTCCCTTCCAGAAACCCTCAGTTTGTTCTCTATAGTTAAGACTCCCTTATGGTTTGCCTCCATGTCTGTGTTTATCTTATGTTAGTTTCCCTTCCTTTCCCCTATGTTCATCTGTTTTGTTTCTGAAATTCTACATATGAGTGAAATCATATGATATTTGTCTTTCTCTGCCTGACTTATTTCACTTAGCAGAATATACTCTAGTTCCATCCATGTCATTACAAACGGCAAGATTTCATTCTTTTTGATGGCTGAGTAATATTCCATTGTGCACGCGCACGCGCGCGCGCGCGTGTGTATTCTTTATCCATTCATCAGTTTATGGACATTTGGTCTCTTTCCATAGTTTGGCTATTGTTGATAATGCTGCTATAAACATTGAGGAGCATGTGTCCCTTCGAATCAGTATTTTTGTATCCTTTGGATAAACACCTAGTAGTGCAATTCCTGGGTCATACGGTAGTTCTATTTTTAACTTTTGGAGGAACCTCCATACTGTTCTCCACAGTGGCTATACCAGTTTGCATTCCCACCAACAATGTAAGAGGGTTCCCCTTTCTCCACATTCTCTCCAACACCTGTTGTTTCCTGTGTTGTTGATATTAGTCATTCTGACTGGTGTGAGGTGGTATCTCATTGTGGTTTTGATTTGCGTTTCCCTGATGATGTGATGTTGAGCATTTCTTCATGTGTCTGTTGGCCATTTGTGTATCTTCTTTGGAGAAGTGTCTGTTCATGTCTTTTGCCCATTTCTTGACTGGATTTTTTGTGGTTTAGGTGTTGAGTTTGATAAGTTCTTTGTAGATTTTAGATACTAGCTCTTTATCTGATTAGACATTTGCAAATCTCTTCTCCCATTCTGTCTGTTGCCTTTTCGTTTTGTTGACTGTTTCCTTTGCTGTGCAAAAGCTTTTTATCTTGATGAAGTCCCAATAGTTCATTTTTGCTTTTGTTTCCCTTGCCTTTGGAGATGTGTCTAGCAAGAAGTTGCTGTGGCTGAGATCAAAGAGGTTTTTGCCTGTGTTCTCCTCTGGGACTTTGATGGACTCCTGTCTCACATTTAGTTCTTTCATTCATTTTGAGTTTATTTTCCTTTGTGATGTAAGAAAATGGTCCAGTTTCATTCTTCTGCATGTGGCTGTCCAATTTTCCTAACACCACTTGTTGAAGAGACTGTCTTTTTTCCATTGAATATTCTTTCCTGCTTTGTCGAAGATGAGTTGACCCATAGAGTTGAGGGTCCATTCTGTTCCACCTATCTATGTGTCTGTTTTTGTGCCAATACCATAGTATCTTGATGATTACAGCTTTGTAATACGGCTTGAAGTCCAGAATTGTGATGCCACCAGCTTTTCCTTCTATTTCTATTTTTGGAAACAGCTTCAGTAGAATAGGTATTATTTCTTCCTTAAATGTTTGGTAGAATTCCCCTGGGAAGCCATCTGGTCCTGGACTCAGATTTTTTATTACTGCTTCAATTTCTTTGCTGGTTATGGGTCTGTTCAGATTTTCTGTTTCTTCTTGTTTCAGTTTTGGTAGTTTATACGTCTCTAGGAATGCATCCATTTCTTCCAGATTGCCTAATTTTTTGGCATATAGTTGCTCATAATATGTTCTTAAATTTGTTTGTATTTCTTTGGCATTAGTTGTGATCTCTCCTCTTTTATTCATGATTTTATTAATTAGGGTCCTTTCTCTTTTCTTAATTTTTAATTTAAATTCAATTTAATTAACATATACTGTATTATTAGTTTCTAAGGTAGAATTTAGTGATTCAACAGTTGCATATACTACCTTGTGCTCATTACTTCAAGTGCCCTCCTTAATGCCCATTACCCAGTTACCTCATCCCAACCACCTCCCTTCCAGCAACCCTCAGTTTGTTTCCTAGAGTTAAGAGTCTAATGGTTTGCTTCCCTCTCTGTTTTATTTTACTTTATTTTTCCTTCTCCTATGTTCATCTGTTTTGTTTCTTAAATTCTACTTATGAGTGAAATCATATGGTATTTGTTTTTCTCTGACTGACTTACTTTGCTTAGCATAATACCTTCTAGTTCCATCCACGTTGTTGCAAATGGCAAGATTTCATTCTTTTTGATGGCTGAGTAATATTCCATTGTATATATATTCCACAGAAGATATCTTTTAAAAATCCCTAAATGCTTGGTCTTGACAGGAGACATGTGCTAACAGAGGATGGAACAGAAAAATGGCTATTTTTTTTTTTTCACTGATTTTATCATGCTGGATTTATCTGAGTGGCCTCAACTGGAGTTAGTCCTCTTTTTGGTTCTTCTGATCTTCTATATGTTCACTTAGTTGGGAAACACAACCATCATTGCATTGTCCCACTTGGATCCACATCTCATGTACTTTTTCCTTTCTGACCTAAGCTTTCTGGACTTGTATTACATGACCAGCATTGTTCCATAGTTCCTGGTTCATCTCAGGGGAGCAGAGAATTCTATTTCCTTCAGTGGCTGTGTAGCTCATCCATTCCTCTTTCTTGGATTGTGAGGCACAGAATGCATTCTCTTAGGGGTCATGGGATTTGACTGCTACTCAGCTATCTTCAGGCCCCTGCACTACATAGTGATCATGCACCCCTGTCTCTGTGCCCTGCTGGCTTCTGCATCATGGTCCACTGGTTTTGCCAACTCCTCATTTGAGACAGTGCTCATCTTCCTTTTACCACTTTGTGGGAGAAATTAAATAGACCCACCTCTTTTGTGAGGTCCCCCGGATGTTCAAGCTTGTCTGTGTTGGCACCAATGTGTATGAGTCAGAGATCTTCTTTTTCAGCATGATCTTTCTTTTCATTCCTGTGGTGTTAAATCATCTCCTATGGTCGATTGTCAGGGCAGTCCTAAGAAGCAAGTCAGCTGCAGGGCAGACGAAAGTGTTTGGGACATGTGTGTTCCAGCTCACAGTGTTCTCCCTGTTCTATGGCATGACCATCTCTACCTTCCTCCAGCCCAGCAACAACTAATCCCAGGATCAGGGCAAGTTCATTTCTCTCTTCTACACCATGGTCACTCCCATGGTCAACCCCATCATATATACACTGGAAAATGGATGAGATGGGAGGTAGGAAGAAGGATCTTTGGAGGGCCATGACTTCAGATGACTGGGCAGGGAAGACCCTTTGATGGAAGACTTTAAATGCCAGAGCCATTAAGATGTCTCTGTCTTGCATATGTCATCCAAACTTTCGCCTGACAACTCTCAAGGGAATTTCTTTACCTCATTGTTTTATGCAAATGAGTGTTCAAAATCTAAGTTCATGGATCCATGTAGCCTCCCCAGATGGTAACTTTGTTACAACTGATGAGCCCATATTGACCCATCATAACCTGGGGTTCACCCCGATGGTTCACTCTTGGTGCTGGACATTCTGAGGTTTGGACAAATGAATGATTATCTGGAATCACTGGTTCCCTGAACTCTAAAGTCCTAGTCGACTGTTTAATTGATGCCTACATTTATGTGTCCAGTGAGCATCTCAAATTTCACCCAGACGATGCTGCATGCCACCACCCAATCCCTCTCAGAGGCTTCCCATCTCCTCAGTGTGACACCATCCTTCTGGTTTCCTAGAACAACACCGTGGACACATGCCACACTGCTCTTCTTCAGAGCCCACAGTGGTCAACATGAAAATCTCTTTTGCTTTGGGGCACCGGGTGGCTCAGTCGTTAAGCGTCTGCCTTCAGCTTAGGTCATGGTCCCAGGGTCCTGGAATCGAGCCCCTCATTGGGCTCCCTGCTCCGTGGGTAGCCTGCTTCTCCCTCTCCCACTCCCCCTGCTTGTGTTCCCTCTCTCGCTGTGTCTCTCTCTGTCAAATAAATAAAAAATCTTAAAAAAAAAAAAAAAGAAAATCTCTTTTGCTTTGTCATCAAATACATCAGAAATCTGAGGACTTCTCCCTGCAACCTGGGATGCTACTACCCTGATACTGGCCATGAAGGTCTAAGTGCAATGGACTCACACCAGTCTCCCTGCTTCCTTGAGGGCCTTCTTTAAGATGTAGGTTGGATAATTTCACTCCTTTGTTCCAGCAGGCTGATGATTTTCCATGGCTTGCTGAAAAATGTAGAGTTGTGATAATCCCCTCTGGGCCCTTGCCCCAATACTGAGGTCTGTTTCCTGCCTGATGGCATTTGTGCCTCTGTCTTTCCTGGCCCTGCTGCAGACACTGTCCCCCCAGGAGTCCCAAGGGACATTTCCTTCCCCTCCTCTCTGAGTGCTCTCTGCCTAGCTATCACCAAGCCTTTCTCCCTGGCTCCAAGCCTGGTTCAAATGACCTTCCTGTGCAACCTACCTGACCCCTTACCACCCCACTTTGGACCTGCTTCCCCACACTCATATCCATGGGACATGCTGTCTCTCTCAGTTCATCCTTTCCTGTCTACTGTCATCAGACCTTTCACCACATGTCCTCAGCATCTTGAGCAGTGCCTGACACGTTCAGACTATGGGGAAATATATTTTCCAAGAAGTAAATTCAAGGAGAGGGGTCAACAATAAATCAGCCCCCAGCATTACCCCCAGTGACCTCCATGAGTGATGTCTGCTACCCCCAGGCTTCTTTCGGGCCCTTGACAGAGTGGCACTGAATGAGATCCCACTTGTTGACTATTCTCCCATCACACCATGTTGACTGTCACTTGATCACTGACACAACTTTTAGTAAACATTCAAACTGGCAGCTCTGGGCAGAGTGTCATGCAGTTGTGTGGCCACAGCCACATTTAATCTTCACCCCAAGGGCCTCCTGAACCAGGGACTGTGAATAAGCCTGTCTACATATGAGAACACTGAGGCTTAGAGAAGAGTTGTGACATGTCCAAAATCACCCAGCTGGCTGGTGGCCTGGTTCCAAAGCCTGTTCTGCCCTCCCGCCCAGAACAGTACCTGCCAAACTCAACTGAATTCAGACACCCAAGAGCCAGTGCTCTATCTCTTTAGGCAGCTCATCTCAATTCTAGGGACAAGATTCTGTGAGTAGATCTATAGGCAGTGTCAGTCAGAGAAATGGAGCCACTAGGAGACAGATATTAAGAGATCCATTGCAGGGGATTGGCTTGTGGAATGTTGGGGATGGCTGGGAGTCAGAAATCCCTAGGGCAGGCTGTGAGGCCACCGACTGGAGCTCTCAGGCAGGAGCTGAATCTCTAACTCTGCATAGGTGTTTCTTGGGTTTTCTGTCTCTGGAGAACCCTGGTTAATATAACTGTTCCTGTTGCTCAACATCCTCATTAACACTTGCTATGGTCAGTCTAATTTAGGCATTCTTGTATGGGTGTGATGGTATCTCATTGTGGTTTTAATTTGGATTTCCCAGAAAATAAAACTGTTGAGCAACCTTTCCTGTTCTTATCGGCCATCATTAAATCTTTTGTGAAGCATTCGTTTTAAAATACTCTCTTTTTATGGTTGATGTGTAGGAATTCTTTGTTGACAAGTCTTTGTCAGTGTGTGTATTGTAAATCTTCCCATTCTGTGGCTTGCCTTTTCATTTTCTTAATGGTCATGAGATCAGCAGAAATGTCACATTTTATGAGGTACCACTGAATCCTTTTAAATGGTCAGTGCACTTTGTGTCCTACCCCAAGATTGACATTTTCTGCATTTTCTTCCAGAAACTAATTTTAAGCTATGATTCATCTCAAATTTCTAAATTCCATTTTTAATTCTACTAGTGTATTTATAAACTATTTTGGATTTTCTATGTATACAAGCCTATTATCTGTGAATAGTCACATTTCCCCACCCTTTCAATCCTTATACTTTTTGTTTGCTTGCCTTATAACACTTGGTAGATTCTCCAATACAGTGTTAGAGTAGCAACGTTTGAAGATTTTAATATACCTTTCTCAATATCTGAGAGAAAAAGCAGACAAAACATTGGTAACAAATGTGACCTAACTGACATATTTGGAACATTACATAGTAAGTGTGGAATATGTTCTTTTCAAGTGGTCGTAGAATATGTACACAAATAGACGATATGTTGCACTATGAATCAGGTCTACAAATTTTAAAAACCTGAAATTAACTAGATTATATTCTTAGACCACAGGGGAATTGAGCCATAGTTATAACGAAAAGAAAACCGGAAGTCCCTCATTGTTTAAAAATTAAATGTAACTTTGCTACATATACTAAGGGTCAGAGAGGGAATCACAATGGAAATTCTCAACTATTCCCACATCAGGGCTCACAGAAAATGGCACTTTATCTGTGAAGAGCACTACAATAAGTTAGACAGGAGTTGAGCCTTAAGTCAGAGTTCTACCTACCCCAGCCAAACTGGGCAGCTTTGGCCTGTGGTCCCACCCACCCCAACCCCACAGGAGGCAACTGAGCTACAGTTGGCCACAGAGGCAGAATGCCATGATTGTGCAGCTTGCTGCCACAGGAGACAGTCATGAGCTGTAGTTGAGAGAGACACAGGAAGCTGCGGCAGTACAGCTTGGCACCATTGGGAGGTGGAGGTGAGAGGTAGTAGGGAGAGATGCCAGAAGTTGTGACAGAGCAGCTTGCTGACATAGGTGGCAGTGGTAAGCTGCACTCGGCCACTGAAAGGTAGTAGTGACAGTGCAGCTTGCCCCAACTGGAGGCAGTTGTGAACTGCAGTAGGGCACTGAAAAGGAAGTCGTGTCAGTGCAGATTGGGGCCACTGGAGGCAGTGGTGAGCTGCAGTGCAAGAGACAATGGAAGACGTGTCAGTGCAGCTTGCTCTACAGGAAGCAGGGGTGAGCTGCACTCGGCCAGTGTAGGAAGCGGTGACAGTGTAGCTTGCTGCTGTAGGAGCAGTAGTGAGCTGTCATCCATCACAACAGCAGTGAGGTGTGACAGTGTACCTCCCTTCCATAAGAGGCAGTGGTGAGCTGCAGTGTGAGAGACGCTGGATGACCTGCCAATGCATATTGCCTTCACTGGAGGCAGTGGTGAGCTGCAGAGCGAGAAACGCTGATAGACAGGGCAGTGCAGTTTGCTGCCACAGGAGGCAGTGGTGAGCTGCAGTCAGAGAGAGGCTGGAAGACGTCTCAGTAGAGCTTGCTGCCACTGGAGGCAGTGCAGAGCTGCAGTGCGAGAGAAGGTGGAAGACGAGACACTGCAGTTTTCCGCCATTGGAGGAGTGCTGAGCAGTGTGAGAGACACTGGATGATGTGCCAATGCAGCTTGCCACCACTGGAGGCAGTGATGAGGTGCATTCTGAGAAACGCTGGAAGTACCAGGGCAGCTTGCTGCCATTGGAGGCAGTGGTGAGCTGCAGTGCAGAGACTCCTGAAGACATGCAGTGCAGATTGCCACCACTGGAGTAAGTTGTGAGCTGCAGTGACAGAAACGCTGGAAGACGTGCCAGTGCAGATTTACGCCACTGGAGGCAGTGGTGAGCTACAGTGCAAGAGGCTCTGCAAGACATACAGTGCAGTTGCCACCAATGGAGGCAGTCGTGAGCTGCAGTGCGTGAGACATAGAAGTGACAGTGCAGCCTACTGCCACTGGAGGCAGTGGTGAGCTGCAGTGTGAGAGCAGCTGCAAGCCGTGGCAGTGCAGCTTTCCGCCACAGGAGGCAGTGCTGAGCTGCAGTGCAAGTGACCATGGAAGACATGATAGTGTAGCTTGCCCTCTCTGGTGGCAGTAGTTTGGTGCATTGTAAGAGATGCTAGAATACGTGCCAGTGCAGCCAGCCGCCACTGGAGGCAGGAGTGAGCTGCAGTGCGAGAGACGCCAGAAGATGTGCAGTGCAAATTGCCGCCACTGGAGGCAGAGGTGAGCTGCGGTGCGAGATGCTGTGGAAGACCGAGCAGTGCAGCCTGCTGCCAGTGGATACAGTGATGGGCTGTAGTGCGAGAGATGCTGGAAGATGTGCAGTGAAGCTTCCATCCACTGTATGCAGTGGTGAGCTGCAGTGTGAGAGACGCTGTAAGACGTATAGTGCAGTTGTGGCCACTGGAGGCAGTGGTGAGCTACAGGGCGAGATACAGTGGAAGACGGGGCAGTGCACTCTGCCACCACTGGAGGCAGTTGTGAGCTGCAGTGAGAGAGACGCAGGAAGATGTGCAGTGCAGCTTTCGTCCACTGGAGACAGTCGTGAGCTGCATAGGAGCTATGCTGGAAGTGCCATTGCCTCTCATATCCTTGGAGGCAAGGTCGAGCTTCAGTGCGAGAGACGGTGGAAGACGTGGCAGTGCAGCATACCCCCAATGGAGGCAGTCGTGAGCTGCAGTGGGAGAAACACTGGAAGTGATAGTGCAGCATCCCTCCACTGGAGGCATTGGTGAGCTACAGTGCGACATATGGAGGAAGATGGGGCAGTGCAGCCAGCCGCCACTGGAGGTGGGGGTGAGCTGAAGTGTGAGAGATGCTGGAAGACGTTGCAGTGCAGCTGTCCTCCACTGGAGGCAGTGCTGAACTGCAGTGCGAGAGACCCTGGAAGCCAAGGCCAGTGCAGCTTGCTCTACAGGAAGCAGGGGTGAGCTGCACTCACCAGCTGCAGCTTCCCGCCACTGGAGGTAGTGCTCAGCTGAAGTGCCAGCAAGGCTGGCAGTGCCAGTACTGAATGCTGCCACTGGAGGCAGTGGTCAGCTGCAGTGGGATTACCACTGGGTGCCATGGCAATGCAGCTTTCCCCCACTGGAGGCAGTGCGAGAGTCGCTGGAAGACATCCAGTACAGCTTCTTGCCACTGGAGGTAGTGGTTGGCTGCATTGGGAGACATGCTGGAAGACGTTGCAGTGCAGCTAGACAACACTGGAGGCAGTGTTGAACTGCAGCACGAGAGACCCTGAAAGCTGAGGCAGTGCAGCATCCGGCCAGTGGAGACAGTGCTGAGATGCAGTGGGAGTCACGCTAGAAGTGCCAGTGCAGATTGCTGCCACTGGAGGAAGTTTTGAGCTGCAGTGCGGGAGACTAGAAGATGAGGCGGTTCAACCAGGCGCCACTGGAGGCAGCATTGACCTGCAGTGCTAGAGACGCTGTAAGACGTGAGCTGCACCTTTTCTCCACTGGAGGCAGTGGTGAGCTGCTGTGTGAGAGACACTAGAAGACGTGCAGAGCAGATTGTCACCAATGGAAGCAGTCGTGAGCTACGTCCCAAGAAACACTGGAAGAGCCAGTGCAGCTTGCCACCACTGGAGGCGGTGGTGAGCTACAATGCTAGAGACGCTGGAAGACATGGCAGTGCAGCTTGCTGCCATGGAGGCAGTGCTGAGCTGCAGTGTGAGACGGTGGAAGGGATGAAATGCAGCTTCCTGCCCCTGGAGGCAGTGCTGAGCGGCAGTGGGCCACAGAACAGGAAGGTGTGAGAGTGCAGCTTGCTGCCCCTGAAAGCACTGGTGAGCTGCAGTTGGAGAGGCGCAGGAAGGTGTGACAGTGTGGCTTGTTCCTCAGGAGGCAGTGGTGAGCTGTGGTCTCTGTTCCCGTAGGCACAGGTGTGGCAGTAACAACCCCGAGAGCCGTCCACCAACTCAGCAATGTGCCCTGTGTCTCCGGGGTTGGTGGTCAAGGGCTGTCAGTACCGTGTAGGAGGGTCTTCCAGGTGGAGGAATGGAGGCTGCAGTAACCAGACCCCACTCAAGCTGCATGAGGAACAGATGAGTTGACGGTTTATTCGAAGAATAATTTCGCTTTTCCAAAAGAGACAATGTCATTGGTCTACACTAGAATGAAGATAATTACTACTTAAGAAACAATATGTGTTTCCCCTTCTCCCAGAGACTGAAGCAGGTGTGCAGACTATAGGTCGGAGGTGACTTCTCATCCCCACCTGACAGCACCTCTCTGCTCGCACTGTGCTCCACGAGACCCGATGTTTTGAACACCAGCATCTGAGTCAATGATGAAACTTGTCACAGGACGTCAGCGTTCAGAGGAAGCAGCAGGTACAATTGGCGCAATGTCACATCCAGGTCAGGATTGGAGGTTAAACCTCTCATTAACCCAAAACCTCCTGGGCTTTTCTCTTTCCTCTAGTTGAGCCAGAGAGTAGCTCTCAGCATTCTGGATTTGGTGCAAGAGTAACTTAATTTCCCTGCAGGTAGAACACTGCAGTGGATCCCATTTTCTCTGTTCATTTATTGCTTACAAATTTATGTTGAACATCTGTTTCCTAGGAAATCACTTGTATTAGAAAGGGAAGATGAGATTTACTCTTTGTGTGTTTTTAACATATCATTTGTTCCTTCATCTAACAGTGTTTATTCAACTGTTATGCAACTGTTTATTGAACTGTTGTTCAAGAGTTAGGTGGCTTTTTGTCATCAGATACAGACTTGGATGATGTCTTGTCATTTGTCAAAGGTGATGTTTCATAATTGATTAGTCTTTTCATCCAAAGAGTTACAATGAGGGCAGAGGAAAGATTCAAAATGATTCAAAGTAGTCTTTTACCGTTTTAAAAGTTGAGCTTGACCATATGATTCAGCAATTGCACTACTGGGTATTTACCCCAAAGATACAAAAGTAGGGACCCGAAAGGGTACGTGCACCCCGATGTTTATAGCAGCAATGTCCACAATAGCCAAACTGTGGAAAGAGCCAAGATGTCCATCAACAGATGAATGGATAAAGAAGATGTGGTATATATATACAAGGGAATATTATGCAGCCATCTAAAGGAATGAGATCTTGCCATTTGCAACGACGTGGATGGAACTGGAGGGTATTATGCTGAGCGAAATAAGTCAAACGGAGAAAGACATGTATCATATGACCTCACTGATATGAGGAATTCTTAATCTCAGGAAACAAACTGAGGGTTGCTGGAGTGGGGGGTGGGGTGGGAGGGATGGGGTGACTGGGTGATGGACACTGGGGAGGGTATGTGTTCTGGTAAGCGCTGTGAATTGTGCAAGACTGTTGAATCTCAGATCTGTACCTCTGAAACAAATAATGCAATATATGTTAAGAAAGAAAAAAAGAAGAAGGAGGTTTATGGATTCAGGTCTTTTTTTTTTTTTTTTAAGATTTTATTTATTTATTTGACAAAGAGAGAGATAGCAGCAGGATCCCCGCTGAGCAGGGAGCCCAATGTGGGGCTCCATCCCGGGACTCTAGGATTATGACCTGAGCCGAAGGCAGATGTTTAACTGACTGAGCCACCCAGGGACCCTATGGATTCAGGTCTTATATTCAAGTCATTCATCCATTTAAAATTTTTGTGTGTGGTGTAAGAAAGTGATCCAGTTCCATTCTTCTGCATTTAGTGTCCAGTTTTCCCAGTACCGTTAACTGAAGAGACAGTCCTTTCCCCATTGTATATTTTCTGCTCCTGTGTCATAAGTTAAGACCATATATGTGTGGGTTAGTTTCTCGGCTTTCTTCTTCCTCTCCTCCTCCTCCTTCCCCTTCTGCTTCCCCTTCTCCTCCTTCCCGTTTTGCTTCCCTTTCTCCTCCTTCTCCTCCTTCTTCATTTTTTTTTGTGATACAGTTTATTTTTTGGGAAAATATTTTTCCTGTAGGAATATATGCTGTGTGGATTACATGTTCATACTATTTCTTAGGACATTTCTCTGACATCTGTGTTTTTGTAAATGAATTGCTGGATCTATAGCTTTCAACAGGTTAACATTTGGGCAGAACTACTCAATAAGTGTTATATTCTTCCATAAGATAAGGGATTGTGTCTGATTGTCTTTTGTGAGGCTATCAGTTGTGATGATTGATATCTATATTTCCTTTTCCATGATAGGTTTATTTAAGTGATTTTAATATTTCTTAAAAATGTGGATTCTAAATCATCCTTATTTAATAATATATATTTATATAAAACAAGTTTAAATAAATGCATTTATTGGAATCAGCTGTTGAAACAGGACATAAATATTAATTCCTTTTCAGAGTTAATAATAATTATATCAGAGCTAAGTTTAAATATACCTTTAATGTACTGACTCTAACGAATAACTTTGCCAAAAGTGCTATGATTATCATTTTCTGAGCTTTCTATTCTGTTCCATTGACCTGTGTGTCTGTTTCTAGGCCAGTACCATACAGTTTTGATGACTACAGCTTTGTAATCTAGCTTGAAATCCAGGACTGAGGGGACTCCTGCTCTCTTCTTTCTCCAGATTGCTGTCTTTTGTGATTCCATTCAAATTTTAGGACTGTCTTCTATTTCTTTGAATAATGTCATTGGACTTCAGAAAGGGATTTCATCACATCTGTAGATTGCTTCAGTTGCAATAGACATGTTAACATTATTAACTCTTTTGGTTAATGAACATGGCGTATGCTTATATTTATTTGTGTTGTCCTCCGTTTCTTTGACTCATACATCCCCCTCAACATACACATGTTTTTCCTTCCTTTTCCACCATGTGTTCAGTGTACCAGGTCTTTCTCATTCTTGGTTACTTTTATTCTTAGATATTTTTTTCTTGCAATTGTAAATGGCATTGCTCTTATTTTCTCTTTGTGAAGGTTTGTCAACAGTACACAGAAATGCAACAAGTTGGGGCGCCTGGGTGGCTCAATCGGGTAAGAGTCTGCCTTTGGCTCAGGTCATGATCCAGGGTCCTGGGATCGAGACCTGCCCTCGGCTCCCTGCTCAGTGGGGAGTCTGCTTCTCCCTCTCCCTCTGCTGCTCACCCTGCTTGTGCTCTGTCAAATAAATATGTGATCTAAAAAAAAAAAAAAAGAAATGCAACAGGTCTCTGTATATTGACTTTGTATCCTGCAGCTTTACTGAATTTGTTTATTCTTACAGTTGTTTGGTGGAATCTTTAGGGACTTCTATATATAGTATCATGTCATTTGCAAATACTGACAGTTTCCCTATTTGGATTTCATCTTTCTTTCTCTTTCTTTTCTTTTCTTTCTTTCTTTCTTTCTTTTTCTTTCTTTCTTTCTTTCTTTCTTTCTTTCTTTCTTTCTTTCTT